>NC_133827.1:16070606-16373636 GCF_047830755.1 Zonotrichia albicollis
AAAAAGAAAGTTGTCCAAAACACTTTCCAACAGAATGTTCATGTGTTTGGAAAAGGTAGGAGATTGGTAAGGTACTGTTTTCTATCAGTTTGCAAGCTGCACACACAATCCCAGTGTTGTTCAGCTTCCTTCTTCACCTTTCCGAAGCAGCCGCTCACTCCGGCTCCCGGAGGCGAAGAAGCGGCTTCTTCGCGCAAAGGCGATTGTGCCGGTCACAGTGCACTCCAGTGTGGCGGCTTCTGCCGAAATGTGCCCGGGACCGGCGCCTAGCTCCGGGGAGCTGCGTACCTTCGTCTTTAGCGTCTTTTGTGGTCTACATCATTACAGAAATGTTTTTCACTATGTTAGGCAAGGTGAAACTGTGCCAGCACAGAAAACATCTCCCATCGTGTTTTACATGTTGCAGAGCGCTCTGCAGAAGTTTATGCACGAAGAAAAAGAAAGTTTTCCAAAACACCTTCCAATCGAATGTTCTTGTGTCTGCAAGAATTAGGAGAGTGGAAAGGTACTGTTTTTTATCAGTTTGCAAGCTGCGCACACTATCCCAGTGTTGTGCAGGTTCATTCTTCACCTTTACGAAGCAGCCGCCCTCTCCAGCTGCCAGAGGCGAAGAAGCGGCTTATTCGCGCAAAGGCGATTGTGCCGGTCACAGTGCACTCCTGTGCGGCGGCATCTGACGAAATGTGCCCGGGACCGGGGCATAGATCCGGGGAGCTGCGTACCTTCGTCTTTAGTGTCTTTTGTGGTCTACATCATTGCAAAAATCCTTTCCACTATGTCTGGCATGGAGAAACTGTGCCTGCACAGAAAACATCTCCCATCGTGTTTTACATGTTGCAGAGACGACTTCTGAGTGTTTTGCTGGTAGAAAAAGAAAGTTTTCCAAAACACATTCCAATCGAATGTTCATGTGTTTGGAAAAGGTAGGAGAGTGGTAAGGTACTGTTTTCGATCAGTTTGCAAGCTGCGCACACTATCCCAGTGTTGTGCACCTTCATTCTCACCTTTCCGTAGCTACTGGTGTCTGCGGCTTGTGGAGGCGAAGAAGCGGCTTCTTCGCGCAAAGGCGATTGTGCCGGTCACAGTGCACTCCAGTGCGGCGGCTTCAGTCGAAATGTGCCCGGTTACGGTGCTTAGCTCCGGGGACATCCATACCTGCTTCTTTCGGGACTTTTGTGGTCTTCATCATTGCAGAAAGGTTTTTCACTATGTCTGGCAAGGAGAAACTGTGCCTGCACAGAAAACATCTCCCATCGTGTTTTACATGTTGCAGAGAGGTCTGCAGAGTGTTTTGCAAGAAGAAAAAGAAAGTTTTTGAAAATACCTGCCAATCGAATATTTATGTGTTTGAAAAAGCTAGGAGAGTAGTAAGGTACTGTTTTCTATCAGTTTGCAAGCTGCGCACACTACCCAGTGTTGTGCAGCTTCATTCTCACCTTTCCGAAGCCACTGCTCCCTACGGCTTCCGTAGGCGAAGATGCGGCTTCTTTGCGCAAAGGTGATTGTACCCGTGCCAATGCTCTAAAGTGCGGCGGCTTCTGCCGAAATGTGCCCGGGACCGGCGCCTAGCTCCGGGGAGCTGCGTACCTTCGTCTTTAGCGTCTTTTGTGGTCTACATCATTGCAAAAATCCTTTCCACTATGTCTGGCATGGAGAAACTGTTTCTGCAGAGAAAACATCTCTCATGCTGTTTTACATGTTGCAGAGAGGTCTTCTGAGTGTTTTGCACGTAGGAAAAGAAAGTTGTCCAAAACACCTTCCAATCGAATGTTCATGTGTTTGGAAAAGGTAGGAAAGTGGTAGGGTACAGTTTTCTATCAGTTTGCGAGCTGCGCACACTATCCCAGTGTTGTGCAGCTTCATTCTTCACCTTTCCGAAGCAGCCGCTCACTCCGGCTCCCGGAGGCGAAGATGCGGCTTCTTCGCGCTAAGGCGATTGTGCCGGTCACAGTGCACTCCAGTGCGGCGGCTTCAGTCGAAATGTGTCCGGGACCGGCGCTTAGCTCCGGGGAGCTGCGTACCTTCGTCTTTAGCGTCTTTTGTGGTCTACATCATTGCAAAAATCCTTTCCACTATGTCTGGCATGGAGAAACTGTGCCTGCATAGAAAACATCTCCGATGGTGTTTTACATGTTGCAGCGAAGTCTGCAGTGTGTTTTGCAGGATGAAAAAGAAAGTTGTCCAAAACACTTTCCAACAGAATGTTCATGTGTTTGGAAAAGGTAGGAGATTGGTAAGGTACTGTTTTCTATCAGTTTGCAAGCTGCACACACAATCCCAGTGTTGTTCAGCTTCCTTCTTCACCTTTCCGAAGCAGCCGCTCACTCCGGCTCCCGGAGGCGAAGAAGCGGCTTCTTCGCGCTAAGGCGATTGTGCCGGTCACAGTGCACTCCAGTGCGGCGGCTTCAGTCGAAATGTGTCCGGGACCGGCGCTTAGCTCCGGGGAGCTGCGTACCTTCGTCTTTAGCGTCTTTGTGGTCTACATCATTGCAAAAATCCTTTCCAATATGTCTGGCATGGAGAAACTGTGCCAGCACCGAAAACGTCTCCCATCGTGTTTTACGTGTTGCAGAAATGTTTGAAGAGTATTTTGCAAGCAGAAAAAGAAAGTTTTTGAAAATACCTTCCAATCGAATATTCATGTGTTTGAAAAAGCTAGGAGTTTAGTAAGGTACTGTTTTCTATCAGTTTGCAAGCTGCACACACAATCCCAGTGTTGTTCAGCTTCCTTCTTCACCTTTCCGAAGCAGCCGCTCACTCCGGCTCCCGGAGGCGAAGAAGCGGCTTCTTCGCGCTAAGGCGATTGTGCCGGTCACAGTGCACTCCTGTGCGGCGGCATCTGACGAAATGTGCCCGGGACCGGGGCATAGATCCGGGGAGCTGCGTACCTTCGTCTTTAGCGTCTTTTGTGGTCTACATCATTGCAAAAATCCTTTCCACTATGTCTGGCATGGAGAAACTGTGCCTGCACAGAAAACATCTCTCATGGTGTTTTACATGTTGCAGAGACGACTTCTGAGTGTTTTGCTGGTAGAAAAAGAAAGTTTTCCAAAACACATTCCAATCGAATGTTCATGTGTTTGGAAAAGGTAGGAGAGTGGTAAGGTACTGTTTTCGATCAGTTTGCAAGCTGCGCACACTATCCCAGTGTTGTGCACCTTCATTCTCACCTTTCCGTAGCTACTGGTCTCTCCGGCTCGTGGAGGCGAAGAGGCGGCTTCTTCGCGCAAAGTCGATTGTGCCGGTCACAGTGCACTCCAGTGCGGCGGCTTCAGTCGAAATGTGCCCGGTTCCGGTGCTTAGCTCCGGGGACATCCATACCTGCTTCTTTCGGGACTTTTGTGGTCTTCATCATTGCAGACATGTTTTTCACTATGTCTGGCATGGAGAAACTGCGCCTGCACAGAAAACATCTCCGATGGTGTTTTACATGTGTCAGCGAAGTCTGCAGTGTGTTTTGCAGGATGAAAAAGAAAGTTGTCCAAAACACTTTCCAACAGAATGTTCATGTGTTTGGAAAAGGTAGGAGATTGGTAAGGTACTGTTTTCTATCAGTTTGCAAGCTGCACACACAATCCCAGTGTTGTTCAGCTTCCTTCTTCACCTTTCCGAAGCAGCCGCTCACTCCGGCTCCCGGAGGCGAAGAAGCGGCTTCTTCGCGCAAAGGCGATTGTGCCGGTCACAGTGCACTCCAGTGTGGCGGCTTCTGCCGAAATGTGCCCGGGACCGGCGCCTAGCTCCGGGGAGCTGCGTACCTTCGTCTTTAGCGTCTTTTGTGGTCTACATCATTACAGAAATGTTTTTCACTATGTTAGGCAAGGTGAAACTGTGCCAGCACAGAAAACATCTCCCATCGTGTTTTACATGTTGCAGAGCGCTCTGCAGAAGTTTATGCACGAAGAAAAAGAAAGTTTTCCAAAACACCTTCCAATCGAATGTTTTTGTGTCTGTAAGAATTAGGAGAGTGGAAAGGTACTGTTTTTTATCAGTTTGCAAGCTGCGCAGACTATCCCAGTGTTGTGCAGGTTCATTCTTCACCTTTACGAAGCAGCCGCCCTCTCCAGCTGCCAGAGGCGAAGAAGCGGCTTATTCGCGCAAAGGCGATTGTGCCGGTCACAGTGCACTCCTGTGCGGCGGCTTCTGCCGAAATGTGCCCGGGACCGGCGCCTAGCTCCGGGAAGCTGCGTACCTTCGTCTTTAGCGTCTTTTGTGGTCTACATCATTACAGAAATGTTTTTCACTATGTTAGGCAAGGTGAAACTGTGCCAGCACAGAAAACATCTCCCATCGTGTTTTACATGTTGCAGAGCGCTCTGCAGAAGTTTATGCACGAAGAAAAAGAAAGTTTTCCAAAACACCTTCCAATCGAATGTTCTTGTGTCTGCAAGAATTAGGAGAGTGGAAAGGTACTGTTTTTTATCAGTTTGCAAGCTGCGCACACTATCCCAGTGTTGTGCAGGTTCATTCTTCACCTTTACAAAGCAGCCGCCCTCTCCAGCTGCCGGAGGCGAAGAAGCGGCTTATTCGCGCAAAGGCGATTGTGCCGGTCACAGTGCACTCCTGTGCGGCGGCATCTGACGAAATGTGCCCGGGACCGGGGCATAGATCCGGGGAGCTGCGTACCTTCGTCTTTAGCGTCTTTTGTGGTCTACATCATTGCAAAAATCCTTTCCACTATGTCTGGCATGGAGAAACTGTGCCTGCACAGAAAACATCTCTCATGGTGTTTTACATGTTGCAGAGACGACTTCTGAGTGTTTTGCTGGTAGAAAAAGAAAGTTTTCCAAAACACATTCCAATCGAATGTTCATGTGTTTGGAAAAGGTAGGAGAGTGGTAAGGTACTGTTTTCGATCAGTTTGCAAGCTGCGCACACTATCCCAGTGTTGTGCACCTTCATTCTCACCTTTCCGTAGCTACTGGTCTCTCCGGCTCGTGGAGGCGAAGAGGCGGCTTCTTCGCGCAAAGGCGATTGTGCCGGTCACAGTGCACTCCAGTGCGGCGGCTTCAGTCGAAATGTGCCCGGTTCCGGTGCTTAGCTCCGGGGACATCCATACCTGCTTCTTTCGGGACTTTTGTGGTCTTCATCATTGCAGACATGTTTTTCACTATGTCTGGCATGGAGAAACTGCGCCTGCACAGAAAACATCTCCGATGGTGTAATACATGTTGCAGCGAAGTCTGCAGTGTGTTTTGCAGGATGAAAAAGAAAGTTGTCCAAAACACTTTCCAACAGAATGTTCATGTGTTTGGAAAAGGTAGGAGATTGGTAAGGTACTGTTTTCTATCAGTTTGCAAGCTGCACACACAATCCCAGTGTTGTTCAGCTTCCTTCTTCACCTTTCCGAAGCAGCCGCTCACTCCGGCTCCCGGAGGCGAAGAAGCGGCTTCTTCGCGCAAAGGCGATTGTGCCGGTCACAGTGCACTCCAGTGTGGCGGCTTCTGCCGAAATGTGCCCGGGACCGGCGCCTAGCTCCGGGGAGCTGCGTACCTTCGTCTTTAGCGTCTTTTGTGGTCTACATCATTACAGAAATGTTTTTCACTATGTTAGGCAAGGTGAAACTGTGCCAGCACAGAAAACATCTCCCATCGTGTTTTACATGTTGCAGAGCGCTCTGCAGAAGTTTATGCACGAAGAAAAAGAAAGTTTTCCAAAACACCTTCCAATCGAATGTTCTTGTGTCTGCAAGAATTAGGAGAGTGGAAAGGTACTGTTTTTTATCAGTTTGCAAGCTGCGCACACTATCCCAGTGTTGTGCAGGTTCATTCTTCACCTTTACGAAGCAGCCGCCCTCTCCAGCTGCCAGAGGCGAAGAAGCGGCTTATTCGCGCAAAGGCGATTGTGCCGGTCACAGTGCACTCCTGTGCGGCGGCATCTGACGAAATGTGCCCGGGACCGGGGCATAGATCCGGGGAGCTGCGTACCTTCGTCTTTAGTGTCTTTTGTGGTCTACATCATTGCAAAAATCCTTTCCACTATGTCTGGCATGGAGAAACTGTGCCTGCACAGAAAACATCTCCCATCGTGTTTTACATGTTGCAGAGACGACTTCTGAGTGTTTTGCTGGTAGAAAAAGAAAGTTTTCCAAAACACATTCCAATCGAATGTTCATGTGTTTGGAAAAGGTAGGAGAGTGGTAAGGTACTGTTTTCGATCAGTTTGCAAGCTGCGCACACTATCCCAGTGTTGTGCACCTTCATTCTCACCTTTCCGTAGCTACTGGTGTCTGCGGCTTGTGGAGGCGAAGAAGCGGCTTCTTCGCGCAAAGGCGATTGTGCCGGTCACAGTGCACTCCAGTGCGAAGGCTTCAGTCGAAATGTGCCCGGTTCCGGTGCTTAGCTCCGGGGACATCCATACCTGCTTCTTTCGGGACTTTTGTGGTCTTCATCATTGCAGACATGTTTTTCACTATGTCTGGCGAGGAGAAACTGTGCCTGCACAGAAAACATCTCCCATCGTGTTTTACATGTTGCAGAGAGGTCTGCAGAGTGTTTTGCAAGAAGAAAATGAAAGTTTTTGAAAATACCTGCCAATCGAATATTTATGTGTTTGAAAAAGCTAGGAGAGTAGTAAGGTACTGTTTTCTATCAGTTTGCAAGCTGCACACACAATCCCAGTGTTGTTCAGCTTCCTTCTTCACCTTTCCGAAGCAGCCGCTCACTCCGGCTCCCGGAGGCGAAGAAGCGGCTTCTTCGCGCAAAGGCGATTGTGCCGGTCACAGTGCACTGCAGTGCGGCGGCTTCAGTCGAAATGTGTCCGGGACCGGCGCTTAGCTCCGGGGAGCTGCGTACCTTCGTCTTTAGCGTCTTTGTGGTCTACATCATTGCAAAAATCCTTTCCAATATGTCTGGCATGGAGAAACTGTGCCAGCACCGAAAACGTCTCCCATCGTGTTTTACGTGTTGCAGAAATGTTTGAAGAGTATTTTGCAAGCAGAAAAAGAAAGTTTTTGAAAATACCTTCCAATCGAATATTCATGTGTTTGAAAAAGCTAGGAGTTTAGTAAGGTACTGTTTTCTATCAGTTTGCAAGCTGCACACACAATCCCAGTGTTGTTCAGCTTCCTTCTTCACCTTTCCGAAGCAGCCGCTCACTCCGGCTCCCGGAGGCGAAGAAGCGGCTTCTTCGCGCAAAGGCGATTGTGCCGGTCACAGTGCACTCCAGTGTGGCGGCTTCTGCCGAAATGTGCCCGGGACCGGCGCCTAGCTCCGGGGAGCTGCGTACCTTCGTCTTTAGCGTCTTTTGTGGTCTACATCATTACAGAAATGTTTTTCACTATGTTAGGCAAGGTGAAACTGTGCCAGCACAGAAAACATCTCCCATCGTGTTTTACATGTTGCAGAGCGCTCTGCAGAAGTTTATGCACGAAGAAAAAGAAAGTTTTCCAAAACACCTTCCAATCGAATGTTCTTGTGTCTGCAAGAATTAGGAGAGTGGAAAGGTACTGTTTTTTATCAGTTTGCAAGCTGCGCACACTATCCCAGTGTTGTGCAGGTTCATTCTTCACCTTTACGAAGCAGCCGCCCTCTCCAGCTGCCAGAGGCGAAGAAGCGGCTTATTCGCGCAAAGGCGATTGTGCCGGTCACAGTGCACTCCTGTGCGGCGGCATCTGACGAAATGTGCCCGGGACCGGGGCATAGATCCGGGGAGCTGCGTACCTTCGTCTTTAGTGTCTTTTGTGGTCTACATCATTGCAAAAATCCTTTCCACTATGTCTGGCATGGAGAAACTGTGCCTGCACAGAAAACATCTCCCATCGTGTTTTACATGTTGCAGAGACGACTTCTGAGTGTTTTGCTGGTAGAAAAAGAAAGTTTTCAAAAACACATTCCAATCGAATGTTCATGTGTTTGGAAAAGGTAGGAGAGTGGTAAGGTACTGTTTTCGATCAGTTTGCAAGCTGCGCACACTATCCCAGTGTTGTGCACCTTCATTCTCACCTTTCCGTAGCTACTGGTGTCTGCGGCTTGTGGAGGCGAAGAAGCGGCTTCTTCGCGCAAAGGCGATTGTGCCGGTCACAGTGCACTCCAGTGCGAAGGCTTCAGTCGAAATGTGCCCGGTTCCGGTGCTTAGCTCCGGGGACATCCATACCTGCTTCTTTCGGGACTTTTGTGGTCTTCATCATTGCAGACATGTTTTTCACTATGTCTGGCAAGGAGAAACTGTGCCTGCACAGAAAACATCTCCCATCGTGTTTTACATGTTGCAGAGAGGTCTGCAGAGTGTTTTGCAAGAAGAAAATGAAAGTTTTTGAAAATACCTGCCAATCGAATATTTATGTGTTTGAAAAAGCTAGGAGAGTAGTAAGGTACTGTTTTCTATCAGTTTGCAAGCTGCACACACAATCCCAGTGTTGTTCAGCTTCCTTCTTCACCTTTCCGAAGCAGCCGCTCACTCCGGCTCCCGGAGGCGAAGAAGCGGCTTCTTCGCGCAAAGGCGATTGTGCCGGTCACAGTGCACTGCAGTGCGGCGGCTTCAGTCGAAATGTGTCCGGGACCGGCGCTTAGCTCCGGGGAGCTGCGTACCTTCGTCTTTAGCGTCTTTGTGGTCTACATCATTGCAAAAATCCTTTCCAATATGTCTGGCATGGAGAAACTGTGCCAGCACCGAAAACGTCTCCCATCGTGTTTTACGTGTTGCAGAAATGTTTGAAGAGTATTTTGCAAGCAGAAAAAGAAAGTTTTTGAAAATACCTTCCAATCGAATATTCATGTGTTTGAAAAAGCTAGGAGTTTAGTAAGGTACTGTTTTCTATCAGTTTGCAAGCTGCACACACAATCCCAGTGTTGTTCAGCTTCCTTCTTCACCTTTCCGAAGCAGCCGCTCACTCCGGCTCCCGGAGGCGAAGAAGCGGCTTCTTCGCGCAAAGGCGATTGTGCCGGTCACAGTGCACTCCAGTGTGGCGGCTTCTGCCGAAATGTGCCCGGGACCGGCGCCTAGCTCCGGGGAGCTGCGTACCTTCGTCTTTAGCGTCTTTTGTGGTCTACATCATTACAGAAATGTTTTTCACTATGTTAGGCAAGGTGAAACTGTGCCAGCACAGAAAACATCTCCCATCGTGTTTTACATGTTGCAGAGCGCTCTGCAGAAGTTTATGCACGAAGAAAAAGAAAGTTTTCCAAAACACCTTCCAATCGAATGTTCTTGTGTCTGCAAGAATTAGGAGAGTGGAAAGGTACTGTTTTTTATCAGTTTGCAAGCTGCGCACACTATCCCAGTGTTGTGCAGGTTCATTCTTCACCTTTAAGAAGCAGCCGCCCTCTCCAGCTGCCAGAGGCGAAGAAGCGGCTTATTCGCGCAAAGGCGATTGTGCCGGTCACAGTGCACTCCTGTGCGGCGGCATCTGACGAAATGTGCCCGGGACCGGGGCATAGATCCGGGGAGCTGCGTACCTTCGTCTTTAGTGTCTTTTGTGGTCTACATCATTGCAAAAATCCTTTCCACTATGTCTGGCATGGAGAAACTGTGCCTGCACAGAAAACATCTCCCATCGTGTTTTACATGTTGCAGAGACGACTTCTGAGTGTTTTGCTGGTAGAAAAAGAAAGTTTTCCAAAACACATTCCAATCGAATGTTCATGTGTTTGGAAAAGGTAGGAGAGTGGTAAGGTACTGTTTTCGATCAGTTTGCAAGCTGCGCACACTATCCCAGTGTTGTGCACCTTCATTCTCACCTTTCCGTAGCTACTGGTGTCTGCGGCTTGTGGAGGCGAAGAAGCGGCTTCTTCGCGCAAAGGCGATTGTGCCGGTCACAGTGCACTCCAGTGCGGCGGCTTCAGTCGAAATGTGCCCGGTTCCGGTGCTTAGCTCCGGGGACATCCATACCTGCTTCTTTCGGGACTTTTGTGGTCTTCATCATTGCAGACATGTTTTTCACTATGTCTGGCATGGAGAAACTGTGCCTGCACAGAAAACATCTCCCATCGTGTTTTACATGTTGCAGAGAGGTCTGCAGAGTGTTTTGCAAGAAGAAAATGAAAGTTTTTGAAAATACCTGCCAATCGAATATTTATGTGTTTGAAAAAGCTAGGAGAGTAGTAAGGTACTGTTTTCTATCAGTTTGCAAGCTGCGCACACTACCCAGTGTTGTGCAGCTTCATTCTCACCTTTCCGAAGCCACTGCTCCCTACGGCTTCCGTAGGCGAAGATGCGGCTTCTTTGCGCAAAGGTGATTGTACCCGTGCCAATGCTCTAAAGTGCGGCGGCTTCTGCCGAAATGTTCCCGGGACCGGCCCCTAGCTCCGGGGAGCTGCGTACCTTCGTCTTTAGCGTCTTTTGTGGTCTACATCATTGCAAAAATCCTTTCCACTATGTCTGGCATGGAGAAACTGTTTCTGCACAGAAAACATCTCTCATGCTGTTTTACATGTTGCAGAGAGGTCTTCTGAGTGTTTTGCACGTAGGAAAAGAAAGTTGTCCAAAACACCTTCCAATCGAATGTTCATGTGTTTGGAAAAGGTAGGAAAGTGGTAGGGTACTGTTTTCTATCAGTTTGCAAGCTGCGCACACTATCCCAGTGTTGTGCAGCTTCATTCTCACCTTTTCGCAGCTACTGGTCTCTCCGGCTCGTGGAGGCGAAGAGGCGGCTTCTTCGCGCAAAGGCGATTGTGCCGGTCACAGTGCACTCCAGTGCGGCGGCTTCTGAGGAAATGTGCCCGGTTCCGGTGCTTAGCTCCGGGGACATCCATACCTGCTTCTTTCGGGACTTTTGTGGTCTTCATCATTGCAGACATGTTTTTCACTATGTCTGGCATGGAGAAACTGCGCCTGCACAGAAAACATCTCCGATGGTGTAATACATGTTGCAGCGAAGTCTGCAGTGTGTTTTGCAGGATGAAAAAGAAAGTTGTCCAAAACACTTTCCAACAGAATGTTCATGTGTTTGGAAAAGGTAGGAGATTGGTAAGGTACTGTTTTCTATCAGTTTGCAAGCTGCACACACAATCCCAGTGTTGTTCAGCTTCCTTCTTCACCTTTCCGAAGCAGCCGCTCACTCCGGCTCCCGGAGGCGAAGAAGCGGCTTCTTCGCGCAAAGGCGATTGTGCCGGTCACAGTGCACTCCAGTGTGGCGGCTTCTGCCGAAATGTGCCCGGGACCGGCGCCTAGCTCCGGGGAGCTGCGTACCTTCGTCTTTAGCGTCTTTTGTGGTCTACATCATTACAGAAATGTTTTTCACTATGTTAGGCAAGGTGAAACTGTGCCAGCACAGAAAACATCTCCCATCGTGTTTTACATGTTGCAGAGCGCTCTGCAGAAGTTTATGCACGAAGAAAAAGAAAGTTTTCCAAAACACCTTCCAATCGAATGTTCTTGTGTCTGCAAGAATTAGGAGAGTGGAAAGGTACTGTTTTTTATCAGTTTGCAAGCTGCGCACACTATCCCAGTGTTGTGCAGGTTCATTCTTCACCTTTACGAAGCAGCCGCCCTCTCCAGCTGCCAGAGGCGAAGAAGCGGCTTATTCGCGCAAAGGCGATTGTGCCGGTCACAGTGCACTCCTGTGCGGCGGCATCTGACGAAATGTGCCCGGGACCGGGGCATAGATCCGGGGAGCTGCGTACCTTCGTCTTTAGTGTCTTTTGTGGTCTACATCATTGCAAAAATCCTTTCCACTATGTCTGGCATGGAGAAACTGTGCCTGCACAGAAAACATCTCCCATCGTGTTTTACATGTTGCAGAGACGACTTCTGAGTGTTTTGCTGGTAGAAAAAGAAAGTTTTCCAAAACACATTCCAATCGAATGTTCATGTGTTTGGAAAAGGTAGGAGAGTGGTAAGGTACTGTTTTCGATCAGTTTGCAAGCTGCGCACACTATCCCAGTGTTGTGCACCTTCATTCTCACCTTTCCGTAGCTACTGGTGTCTGCGGCTTGTGGAGGCGAAGAAGCGGCTTCTTCGCGCAAAGGCGATTGTGCCGGTCACAGTGCACTCCAGTGCGAAGGCTTCAGTCGAAATGTGCCCGGTTCCGGTGCTTAGCTCCGGGGACATCCATACCTGCTTCTTTCGGGACTTTTGTGGTCTTCATCATTGCAGACATGTTTTTCACTATGTCTGGCGAGGAGAAACTGTGCCTGCACAGAAAACATCTCCCATCGTGTTTTACATGTTGCAGAGAGGTCTGCAGAGTGTTTTGCAAGAAGAAAATGAAAGTTTTTGAAAATACCTGCCAATCGAATATTTATGTGTTTGAAAAAGCTAGGAGAGTAGTAAGGTACTGTTTTCTATCAGTTTGCAAGCTGCACACACAATCCCAGTGTTGTTCAGCTTCCTTCTTCACCTTTCCGAAGCAGCCGCTCACTCCGGCTCCCGGAGGCGAAGAAGCGGCTTCTTCGCGCAAAGGCGATTGTGCCGGTCACAGTGCACTGCAGTGCGGCGGCTTCAGTCGAAATGTGTCCGGGACCGGCGCTTAGCTCCGGGGAGCTGCGTACCTTCGTCTTTAGCGTCTTTGTGGTCTACATCATTGCAAAAATCCTTTCCAATATGTCTGGCATGGAGAAACTGTGCCAGCACCGAAAACGTCTCCCATCGTGTTTTACGTGTTGCAGAAATGTTTGAAGAGTATTTTGCAAGCAGAAAAAGAAAGTTTTTGAAAATACCTTCCAATCGAATATTCATGTGTTTGAAAAAGCTAGGAGTTTAGTAAGGTACTGTTTTCTATCAGTTTGCAAGCTGCACACACAATCCCAGTGTTGTTCAGCTTCCTTCTTCACCTTTCCGAAGCAGCCGCTCACTCCGGCTCCCGGAGGCGAAGAAGCGGCTTCTTCGCGCAAAGGCGATTGTGCCGGTCACAGTGCACTCCAGTGTGGCGGCTTCTGCCGAAATGTGCCCGGGACCGGCGCCTAGCTCCGGGGAGCTGCGTACCTTCGTCTTTAGCGTCTTTTGTGGTCTACATCATTACAGAAATGTTTTTCACTATGTTAGGCAAGGTGAAACTGTGCCAGCACAGAAAACATCTCCCATCGTGTTTTACATGTTGCAGAGCGCTCTGCAGAAGTTTATGCACGAAGAAAAAGAAAGTTTTCCAAAACACCTTCCAATCGAATGTTCTTGTGTCTGCAAGAATTAGGAGAGTGGAAAGGTACTGTTTTTTATCAGTTTGCAAGCTGCGCACACTATCCCAGTGTTGTGCAGGTTCATTCTTCACCTTTACGAAGCAGCCGCCCTCTCCAGCTGCCAGAGGCGAAGAAGCGGCTTATTCGCGCAAAGGCGATTGTGCCGGTCACAGTGCACTCCTGTGCGGCGGCATCTGACGAAATGTGCCCGGGACCGGGGCATAGATCCGGGGAGCTGCGTACCTTCGTCTTTAGTGTCTTTTGTGGTCTACATCATTGCAAAAATCCTTTCCACTATGTCTGGCATGGAGAAACTGTGCCTGCACAGAAAACATCTCCCATCGTGTTTTACATGTTGCAGAGACGACTTCTGAGTGTTTTGCTGGTAGAAAAAGAAAGTTTTCCAAAACACATTCCAATCGAATGTTCATGTGTTTGGAAAAGGTAGGAGAGTGGTAAGGTACTGTTTTCGATCAGTTTGCAAGCTGCGCACACTATCCCAGTGTTGTGCACCTTCATTCTCACCTTTCCGTAGCTACTGGTGTCTGCGGCTTGTGGAGGCGAAGAAGCGGCTTCTTCGCGCAAAGGCGATTGTGCCGGTCACAGTGCACTCCAGTGCGAAGGCTTCAGTCGAAATGTGCCCGGTTCCGGTGCTTAGCTCCGGGGACATCCATACCTGCTTCTTTCGGGACTTTTGTGGTCTTCATCATTGCAGACATGTTTTTCACTATGTCTGGCGAGGAGAAACTGTGCCTGCACAGAAAACATCTCCCATCGTGTTTTACATGTTGCAGAGAGGTCTGCAGAGTGTTTTGCAAGAAGAAAATGAAAGTTTTTGAAAATACCTGCCAATCGAATATTTATGTGTTTGAAAAAGCTAGGAGAGTAGTAAGGTACTGTTTTCTATCAGTTTGCAAGCTGCACACACAATCCCAGTGTTGTTCAGCTTCCTTCTTCACCTTTCCGAAGCAGCCGCTCACTCCGGCTCCCGGAGGCGAAGAAGCGGCTTCTTCGCGCAAAGGCGATTGTGCCGGTCACAGTGCACTGCAGTGCGGCGGCTTCAGTCGAAATGTGTCCGGGACCGGCGCTTAGCTCCGGGGAGCTGCGTACCTTCGTCTTTAGCGTCTTTGTGGTCTACATCATTGCAAAAATCCTTTCCAATATGTCTGGCATGGAGAAACTGTGCCAGCACCGAAAACGTCTCCCATCGTGTTTTACGTGTTGCAGAAATGTTTGAAGAGTATTTTGCAAGCAGAAAAAGAAAGTTTTTGAAAATACCTTCCAATCGAATATTCATGTGTTTGAAAAAGCTAGGAGTTTAGTAAGGTACTGTTTTCTATCAGTTTGCAAGCTGCACACACAATCCCAGTGTTGTTCAGCTTCCTTCTTCACCTTTCCGAAGCAGCCG
The DNA here is from genome assembly GCF_047830755.1 of Zonotrichia albicollis. Classification (NCBI taxonomy): domain Eukaryota; kingdom Metazoa; phylum Chordata; class Aves; order Passeriformes; family Passerellidae; genus Zonotrichia; species Zonotrichia albicollis. Next base: position 16,085,064 of record NC_133827.1, read on the forward strand.
CTCACTCCGGCTCCCGGAGGCGAAGAAGCGGCTTCTTCGCGCAAAGGCGATTGTGCCGGTCACAGTGCACTCCAGTGTGGCGGCTTCTGCCGAAATGTGCCCGGGACCGGCGCCTAGCTCCGGGGAGCTGCGTACCTTCGTCTTTAGCGTCTTTTGTGGTCTACATCATTACAGAAATGTTTTTCACTATGTTAGGCAAGGTGAAACTGTGCCAGCACAGAAAACATCTCCCATCGTGTTTTACATGTTGCAGAGCGCTCTGCAGAAGTTTATGCACGAAGAAAAAGAAAGTTTTCCAAAACACCTTCCAATCGAATGTTCTTGTGTCTGCAAGAATTAGGAGAGTGGAAAGGTACTGTTTTTTATCAGTTTGCAAGCTGCGCACACTATCCCAGTGTTGTGCAGGTTCATTCTTCACCTTTAAGAAGCAGCCGCCCTCTCCAGCTGCCAGAGGCGAAGAAGCGGCTTATTCGCGCAAAGGCGATTGTGCCGGTCACAGTGCACTCCTGTGCGGCGGCATCTGACGAAATGTGCCCGGGACCGGGGCATAGATCCGGGGAGCTGCGTACCTTCGTCTTTAGTGTCTTTTGTGGTCTACATCATTGCAAAAATCCTTTCCACTATGTCTGGCATGGAGAAACTGTGCCTGCACAGAAAACATCTCCCATCGTGTTTTACATGTTGCAGAGACGACTTCTGAGTGTTTTGCTGGTAGAAAAAGAAAGTTTTCCAAAACACATTCCAATCGAATGTTCATGTGTTTGGAAAAGGTAGGAGAGTGGTAAGGTACTGTTTTCGATCAGTTTGCAAGCTGCGCACACTATCCCAGTGTTGTGCACCTTCATTCTCACCTTTCCGTAGCTACTGGTGTCTGCGGCTTGTGGAGGCGAAGAAGCGGCTTCTTCGCGCAAAGGCGATTGTGCCGGTCACAGTGCACTCCAGTGCGGCGGCTTCAGTCGAAATGTGCCCGGTTCCGGTGCTTAGCTCCGGGGACATCCATACCTGCTTCTTTCGGGACTTTTGTGGTCTTCATCATTGCAGACATGTTTTTCACTATGTCTGGCATGGAGAAACTGTGCCTGCACAGAAAACATCTCCCATCGTGTTTTACATGTTGCAGAGAGGTCTGCAGAGTGTTTTGCAAGAAGAAAATGAAAGTTTTTGAAAATACCTGCCAATCGAATATTTATGTGTTTGAAAAAGCTAGGAGAGTAGTAAGGTACTGTTTTCTATCAGTTTGCAAGCTGCGCACACTACCCAGTGTTGTGCAGCTTCATTCTCACCTTTCCGAAGCCACTGCTCCCTACGGCTTCCGTAGGCGAAGATGCGGCTTCTTTGCGCAAAGGTGATTGTACCCGTGCCAATGCTCTAAAGTGCGGCGGCTTCTGCCGAAATGTGCCCGGGACCGGCGCCTAGCTCCGGGGAGCTGCGTACCTTCGTCTTTAGCGTCTTTTGTGGTCTACATCATTGCAAAAATCCTTTCCACTATGTCTGGCATGGAGAAACTGTGCCTGCACAGAAAACATCTCTCATGCTGTTTTACATGTTGCAGAGAGGTCTTCTGAGTGTTTTGCACGTAGGAAAAGAAAGTTGTCAAAAACACCTTCCAATCGAATGTTCATGTGTTTGGAAAAGGTAGGAAAGTGGTAGGGTACTGTTTTCTATCAGTTTGCAAGCTGCGCACACTATCCCAGTGTTGTGCAGCTTCATTCTCACCTTTTCGCAGCTACTGGTCTCTCCGGCTCGTGGAGGCGAAGAGGCGGCTTCTTCGCGCAAAGGCGATTGTGCCGGTCACAGTGCACTCCAGTGCGGCGGCTTCAGTCGAAATGTGCCCGGTTCCGGTGCTTAGCTCCGGGGACATCCATACCTGCTTCTTTCGGGACTTTTGTGGTCTTCATCATTGCAGACATGTTTTTCACTATGTCTGGCATGGAGAAACTGCGCCTGCACAGAAAACATCTCCGATGGTGTTTTACATGTTGCAGCGAAGTCTGCAGTGTGTTTTGCAGGATGAAAAAGAAAGTTGTCCAAAACACTTTCCAACAGAATGTTCATGTGTTTGGAAAAGGTAGGAGATTGGTAAGGTACTGTTTTCTATCAGTTTGCAAGCTGCACACACAATCCCAGTGTTGTTCAGCTTCCTTCTTCACCTTTCCGAAGCAGCCGCTCACTCCGGCTCCCGGAGGCGAAGAAGCGGCTTCTTCGCGCTAAGGCGATTGTGCCGGTCACAGTGCACTCCAGTGTGGCGGCTTCTGCCGAAATGTGCCCGGGACCGGCGCCTAGCTCCGGGGAGCTGCGTACCTTCGTCTTTAGCGTCTTTTGTGGTCTACATCATTACAGAAATGTTTTTCACTATGTTAGACAAGGTGAAACTGTGCCAGCACAGAAAACATCTCCCATCGTGTTTTACATGTTGCAGAGCGCTCTGCAGAAGTTTATGCACGAAGAAAAAGAAAGTTTTCCAAAACACCTTCCAATCGAATGTTCTTGTGTCTGCAAGAATTAGGAGAGTGGAAAGGTACTGTTTTTTATCAGTTTGCAAGCTGCGCACACTATCCCAGTGTTGAGCAGGTTCATTCTTCACCTTTACGAAGCAGCCGCCCTCTCCAGCTGCCAGAGGCGAAGAAGCGGCTTATTCGCGCAAAGGCGATTGTGCCGGTCACAGTGCACTCCTGTGCGGCGGCATCTGACGAAATGTGCCCGGGACCGGGGCATAGATCCGGGGAGCTGCGTACCTTCGTCTTTAGTGTCTTTTGTGGTCTACATCATTGCAAAAATCCTTTCCACTATGTCTGGCATGGAGAAACTGTGCCTGCACAGAAAACATCTCCCATCGTGTTTTACATTTTGCAGAGACGACTTCTGAGTGTTTTGCTGGTAGAAAAAGAAAGTTTTCCAAAACACATTCCAATCGAATGTTCATGTGTTTGGAAAAGGTAGGAGAGTGGTAAGGTACTGTTTTCGATCAGTTTGCAAGCTGCGCACACTATCCCAGTGTTGTGCACCTTCATTCTCACCTTTCCGTAGCTACTGGTGTCTGCGGCTTGTGGAGGCGAAGAAGCGGCTTCTTCGCGCAAAGGCGATTGTGCCGGTCACAGTGCACTCCAGTGCGGCGGCTTCAGTCGAAATGTGCCCGGTTCCGGTGCTTAGCTCCGGGGACATCCATACCTGCTTCTTTCGGGACTTTTGTGGTCTTCATCATTGCAGAAAGGTTTTTCACTATGTCTGGCAAGGAGAAACTGTGCCTGCACAGAAAACATCTCCCATCGTGTTTTACATGTTGCAGAGAGGTCTGCAGAGTGTTTTGCAAGAAGAAAATGAAAGTTTTTGAAAATACCTGCCAATCGAATATTTATGTGTTTGAAAAAGCTAGGAGAGTAGTAAGGTACTGTTTTCTATCAGTTTGCAAGCTGCGCACACTACCCAGTGTTGTGCAGCTTCATTCTCACCTTTCCGAAGCCACTGCTCCCTACGGCTTCCGTAGGCGAAGATGCGGCTTCTTTGCGCAAAGGTGATTGTACCCGTGCCAATGCTCTAAAGTGCGGCGGCTTCTGCCGAAATGTGCCCGGGACCGGCCCCTAGCTCCGGGGAGCTGCGTACCTTCGTCTTTAGCGTCTTTTGTGGTCTACATCATTGCAAAAATCCTTTCCACTATGTCTGGCATGGAGAAACTGTTTCTGCAGAGAAAACATCTCTCATGCTGTTTTACATGTTGCAGAGAGGTCTTCTGAGTGTTTTGCACGTAGGAAAAGAAAGTTGTCCAAAACACCTTCCAATCGAATGTTCATGTGTTTGGAAAAGGTAGGAAAGTGGTAGGGTACTGTTTTCTATCAGTTTGCAAGCTGCGCACACTATCCCAGTGTTGTGCAGCTTCATTCTCACCTTTTCGCAGCTACTGGTCTCTCCGGCTCGTGGAGGCGAAGAGGCGGCTTCTTCGCGCAAAGGCGATTGTGCCGGTCACAGTGCACTCCAGTGCGGCGGCTTCTGAGGAAATGTGCCCGGTTCCGGTGCTTAGCTCCGGGGACATCCATACCTGCTTCTTTCGGGACTTTTGTGGTCTACATCATTGCAGACAGGTTTTTCACTATGTCTGGCATGGAGAAACTGCGTCTGCACAGAAAACATCTCCGATGGTGTAATACATGTTGCAGCGAAGACTGCAGTGTGTTTTGCAGGATGAAAAAGAAAGTTGTCCAAAACACTTTCCAACAGAATGTTCATGTGTTTGGAAAAGGTAGGAGAGTGGTAAGGTACTGTTTTCTATCAGTTTGCAAGCTGCGCACACTATCCCAGTGTTGTTCAGCTTCCTTCTTCACCTTTCCGAAGGAGCCGCTCACTCCGGCTCCCGGAGGCGAATAAGCGGCTTCTTCGCGCTAAGGCGATTGTGCCGGTCACAGTGCACTCCAGTACGGCGGCTTCAGTCGAAATGTGCCCGGGACCAGCGCTTAGCTCCGGGGAGCTGCGTACCTTCGTCTTTAGCGTCTTTTGTGGTCTACATCAATACAGAAAGGTTTTTCACTATGTCTGGCATGGAGAAACTGTGCCTGCACAGAAAACATCTCCCATCGTGTTTCACATGTTGCAGAGCGCTCTGCAGAAGTTTATGCAGGAAGAAAAAGAAAGTTGTCCAAAACACCTTCCAATCGAATGTTCATGTGTTTGGAAAAGGTAGGAGAGTGGTAAGGTACTGTTTTCGATCAGTTTGCAAGCTGCGCACACTATCCCAGTGTTGTGCACCTTCATTCTCACCTTTCCGTAGCTACTGGTGTCTGCGGCTTGTGGAGGCGAAGAAGCGGCTTCTTCGCGCAAAGGCGATTGTGCCGGTCACAGTGCACTCCAGTGCGGCGGCTTCAGTCGAAATGTGCCCGGTTACGGTGCTTAGCTCCGGGGACATCCATACCTGCTTCTTTCGGGACTTTTGTGGTCTTCATCATTGCAGAAAGGTTTTTCACTATGTCTGGCAAGGAGAAACTGTGCCTGCACAGAAAACATCTCCCATCGTGTTTTACATGTTGCAGAGAGGTCTGCAGAGTGTTTTGCAAGAAGAAAAAGAAAGTTTTTGAAAATACCTGCCAATCGAATATTTATGTGTTTGAAAAAGCTAGGAGAGTAGTAAGGTACTGTTTTCTATCAGTTTGCAAGCTGCGCACACTACCCAGTGTTGTGCAGCTTCATTCTCACCTTTCCGAAGCCACTGCTCCCTACGGCTTCCGTAGGCGAAGATGCGGCTTCTTTGCGCAAAGGTGATTGTACCGGTGCCAATGCTCTAAAGTGCGGCGGCTTCTGCCGAAATGTGCCCGGGACCGGCGCCTAGCTCCGGGGAGCTGCGTACCTTCGTCTTTAGCGTCTTTTGTGGTCTACATCATTGCAAAAATCCTTTCCACTATGTCTGGCATGGAGAAACTGTGCCTGCACAGAAAACATCTCTCATGGTGTTTTACATGTTGCAGAGACGACTTCTGAGTGTTTTGCTGGTAGAAAAAGAAAGTTTTCCAAAACACATTCCAATCGAATGTTCATGTGTTTGGAAAAGGTAGGAGAGTGGTAAGGTACTGTTTTCGATCAGTTTGCAAGCTGCGCACACTATCCCAGTGTTGTGCACCTTCATTCTCACCTTTCCGTAGCTACTGGTCTCTCCGGCTCGTGGAGGCGAAGAGGCGGCTTCTTCGCGCAAAGGCGATTGTGCCGGTCACAGTGCACTCCAGTGCGGCGGCTTCAGTCGAAATGTGCCCGGTTCCGGTGCTTAGCTCCGGGGACATCCATACCTGCTTCTTTCGGGACTTTTGTGGTCTTCATCATTGCAGACATGTTTTTCACTATGTCTGGCATGGAGAAACTGCGCCTGCACAGAAAACATCTCCGATGGTGTAATACATGTTGCAGCGAAGTCTGCAGTGTGTTTTGCAGGATGAAAAAGAAAGTTGTCCAAAACACTTTCCAACAGAATGTTCATGTGTTTGGAAAAGGTAGGAGATTGGTAAGGTACTGTTTTCTATCAGTTTGCAAGCTGCACACACAATCCCAGTGTTGTTCAGCTTCCTTCTTCACCTTTCCGAAGCAGCCGCTCACTCCGGCTCCCGGAGGCGAAGAAGCGGCTTCTTCGCGCTAAGGCGATTGTGCCGGTCACAGTGCACTCCAGTGTGGCGGCTTCTGCCGAAATGTGCCCGGGACCGGCGCCTAGCTCCGGGGAGCTGCGTACCTTCGTCTTTAGCGTCTTTTGTGGTCTACATCATTACAGAAATGTTTTTCACTATGTTAGGCAAGGTGAAACTGTGCCAGCACAGAAAACATCTCCCATCGTGTTTTACATGTTGCAGAGCGCTCTGCAGAAGTTTATGCACGAAGAAAAAGAAAGTTTTCCAAAACACCTTCCAATCGAATGTTCTTGTGTCTGCAAGAATTAGGAGAGTGGAAAGGTACTGTTTTTTATCAGTTTGCAAGCTGCGCACACTATCCCAGTGTTGTGCAGGTTCATTCTTCACCTTTACGAAGCAGCCGCCCTCTCCAGCTGCCAGAGGCGAAGAAGCGGCTTATTCGCGCAAAGGCGATTGTGCCGGTCACAGTGCACTCCTGTGCGGCGGCATCTGACGAAATGTGCCCGGGACCGGGGCATAGATCCAGGGAGCTGCGTACCTTCGTCTTTAGCGTCTTTTGTGGTCTACATCATTGCAAAAATCCTTTCCACTATGTCTGGCATGGAGAAACTGTGCCTGCACAGAAAACATCTCTCATGCTGTTTTACATGTTGCAGAGATGACTTCTGAGTGTTTTGCAGGTAGAAAAAGAAAGTTTTCCAAAACACATTCCAATCGAATGTTCATGTGTTTGGAAAATGTAGGAGAGTGGTAAGGTACTGTTTTCAATCAGTTTGCAAGCTGTGCACACTATCCCAGTGTTGTGCACCTTCATTCTCACTTTTCCGTAGCTACTGGTCTCTCCGGCTCGTGGAGGCGAAGAAGCGGCTTCTTCGCGCAAAGGCGATTGTGCCGGTCACAGTGCACTCCAGTGCGGCGGCTTCAGTCGAAATGTGCCCGGGAGCGGCGCTTAGCTCCGGGGACATCCATACCTGCTTCTTTCGGGACTTTTGTGGTCTTCATTATTGCAGAAAGGTTTTTCACTATGTCTGGCAAGGAGAAACTGTGCCAGCACAGAAAACATCTCCCATCGTGTTTTACATGTTGCAGAGACGACTTCTGAGTGTTTTGCAGGTAGAAAAAGAAAGTTTTCCAAAACACATTCCAATCGAATGTTCATGTGTTTGGAAAAGGTAGGAGAGTGGTAAGGTACTGTTTTCGATCAGTTTGCAAGCTGCGCACACTACCCAGTGTTGTGCAGCTTCATTCTCACCTTTCCGAAGCCACTGCTCCCTACGGCTTCCGTAGGCGAAGATGCGGCTTCTTTGCGCAAAGGTGATTGTACCCGTGCCAATGCTCTAAAGTGCGGCGGCTTCTGCCGAAATGTGCCCGGGACCGGCGCCTAGCTCCGGGGAGCTGCGTACCTTCGTCTTTAGCGTCTTTTGTGGTCTACATCATTGCAAAAATCCTTTCCACTATGTCTGGCATGGAGAAACTCTTTCTGCAGAGAAAACATCTCTCATGCTGTTTTACATGTTGCAGAGAGGTCTTCTGAGTGTTTTGCACGTAGGAAAAGAAAGTTGTCCAAAACACCTTCCAATCGAATGTTCATGTGTTTGGAAAAGGTAGGAAAGTGGTAGGGTACAGTTTTCTATCAGTTTGCGAGCTGCGCACACTATCCCAGTGTTGTGCAGCTTCATTCTTCACCTTTCCGAAGCAGCCGCTCACTCCGGCTCCCGGAGGCGAAGATGCGGCTTCTTCGCGCTAAGGCGATTGTGCCGGTCACAGTGCACTCCAGTGCGGCGGCTTCAGTCGAAATGTGCCCGGGACCGGCGCCTAGCTCCGGGGAGCTGCGTACCTTCGTCTTTAGCGTCTTTTGTGGTCTACATCATTGCAAAAATCCTTTCCACTATGTCTGGCATGGAGAAACTGTGCCTGCATAGAAAACATCTCCGATGGTGTTTTACATGTTGCAGCGAAGTCTGCAGTGTGTTTTGCAGGATGAAAAAGAAAGTTGTCCAAAACACTTTCCAACAGAATGTTCATGTGTTTGGAAAAGGTAGGAGATTGGTAAGGTACTGTTTTCTATCAGTTTGCAAGCTGCACACACAATCCCAGTGTTGTTCAGCTTCCTTCTTCACCTTTCCGAAGCAGCCGCTCACTCCGGCTCCCGGAGGCGAAGAAGCGGCTTCTTCGCGCTAAGGCGATTGTGCCGGTCACAGTGCACTCCAGTGCGGCGGCTTCAGTCGAAATGTGTCCGGGAGCGGCGCTTAGCTCCGGGGAGCTGCGTACCTTCGTCTTTAGCGTCTTTGTGGTCTACATCATTGCAAAAATCCTTTCCAATATGTCTGGCATGGAGAAACTGTGCCAGCACCGAAAACGTCTCCCATCGTGTTTTACGTGTTGCAGAAATGTTTGAAGAGTATTTTGCAAGCAGAAAAAGAAAGTTTTTGAAAATACCTTCCAATCGAATATTCATGTGTTTGAAAAAGCTAGGAGTTTAGTAAGGTACTGTTTTCTATCAGTTTGCAAGCTGCACACACAATCCCAGTGTTGTTCAGCTTCCTTCTTCACCTTTCCGAAGCAGCCGCTCACTCCGGCTCCCGGAGGCGAAGAAGCGGCTTCTTCGCGCTAAGGCGATTGTGCCGGTCACAGTGCACTCCAGTGCGGCGGCTTCTGCCGAAATGTGCCCGGGACCGGGGCATAGATCCGGGGAGCTGCGTACCTTCGTCTTTAGCGTCTTTTGTGGTCTTCATCATTACAGAAATGTTTTTCACTATGTTAGGCAAGGTGAAACTGTGCCAGCACAGAAAACATCTCCCATCGTGTTTTACATGTTGCAGAGCGCTCTGCAGAAGTTTATGCACGAAGAAAAAGAAAGTTTTCCAAAACAGCTTCCAATCGAATGTTCTTGTGTCTGCAAGAATTAGGAGAGTGGAAAGGTACTGTTTTTTATCAGATTGCAAGCTGCGCACACTATCCCAGTGTTGTGCAGGTTCATTCTTCACCTTTACGAAGCAGCCGCCCTCTCCAACTGCCGGAGGCGAAGAAGCGGCTTATTCGCGCAAAGGCGATTGTGCCGGTCACAGTGCACTCCAGTGCGGCGGCATCTGACGAAATGTGCCCGGGACCGGGGCATAGATCCGGGGAGCTGCGTACCTTCGTCTTTAGCGTCTTTTGTGGTCTACATCATTGCAAAAATCCTTTCCACTATGTCTGGCATGGAGAAACTGTGCCTGCACAGAAAACATCTCTCATGGTGTTTTACATGTTGCAGAGACGACTTCTGAGTGTTTTGCTGGTAGAAAAAGAAAGTTTTCCAAAACACATTCCAATCGAATGTTCATGTGTTTGGAAAAGGTAGGAGAGTGGTAAGGTACTGTTTTCGATCAGTTTGCAAGCTGCGCACACTATCCCAGTGTTGTGCACCTTCATTCTCACCTTTCCGTAGCTACTGGTCTCTCCGGCTCGTGGAGGCGAAGAGGCGGCTTCTTCGCGCAAAGGCGATTGTGCCGGTCACAGTGCACTCCAGTGCGGCGGCTTCAGTCGAAATGTGCCCGGTTCCGGTGCTTAGCTCCGGGGACATCCATACCTGCTTCTTTCGGGACTTTTGTGGTCTTCATCATTGCAGACATGTTTTTCACTATGTCTGGCATGGAGAAACTGCGCCTGCACAGAAAACATCTCCGATGGTGTTTTACATGTTGCAGCGAAGTCTGCAGTGTGTTTTGCAGGATGAAAAAGAAAGTTGTCCAAAACACTTTCCAACAGAATGTTCATGTGTTTGGAAAAGGTAGGAGATTGGTAAGGTACTGTTTTCTATCAGTTTGCAAGCTGCACACACAATCCCAGTGTTGTTCAGCTTCCTTCTTCACCTTTCCGAAGCAGCCGCTCACTCCGGCTCCCGGAGGCGAAGAAGCGGCTTCTTCGCGCAAAGGCGATTGTGCCGGTCACAGTGCACTCCAGTGTGGCGGCTTCTGCCGAAATGTGCCCGGGACCGGCGCCTAGCTCCGGGGAGCTGCGTACCTTCGTCTTTAGCGTCTTTTGTGGTCTACATCATTACAGAAATGTTTTTCACTATGTTAGGCAAGGTGAAACTGTGCCAGCACAGAAAACATCTCCCATCGTGTTTTACATGTTGCAGAGCGCTCTGCAGAAGTTTATGCACGAAGAAAAAGAAAGTTTTCGAAAACACCTTCCAATCGAATGTTTTTGTGTCTGTAAGAATTAGGAGAGTGGAAAGGTACTGTTTTTTATCAGTTTGCAAGCTGCGCACACTATCCCAGGGTTGTGCAGGTTCATTCTTCACCTTTACGAAGCAGCCGCCCTCTCCAGCTACCAGAGGCGAAGAAGCGGCTTATTCGCGCAAAGGCGATTGTGCCGGTCACAGTGCACTCCTGTGCGGCGGCATCTGACGAAATGTGCCCGGGACGGGGCATAGATCCGGGGAGCTGCGTACCTTCGTCTTTAGCGTCTTTTGTGGTCTACATCATTGCAAAAATCCTTTCCACTATGTCTGGCATGGAGAAACTGTGCCTGCACAGAAAACATCTCTCATGCTGTTTTACATGTTGCAGAGATGACTTCTGAGTGTTTTGCAGGTAGAAAAAGAAAGTTTTCCAAAACACATTCCAATCGAATGTTCATGTGTTTGGAAAAGGTAGGAGAGTGGTAAGGTACTGTTTTCGATCAGTTTGCAAGCTGCGCACACTATCCCAGTGTTGTGCACCTTCATTCTCACCTTTCCGTAGCTACTGGTCTCTCCGGCTCGTGGAGGCGAAGAGGCGGCTTCTTCGCGCAAAGGCGATTGTGCCGGTCACAGTGCACTCCAGTGTGGCGGCTTCTGCCGAAATGTGCCCGGGACCGGCGCCTAGCTCCGGGAAGCTGCGTACCTTCGTCTTTAGCGTCTTTTGTGGTCTACATCATTACAGAAATGTTTTTCACTATGTTAGGCAAGGTGAAACTGTGCCAGCACAGAAAACATCTCCCATCGTGTTTTACATGTTGCAGAGCGCTCTGCAGAAGTTTATGCACGAAGAAAAAGAAAGTTTTCCAAAACATCTTCCAATCGAATGTTCTTGTGTCTGCAAGAATTAGGAGAGTGGAAAGGTACTGTTTTTTATCAGTTTGCAAGCTGCGCACACTATCCCAGTGTTGTGCAGGTTCATTCTTCACCTTTACAAAGCAGCCGCCCTCTCCAGCTGCCGGAGGCGAAGAAGCGGCTTATTCGCGCAAAGGCGATTGTGCCGGTCACAGTGCACTCCTGTGCGGCGGCATCTGACGAAATGTGCCCGGGACCGGGGCATAGATCCGGGGAGCTGCGTACCTTCGTCTTTAGCGTCTTTTGTGGTCTACATCATTGCAAAAATCCTTTCCACTATGTCTGGCATGGAGAAACTGTGCCTGCACAGAAAACATCTCTCATGCTGTTTTACATGTTGCAGAGATGACTTCTGAGTGTTTTGCAGGTAGAAAAAGAAAGTTTTCCAAAACACATTCCAATCGAATGTTCATGTGTTTGGAAAAGGTAGGAGAGTGGTAAGGTACTGTTTTCGATCAGTTTGCAAGCTGCGCACACTATCCCAGTGTTGTGCACCTTCATTCTCACCTTTCCGTAGCTACTGGTCTCTCCGGCTCGTGGAGGCGAAGAGGCGGCTTCTTCGCGCAAAGGCGATTGTGCCGGTCACAGTGCACTCCAGTGCGGCGGCTTCAGTCGAAATGTGCCCGGTTCCGGTGCTTAGCTCCGGGGACATCCATACCTGCTTCTTTCGGGACTTTTGTGGTCTTCATCATTGCAGACATGTTTTTCACTATGTCTGGCATGGAGAAACTGCGCCTGCACAGAAAACATCTCCGATGGTGTAATACATGTTGCAGCGAAGTCTGCAGTGTGTTTTGCAGGATGAAAAAGAAAGTTGTCCAAAACACTTTCCAACAGAATGTTCATGTGTTTGGAAAAGGTAGGAGATTGGTAAGGTACTGTTTTCTATCAGTTTGCAAGCTGCACACACAATCCCAGTGTTGTTCAGCTTCCTTCTTCACCTTTCCGAAGCAGCCGCTCACTCCGGCTCCCGGAGGCGAAGAAGCGGCTTCTTCGCGCAAAGGCGATTGTGCCGGTCACAGTGCACTCCAGTGTGGCGGCTTCTGCCGAAATGTGCCCGGGACCGGCGCCTAGCTCCGGGGAGCTGCGTACCTTCGTCTTTAGCGTCTTTTGTGGTCTACATCATTACAGAAATGTTTTTCACTATGTTAGGCAAGGTGAAACTGTGCCAGCACAGAAAACATCTCCCATCGTGTTTTACATGTTGCAGAGCGCTCTGCAGAAGTTTATGCACGAAGAAAAAGAAAGTTTTCCAAAACACCTTCCAATCGAATGTTCTTGTGTCTGCAAGAATTAGGAGAGTGGAAAGGTACTGTTTTTTATCAGTTTGCAAGCTGCGCACACTATCCCAGTGTTGTGCAGGTTCATTCTTCACCTTTACGAAGCAGCCGCCCTCTCCAGCTGCCAGAGGCGAAGAAGCGGCTTATTCGCGCAAAGGCGATTGTGCCGGTCACAGTGCACTCCTGTGCGGCGGCATCTGACGAAATGTGCCCGGGACCGGGGCATAGATCCGGGGAGCTGCGTACCTTCGTCTTTAGTGTCTTTTGTGGTCTACATCATTGCAAAAATCCTTTCCACTATGTCTGGCATGGAGAAACTGTGCCTGCACAGAAAACATCTCCCATCGTGTTTTACATGTTGCAGAGACGACTTCTGAGTGTTTTGCTGGTAGAAAAAGAAAGTTTTCCAAAACACATTCCAATCGAATGTTCATGTGTTTGGAAAAGGTAGGAGAGTGGTAAGGTACTGTTTTCGATCAGTTTGCAAGCTGCGCACACTATCCCAGTGTTGTGCACCTTCATTCTCACCTTTCCGTAGCTACTGGTCTCTCCGGCTCGTGGAGGCGAAGAGGCGGCTTCTTCGCGCAAAGGCGATTGTGCCGGTCACAGTGCACTCCAGTGCGGCGGCTTCAGTCGAAATGTGCCCGGTTCCGGTGCTTAGCTCCGGGGACATCCATACCTGCTTCTTTCGGGACTTTTGTGGTCTTCATCATTGCAGACATGTTTTTCACTATGTCTGGCATGGAGAAACTGCGCCTGCACAGAAAACATCTCCGATGGTGTAATACATGTTGCAGCGAAGTCTGCAGTGTGTTTTGCAGGATGAAAAAGAAAGTTGTCCAAAACACTTTCCAACAGAATGTTCATGTGTTTGGAAAAGGTAGGAGATTGGTAAGGTACTGTTTTCTATCAGTTTGCAAGCTGCACACACAATCCCAGTGTTGTTCAGCTTCCTTCTTCACCTTTCCGAAGCAGCCGCTCACTCCGGCTCCCGGAGGCGAAGAAGCGGCTTCTTCGCGCAAAGGCGATTGTGCCGGTCACAGTGCACTCCAGTGTGGCGGCTTCTGCCGAAATGTGCCCGGGACCGGCGCCTAGCTCCGGGGAGCTGCGTACCTTCGTCTTTAGCGTCTTTTGTGGTCTACATCATTACAGAAATGTTTTTCACTATGTTAGGCAAGGTGAAACTGTGCCAGCACAGAAAACATCTCCCATCGTGTTTTACATGTTGCAGAGCGCTCTGCAGAAGTTTATGCACGAAGAAAAAGAAAGTTTTCCAAAACACCTTCCAATCGAATGTTCTTGTGTCTGCAAGAATTAGGAGAGTGGAAAGGTACTGTTTTTTATCAGTTTGCAAGCTGCGCACACTATCCCAGTGTTGTGCAGGTTCATTCTTCACCTTTACGAAGCAGCCGCCCTCTCCAGCTGCCAGAGGCGAAGAAGCGGCTTATTCGCGCAAAGGCGATTGTGCCGGTCACAGTGCACTCCTGTGCGGCGGCATCTGACGAAATGTGCCCGGGACCGGGGCATAGATCCGGGGAGCTGCGTACCTTCGTCTTTAGTGTCTTTTGTGGTCTACATCATTGCAAAAATCCTTTCCACTATGTCTGGCATGGAGAAACTGTGCCTGCACAGAAAACATCTCCCATCGTGTTTTACATGTTGCAGAGACGACTTCTGAGTGTTTTGCTGGTAGAAAAAGAAAGTTTTCCAAAACACATTCCAATCGAATGTTCATGTGTTTGGAAAAGGTAGGAGAGTGGTAAGGTACTGTTTTCGATCAGTTTGCAAGCTGCGCACACTATCCCAGTGTTGTGCACCTTCATTCTCACCTTTCCGTAGCTACTGGTGTCTGCGGCTTGTGGAGGCGAAGAGGCGGCTTCTTCGCGCAAAGGCGATTGTGCCGGTCACAGTGCACTCCAGTGCGGCGGCTTCAGTCGAAATGTGCCCGGTTCCGGTGCTTAGCTCCGGGGACATCCATACCTGCTTCTTTCGGGACTTTTGTGGTCTTCATCATTGCAGACATGTTTTTCACTATGTCTGGCATGGAGAAACTGCGCCTGCACAGAAAACATCTCCGATGGTGTAATACATGTTGCAGCGAAGTCTGCAGTGTGTTTTGCAGGATGAAAAAGAAAGTTGTCCAAAACACTTTCCAACAGAATGTTCATGTGTTTGGAAAAGGTAGGAGATTGGTAAGGTACTGTTTTCTATCAGTTTGCAAGCTGCACACACAATCCCAGTGTTGTTCAGCTTCCTTCTTCACCTTTCCGAAGCAGCCGCTCACTCCGGCTCCCGGAGGCGAAGAAGCGGCTTCTTCGCGCAAAGGCGATTGTGCCGGTCACAGTGCACTCCAGTGTGGCGGCTTCTGCCGAAATGTGCCCGGGACCGGCGCCTAGCTCCGGGGAGCTGCGTACCTTCGTCTTTAGCGTCTTTTGTGGTCTACATCATTACAGAAATGTTTTTCACTATGTTAGGCAAGGTGAAACTGTGCCAGCACAGAAAACATCTCCCATCGTGTTTTACATGTTGCAGAGCGCTCTGCAGAAGTTTATGCACGAAGAAAAAGAAAGTTTTCCAAAACACCTTCCAATCGAATGTTCTTGTGTCTGCAAGAATTAGGAGAGTGGAAAGGTACTGTTTTTTATCGGTTTGCAAGCTGCGCACACTATCCCAGTGTTGTGCAGGTTCATTCTTCACCTTTACGAAGCAGCCGCCCTCTCCAGCTGCCAGAGGCGAAGAAGCGGCTTATTCGCGCAAAGGCGATTGTGCCGGTCACAGTGCACTCCTGTGCGGCGGCATCTGACGAAATGTGCCCGGGACCGGGGCATAGATCCGGGGAGCTGCGTACCTTCGTCTTTAGTGTCTTTTGTGGTCTACATCATTGCAAAAATCCTTTCCACTATGTCTGGCATGGAGAAACTGTGCCTGCACAGAAAACATCTCCCATCGTGTTTTACATGTTGCAGAGACGACTTCTGAGTGTTTTGCTGGTAGAAAAAGAAAGTTTTCCAAAACACATTCCAATCGAATGTTCATGTGTTTGGAAAAGGTAGGAGAGTGGTAAGGTACTGTTTTCGATCAGTTTGCAAGCTGCGCACACTATCCCAGTGTTGTGCACCTTCATTCTCACCTTTCCGTAGCTACTGGTGTCTGCGGCTTGTGGAGGCGAAGAGGCGGCTTCTTCGCGCAAAGGCGATTGTGCCGGTCACAGTGCACTCCAGTGCGGCGGCTTCAGTCGAAATGTGCCCGGTTACGGTGCTTAGCTCCGGGGACATCCATACCTGCTTCTTTCGGGACTTTTGTGGTCTTCATCATTGCAGAAAGGTTTTTCACTATGTCTGGCAAGGAGAAACTGTGCCTGCACAGAAAACATCTCCCATCGTGTTTTACATGTTGCAGAGAGGTCTGCAGAGTGTTTTGCAAGAAGAAAAAGAAAGTTTTTGAAAATACCTGCCAATCGAATATTTATGTGTTTGAAAAAGCTAGGAGAGTAGTAAGGTACTGTTTTCTATCAGTTTGCAAGCTGCGCACACTACCCAGTGTTGTGCAGCTTCATTCTCACCTTTCCGAAGCCACTGCTCCCTACGGCTTCCGTAGGCGAAGATGCGGCTTCTTTGCGCAAAGGTGATTGTACCCGTGCCAATGCTCTAAAGTGCGGCGGCTTCTGCCGAAATGTGCCCGGGACCGGCGCCTAGCTCCGGGGAGCTGCGTACCTTCGTCTTTAGCGTCTTTTGTGGTCTACATCATTGCAAAAATCCTTTCCACTATGTCTGGCATGGAGAAACTGTTTCTGCAGAGAAAACATCTCTCATGCTGTTTTACATGTTGCAGAGAGGTCTTCTGAGTGTTTTGCACGTAGGAAAAGAAAGTTGTCCAAAACACCTTCCAATCGAATGTTCATGTGTTTGGAAAAGGTAGGAAAGTGGTAGGGTACAGTTTTCTATCAGTTTGCGAGCTGCGCACACTATCCCAGTGTTGTGCAGCTTCATTCTTCACCTTTCCGAAGCAGCCGCTCACTCCGGCTCCCGGAGGCGAAGATGCGGCTTCTTCGCGCTAAGGCGATTGTGCCGGTCACAGTGCACTCCAGTGCGGCGGCTTCAGTCGAAATGTGTCCGGGACCGGCGCTTAGCTCCGGGGAGCTGCGTACCTTCGTCTTTAGCGTCTTTTGTGGTCTACATCATTGCAAAAATCCTTTCCACTATGTCTGGCATGGAGAAACTGTGCCTGCATAGAAAACATCTCCTATGGTGTTTTACATGTTGCAGCGAAGTCTGCAGTGTGTTTTGCAGGATGAAAAAGAAAGTTGTCCAAAACACTTTCCAACAGAATGTTCATGTGTTTGGAAAAGGTAGGAGATTGGTAAGGTACTGTTTTCTATCAGTTTGCAAGCTGCACACACAATCCCAGTGTTGTTCAGCTTCCTTCTTCACCTTTCCGAAGCAGCCGCTCACTCCGGCTCCCGGAGGCGAAGAAGCGGCTTCTTCGCGCTAAGGCGATTGTGCCGGTCACAGTGCACTCCAGTGCGGCGGCTTCAGTCGAAATGTGTCCGGGACCGGCGCTTAGCTCCGGGGAGCTGCGTACCTTCGTCTTTAGCGTCTTTGTGGTCTACATCATTGCAAAAATCCTTTCCAATATGTCTGGCATGGAGAAACTGTGCCAGCACCGAAAACGTCTCCCATCGTGTTTTACGTGTTGCAGAAATGTTTGAAGAGTATTTTGCAAGCAGAAAAAGAAAGTTTTTGAAAATACCTTCCAATCGAATATTCATGTGTTTGAAAAAGCTAGGAGTTTAGTAAGGTACTGTTTTCTATCAGTTTGCAAGCTGCACACACAATCCCAGTGTTGTTCAGCTTCCTTCTTCACCTTTCCGAAGCAGCCGCTCACTCCGGCTCCCGGAGGCGAAGAAGCGGCTTCTTCGCGCAAAGGCGATTGTGCCGGTCACAGTGCACTCCTGTGCGGCGGCATCTGACGAAATGTGCCCGGGACCGGGGCATAGATCCGGGGAGCTGCGTACCTTCGTCTTTAGCGTCTTTTGTGGTCTACATCATTGCAAAAATCCTTTCCACTATGTCTGGCATGGAGAAACTGTGCCTGCACAGAAAACATCTCTCATGGTGTTTTACATGTTGCAGAGACGACTTCTGAGTGTTTTGCTGGTAGAAAAAGAAAGTTTTCCAAAACACATTCCAATCGAATGTTCATGTGTTTGGAAAAGGTAGGAGAGTGGTAAGGTACTGTTTTCGATCAGTTTGCAAGCTGCGCACACTATCCCAGTGTTGTGCACCTTCATTCTCACCTTTCCGTAGCTACTGGTCTCTCCGGCTCGTGGAGGCGAAGAGGCGGCTTCTTCGCGCAAAGGCGATTGTGCCGGTCACAGTGCACTCCAGTGCGGCGGCTTCAGTCGAAATGTGCCCGGTTCCGGTGCTTAGCTCCGGGGACATCCATACCTGCTTCTTTCGGGACTTTTGTGGTCTTCATCATTGCAGACATGTTTTTCACTATGTCTGGCATGGAGAAACTGCGCCTGCACAGAAAACATCTCCGATGGTGTTTTACATGTTGCAGCGAAGTCTGCAGTGTGTTTTGCAGGATGAAAAAGAAAGTTGTCCAAAACACTTTCCAACAGAATGTTCATGTGTTTGGAAAAGGTAGGAGATTGGTAAGGTACTGTTTTCTATCAGTTTGCAAGCTGCACACACAATCCCAGTGTTGTTCAGCTTCCTTCTTCACCTTTCCGAAGCAGCCGCTCACTCCGGCTCCCGGAGGCGAAGAAGCGGCTTCTTCGCGCAAAGGCGATTGTGCCGGTCACAGTGCACTCCAGTGTGGCGGCTTCTGCCGAAATGTGCCCGGGACCGGCGCCTAGCTCCGGGGAGCTGCGTACCTTCGTCTTTAGCGTCTTTTGTGGTCTACATCATTACAGAAATGTTTTTCACTATGTTAGGCAAGGTGAAACTGTGCCAGCACAGAAAACATCTCCCATCGTGTTTTACATGTTGCAGAGCGCTCTGCAGAAGTTTATGCACGAAGAAAAAGAAAGTTTTCCAAAACACCTTCCAATCGAATGTTTTTGTGTCTGTAAGAATTAGGAGAGTGGAAAGGTACTGTTTTTTATCAGTTTGCAAGCTGCGCAGACTATCCCAGTGTTGTGCAGGTTCATTCTTCACCTTTACGAAGCAGCCGCCCTCTCCAGCTGCCAGAGGCGAAGAAGCGGCTTATTCGCGCAAAGGCGATTGTGCCGGTCACAGTGCACTCCTGTGCGGCGGCTTCTGCCGAAATGTGCCCGGGACCGGCGCCTAGCTCCGGGAAGCTGCGTACCTTCGTCTTTAGCGTCTTTTGTGGTCTACATCATTACAGAAATGTTTTTCACTATGTTAGGCAAGGTGAAATTGTGCCAGCACAGAAAACATCTCCCATCGTGTTTTACATGTTGCAGAGCGCTCTGCAGAAGTTTATGCACGAAGAAAAAGAAAGTTTTCCAAAACACCTTCCAATCGAATGTTCTTGTGTCTGCAAGAATTAGGAGAGTGGAAAGGTACTGTTTTTTATCAGTTTGCAAGCTGCGCACACTATCCCAGTGTTGTGCAGGTTCATTCTTCACCTTTACAAAGCAGCCGCCCTCTCCAGCTGCCGGAGGCGAAGAAGCGGCTTATTCGCGCAAAGGCGATTGTGCCGGTCACAGTGCACTCCTGTGCGGCGGCATCTGACGAAATGTGCCCGGGACCGGGGCATAGATCCGGGGAGCTGCGTACCTTCGTCTTTAGCGTCTTTTGTGGTCTACATCATTGCAAAAATCCTTTCCACTATGTCTGGCATGGAGAAACTGTGCCTGCACAGAAAACATCTCTCATGGTGTTTTACATGTTGCAGAGACGACTTCTGAGTGTTTTGCTGGTAGAAAAAGAAAGTTTTCCAAAACACATTCCAATCGAATGTTCATGTGTTTGGAAAAGGTAGGAGAGTGGTAAGGTACTGTTTTCGATCAGTTTGCAAGCTGCGCACACTATCCCAGTGTTGTGCACCTTCATTCTCACCTTTCCGTAGCTACTGGTCTCTCCGGCTCGTGGAGGCGAAGAGGCGGCTTCTTCGCGCAAAGGCGATTGTGCCGGTCACAGTGCACTCCAGTGCGGCGGCTTCTGAGGAAATGTGCCCGGTTCCGGTGCTTAGCTCCGGGGACATCCATACCTGCTTCTTTCGGGACTTTTGTGGTCTTCATCATTGCAGACATGTTTTTCACTATGTCTGGCATGGAGAAACTGCGCCTGCACAGAAAACATCTCCGATGGTGTAATACATGTTGCAGCGAAGTCTGCAGTGTGTTTTGCAGGATGAAAAAGAAAGTTGTCCAAAACACTTTCCAACAGAATGTTCATGTGTTTGGAAAAGGTAGGAGATTGGTAAGGTACTGTTTTCTATCAGTTTGCAAGCTGCACACACAATCCCAGTGTTGTTCAGCTTCCTTCTTCACCTTTCCGAAGCAGCCGCTCACTCCGGCTCCCGGAGGCGAAGAAGCGGCTTCTTCGCGCAAAGGCGATTGTGCCGGTCACAGTGCACTCCAGTGTGGCGGCTTCTGCCGAAATGTGCCCGGGACCGGCGCCTAGCTCCGGGGAGCTGCGTACCTTCGTCTTTAGCGTCTTTTGTGGTCTACATCATTACAGAAATGTTTTTCACTATGTTAGGCAAGGTGAAACTGTGCCAGCACAGAAAACATCTCCCATCGTGTTTCACATGTTGCAGAGAGCTCTGCAGATGTTTATGCAGGAAGAAAAAGAAAGTTGTCCAAAACACCTTCCAATCGAATGTTCATGTGTTTGGAAAAGGTAGGAGAGTGGTAAGGTACTGTTTTCGATCAGTTTGCAAGCTGCGCACACTATCCCAGTGTTGTGCACCTTCATTCTCACCTTTCCGTAGCTACTGGTGTCTGCGGCTTGTGGAGGCGAAGAAGCGGCTTCTTCGCGCAAAGGCGATTGTGCCGGTCACAGTGCACTCCAGTGCGGCGGCTTCAGTCGAAATGTGCCCGGTTACGGTGCTTAGCTCCGGGGACATCCATACCTGCTTCTTTCGGGACTTTTGTGGTCTTCATCATTGCAGAAAGGTTTTTCACTATGTCTGGCAAGGAGAAACTGTGCCTGCACAGAAAACATCTCCCATCGTGTTTTACATGTTGCAGAGAGGTCTGCAGAGTGTTTTGCAAGAAGAAAAAGAAAGTTTTTGAAAATACCTGCCAATCGAATATTTATGTGTTTGAAAAAGCTAGGAGAGTAGTAAGGTACTGTTTTCTATCAGTTTGCAAGCTGCGCACACTACCCAGTGTTGTGCAGCTTCATTCTCACCTTTCCGAAGCCACTGCTCCCTACGGCTTCCGTAGGCGAAGATGCGGCTTCTTTGCGCAAAGGTGATTGTACCCGTGCCAATGCTCTAAAGTGCGGCGGCTTCTGCCGAAATGTGCCCGGGACCGGCGCCTAGCTCCGGGGAGCTGCGTACCTTCGTCTTTAGCGTCTTTTGTGGTCTACATCATTGCAAAAATCCTTTCCACTATGTCTGGCATGGAGAAACTGTTTCTGCAGAGAAAACATCTCTCATGCTGTTTTACATGTTGCAGAGAGGTCTTCTGAGTGTTTTGCACGTAGGAAAAGAAAGTTGTCCAAAACACCTTCCAATCGAATGTTCATGTGTTTGGAAAAGGTAGGAAAGTGGTAGGGTACAGTTTTCTATCAGTTTGCGAGCTGCGCACACTATCCCAGTGTTGTGCAGCTTCATTCTTCACCTTTCCGAAGCAGCCGCTCACTCCGGCTCCCGGAGGCGAAGATGCGGCTTCTTCGCGCTAAGGCGATTGTGCCGGTCACAGTGCACTCCAGTGCGGCGGCTTCAGTCGAAATGTGTCCGGGACCGGCGCTTAGCTCCGGGGAGCTGCGTACCTTCGTCTTTAGCGTCTTTTGTGGTCTACATCATTGCAAAAATCCTTTCCACTATGTCTGGCATGGAGAAACTGTGCCTGCATAGAAAACATCTCCTATGGTGTTTTACATGTTGCAGCGAAGTCTGCAGTGTGTTTTGCAGGATGAAAAAGAAAGTTGTCCAAAACACTTTCCAACAGAATGTTCATGTGTTTGGAAAAGGTAGGAGATTGGTAAGGTACTGTTTTCTATCAGTTTGCAAGCTGCACACACAATCCCAGTGTTGTTCAGCTTCCTTCTTCACCTTTCCGAAGCAGCCGCTCACTCCGGCTCCCGGAGGCGAAGAAGCGGCTTCTTCGCGCTAAGGCGATTGTGCCGGTCACAGTGCACTCCAGTGCGGCGGCTTCAGTCGAAATGTGTCCGGGACCGGCGCTTAGCTCCGGGGAGCTGCGTACCTTCGTCTTTAGCGTCTTTGTGGTCTACATCATTGCAAAAATCCTTTCCAATATGTCTGGCATGGAGAAACTGTGCCAGCACCGAAAACGTCTCCCATCGTGTTTTACGTGTTGCAGAAATGTTTGAAGAGTATTTTGCAAGCAGAAAAAGAAAGTTTTTGAAAATACCTTCCAATCGAATATTCATGTGTTTGAAAAAGCTAGGAGTTTAGTAAGGTACTGTTTTCTATCAGTTTGCAAGCTGCACACACAATCCCAGTGTTGTTCAGCTTCCTTCTTCACCTTTCCGAAGCAGCCGCTCACTCCGGCTCCCGGAGGCGAAGAAGCGGCTTCTTCGCGCAAAGGCGATTGTGCCGGTCACAGTGCACTCCTGTGCGGCGGCATCTGACGAAATGTGCCCGGGACCGGGGCATAGATCCGGGGAGCTGCGTACCTTCGTCTTTAGCGTCTTTTGTGGTCTACATCATTGCAAAAATCCTTTCCACTATGTCTGGCATGGAGAAACTGTGCCTGCACAGAAAACATCTCTCATGGTGTTTTACATGTTGCAGAGACGACTTCTGAGTGTTTTGCTGGTAGAAAAAGAAAGTTTTCCAAAACACATTCCAATCGAATGTTCATGTGTTTGGAAAAGGTAGGAGAGTGGTAAGGTACTGTTTTCGATCAGTTTGCAAGCTGCGCACACTATCCCAGTGTTGTGCACCTTCATTCTCACCTTTCCGTACCTACTGGTCTCTCCGGCTCGTGGAGGCGAAGAGGCGGCTTCTTCGCGCAAAGGCGATTGTGCCGGTCACAGTGCACTCCAGTGCGGCGGCTTCAGTCGAAATGTGCCCGGTTCCGGTGCTTAGCTCCGGGGACATCCATACCTGCTTCTTTCGGGACTTTTGTGGTCTTCATCATTGCAGACATGTTTTTCACTATGTCTGGCATGGAGAAACTGCGCCTGCACAGAAAACATCTCCGATGGTGTTTTACATGTTGCAGCGAAGTCTGCAGTGTGTTTTGCAGGATGAAAAAGAAAGTTGTCCAAAACACTTTCCAACAGAATGTTCATGTGTTTGGAAAAGGTAGGAGATTGGTAAGGTACTGTTTTCTATCAGTTTGCAAGCTGCACACACAATCCCAGTGTTGTTCAGCTTCCTTCTTCACCTTTCCGAAGCAGCCGCTCACTCCGGCTCCCGGAGGCGAAGAAGCGGCTTCTTCGCGCAAAGGCGATTGTGCCGGTCACAGTGCACTCCAGTGTGGCGGCTTCTGCCGAAATGTGCCCGGGACCGGCGCCTAGCTCCGGGGAGCTGCGTACCTTCGTCTTTAGCGTCTTTTGTGGTCTACATCATTACAGAAATGTTTTTCACTATGTTAGGCAAGGTGAAACTGTGCCAGCACAGAAAACATCTCCCATCGTGTTTTACATGTTGCAGAGCGCTCTGCAGAAGTTTATGCACGAAGAAAAAGAAAGTTTTCCAAAACACCTTCCAATCGAATGTTTTTGTGTCTGTAAGAATTAGGAGAGTGGAAAGGTACTGTTTTTTATCAGTTTGCAAGCTGCGCAGACTATCCCAGTGTTGTGCAGGTTCATTCTTCACCTTTACGAAGCAGCCGCCCTCTCCAGCTGCCAGAGGCGAAGAAGCGGCTTATTCGCGCAAAGGCGATTGTGCCGGTCACAGTGCACTCCTGTGCGGCGGCTTCTGCCGAAATGTGCCCGGGACCGGCGCCTAGCTCCGGGAAGCTGCGTACCTTCGTCTTTAGCGTCTTTTGTGGTCTACATCATTACAGAAATGTTTTTCACTATGTTAGGCAAGGTGAAATTGTGCCAGCACAGAAAACATCTCCCATCGTGTTTTACATGTTGCAGAGCGCTCTGCAGAAGTTTATGCACGAAGAAAAAGAAAGTTTTCCAAAACACCTTCCAATCGAATGTTCTTGTGTCTGCAAGAATTAGGAGAGTGGAAAGGTACTGTTTTTTATCAGTTTGCAAGCTGCGCACACTATCCCAGTGTTGTGCAGGTTCATTCTTCACCTTTACAAAGCAGCCGCCCTCTCCAGCTGCCGGAGGCGAAGAAGCGGCTTATTCGCGCAAAGGCGATTGTGCCGGTCACAGTGCACTCCTGTGCGGCGGCATCTGACGAAATGTGCCCGGGACCGGGGCATAGATCCGGGGAGCTGCGTACCTTCGTCTTTAGCGTCTTTTGTGGTCTACATCATTGCAAAAATCCTTTCCACTATGTCTGGCATGGAGAAACTGTGCCTGCACAGAAAACATCTCTCATGGTGTTTTACATGTTGCAGAGACGACTTCTGAGTGTTTTGCTGGTAGAAAAAGAAAGTTTTCCAAAACACATTCCAATCGAATGTTCATGTGTTTGGAAAAGGTAGGAGAGTGGTAAGGTACTGTTTTCGATCAGTTTGCAAGCTGCGCACACTATCCCAGTGTTGTGCACCTTCATTCTCACCTTTCCGTAGCTACTGGTCTCTCCGGCTCGTGGAGGCGAAGAGGCGGCTTCTTCGCGCAAAGGCGATTGTGCCGGTCACAGTGCACTCCAGTGCGGCGGCTTCTGAGGAAATGTGCCCGGTTCCGGTGCTTAGCTCCGGGGACATCCATACCTGCTTCTTTCGGGACTTTTGTGGTCTTCATCATTGCAGACATGTTTTTCACTATGTCTGGCATGGAGAAACTGCGCCTGCACAGAAAACATCTCCGATGGTGTAATACATGTTGCAGCGAAGTCTGCAGTGTGTTTTGCAGGATGAAAAAGAAAGTTGTCCAAAACACTTTCCAACAGAATGTTCATGTGTTTGGAAAAGGTAGGAGATTGGTAAGGTACTGTTTTCTATCAGTTTGCAAGCTGCACACACAATCCCAGTGTTGTTCAGCTTCCTTCTTCACCTTTCCGAAGCAGCCGCTCACTCCGGCTCCCGGAGGCGAAGAAGCGGCTTCTTCGCGCAAAGGCGATTGTGCCGGTCACAGTGCACTCCAGTGTGGCGGCTTCTGCCGAAATGTGCCCGGGACCGGCGCCTAGCTCCGGGGAGCTGCGTACCTTCGTCTTTAGCGTCTTTTGTGGTCTACATCATTACAGAAATGTTTTTCACTATGTTAGGCAAGGTGAAACTGTGCCAGCACAGAAAACATCTCCCATCGTGTTTCACATGTTGCAGAGAGCTCTGCAGATGTTTATGCAGGAAGAAAAAGAAAGTTGTCCAAAACACCTTCCAATCGAATGTTCATGTGTTTGGAAAAGGTAGGAGAGTGGTAAGGTACTGTTTTCGATCAGTTTGCAAGCTGTGCACACTATCCCAGTGTTGTGCACCTTCATTCTCACCTTTCCGTAGCTACTGGTGTCTGCGGCTTGTGGAGGCGAAGAAGCGGCTTCTTCGCGCAAAGGCGATTGTGCCGGTCACAGTGCACTCCAGTGCGGCGGCTTCAGTCGAAATGTGCCCGGTTACGGTGCTTAGCTCCGGGGACATCCATACCTGCTTCTTTCGGGACTTTTGTGGTCTTCATCATTGCAGAAAGGTTTTTCACTATGTCTGGCAAGGAGAAACTGTGCCTGCACAGAAAACATCTCCCATCGTGTTTTACATGTTGCAGAGAGGTCTGCAGAGTGTTTTGCAAGAAGAAAAAGAAAGTTTTTGAAAATACCTGCCAATCGAATATTTATGTGTTTGAAAAAGCTAGGAGAGTAGTAAGGTACTGTTTTCTATCAGTTTGCAAGCTGCGCACACTACCCAGTGTTGTGCAGCTTCATTCTCACCTTTCCGAAGCCACTGCTCCCTACGGCTTCCGTAGGCGAAGATGCGGCTTCTTTGCGCAAAGGTGATTGTACCCGTGCCAATGCTCTAAAGTGCGGCGGCTTCTGCCGAAATGTGCCCGGGACCGGCGCCTAGCTCCGGGGAGCTGCGTACCTTCGTCTTTAGCGTCTTTTGTGGTCTACATCATTGCAAAAATCCTTTCCACTATGTCTGGCATGGAGAAACTCTTTCTGCAGAGAAAACATCTCTCATGCTGTTTTACATGTTGCAGAGAGGTCTTCTGAGTGTTTTGCACGTAGGAAAAGAAAGTTGTCCAAAACACCTTCCAATCGAATGTTCATGTGTTTGGAAAAGGTAGGAAAGTGGTAGGGTACAGTTTTCTATCAGTTTGCGAGCTGCGCACACTATCCCAGTGTTGTGCAGCTTCATTCTTCACCTTTCCGAAGCAGCCGCTCACTCCGGCTCCCGGAGGCGAAGATGCGGCTTCTTCGCGCTAAGGCGATTGTGCCGGTCACAGTGCACTCCAGTGCGGCGGCTTCAGTCGAAATGTGTCCGGGACCGGCGCTTAGCTCCGGGGAGCTGCGTACCTTCGTCTTTAGCGTCTTTTGTGGTCTACATCATTGCAAAAATCCTTTCCACTATGTCTGGCATGGAGAAACTGTGCCTGCATAGAAAACATCTCCGATGGTGTTTTACATGTTGCAGCGAAGTCTGCAGTGTGTTTTGCAGGATGAAAAAGAAAGTTGTCCAAAACACTTTCCAACAGAATGTTCATGTGTTTGGAAAAGGTAGGAGATTGGTAAGGTACTGTTTTCTATCAGTTTGCAAGCTGCACACACAATCCCAGTGTTGTTCAGCTTCCTTCTTCACCTTTCCGAAGCAGCCGCTCACTCCGGCTCCCGGAGGCGAAGAAGCGGCTTCTTCGCGCTAAGGCGATTGTGCCGGTCACAGTGCACTCCAGTGCGGCGGCTTCAGTCGAAATGTGTCCGGGACCGGCGCTTAGCTCCGGGGAGCTGCGTACCTTCGTCTTTAGCGTCTTTGTGGTCTACATCATTGCAAAAATCCTTTCCAATATGTCTGGCATGGAGAAACTGTGCCAGCACCGAAAACGTCTCCCATCGTGTTTTACGTGTTGCAGAAATGTTTGAAGAGTATTTTGCAAGCAGAAAAAGAAAGTTTTTGAAAATACCTTCCAATCGAATATTCATGTGTTTGAAAAAGCTAGGAGTTTAGTAAGGTACTGTTTTCTATCAGTTTGCAAGCTGCACACACAATCCCAGTGTTGTTCAGCTTCCTTCTTCACCTTTCCGAAGCAGCCGCTCACTCCGGCTCCCGGAGGCGAAGAAGCGGCTTCTTCGCGCAAAGGCGATTGTGCCGGTCACAGTGCACTCCTGTGCGGCGGCATCTGACGAAATGTGCCCGGGACCGGGGCATAGATCCGGGGAGCTGCGTACCTTCGTCTTTAGCGTCTTTTGTGGTCTACATCATTGCAAAAATCCTTTCCACTATGTCTGGCATGGAGAAACTGTGCCTGCACAGAAAACATCTCTCATGGTGTTTTACATGTTGCAGAGACGACTTCTGAGTGTTTTGCTGGTAGAAAAAGAAAGTTTTCCAAAACACATTCCAATCGAATGTTCATGTGTTTGGAAAAGGTAGGAGAGTGGTAAGGTACTGTTTTCGATCAGTTTGCAAGCTGCGCACACTATCCCAGTGTTGTGCACCTTCATTCTCACCTTTCCGTACCTACTGGTCTCTCCGGCTCGTGGAGGCGAAGAGGCGGCTTCTTCGCGCAAAGGCGATTGTGCCGGTCACAGTGCACTCCAGTGCGGCGGCTTCAGTCGAAATGTGCCCGGTTCCGGTGCTTAGCTCCGGGGACATCCATACCTGCTTCTTTCGGGACTTTTGTGGTCTTCATCATTGCAGACATGTTTTTCACTATGTCTGGCATGGAGAAACTGCGCCTGCACAGAAAACATCTCCGATGGTGTTTTACATGTTGCAGCGAAGTCTGCAGTGTGTTTTGCAGGATGAAAAAGAAAGTTGTCCAAAACACTTTCCAACAGAATGTTCATGTGTTTGGAAAAGGTAGGAGATTGGTAAGGTACTGTTTTCTATCAGTTTGCAAGCTGCACACACAATCCCAGTGTTGTTCAGCTTCCTTCTTCACCTTTCCGAAGCAGCCGCTCACTCCGGCTCCCGGAGGCGAAGAAGCGGCTTCTTCGCGCAAAGGCGATTGTGCCGGTCACAGTGCACTCCAGTGTGGCGGCTTCTGCCGAAATGTGCCCGGGACCGGCGCCTAGCTCCGGGGAGCTGCGTACCTTCGTCTTTAGCGTCTTTTGTGGTCTACATCATTACAGAAATGTTTTTCACTATGTTAGGCAAGGTGAAACTGTGCCAGCACAGAAAACATCTCCCATCGTGTTTTACATGTTGCAGAGCGCTCTGCAGAAGTTTATGCACGAAGAAAAAGAAAGTTTTCCAAAACACCTTCCAATCGAATGTTCTTGTGTCTGCAAGAATTAGGAGAGTGGAAAGGTACTGTTTTTTATCAGTTTGCAAGCTGCGCAGACTATCCCAGTGTTGTGCAGGTTCATTCTTCACCTTTACGAAGCAGCCGCCCTCTCCAGCTGCCAGAGGCGAAGAAGCGGCTTATTCGCGCAAAGGCGATTGTGCCGGTCACAGTGCACTCCTGTGCGGCGGCTTCTGCCGAAATGTGCCCGGGACCGGCGCCTAGCTCCGGGAAGCTGCGTACCTTCGTCTTTAGCGTCTTTTGTGGTCTACATCATTACAGAAATGTTTTTCACTATGTTAGGCAAGGTGAAACTGTGCCAGCACAGAAAACATCTCCCATCGTGTTTTACATGTTGCAGAGCGCTCTGCAGAAGTTTATGCACGAAGAAAAAGAAAGTTTTCCAAAACACCTTCCAATCGAATGTTCTTGTGTCTGCAAGAATTAGGAGAGTGGAAAGGTACTGTTTTTTATCAGTTTGCAAGCTGCGCACACTATCCCAGTGTTGTGCAGGTTCATTCTTCACCTTTACAAAGCAGCCGCCCTCTCCAGCTGCCGGAGGCGAAGAAGCGGCTTATTCGCGCAAAGGCGATTGTGCCGGTCACAGTGCACTCCTGTGCGGCGGCATCTGACGAAATGTGCCCGGGACCGGGGCATAGATCCGGGGAGCTGCGTACCTTCGTCTTTAGCGTCTTTTGTGGTCTACATCATTGCAAAAATCCTTTCCACTATGTCTGGCATGGAGAAACTGTGCCTGCACAGAAAACATCTCTCATGGTGTTTTACATGTTGCAGAGACGACTTCTGAGTGTTTTGCTGGTAGAAAAAGAAAGTTTTCCAAAACACATTCCAATCGAATGTTCATGTGTTTGGAAAAGGTAGGAGAGTGGTAAGGTACTGTTTTCGATCAGTTTGCAAGCTGCGCACACTATCCCAGTGTTGTGCACCTTCATTCTCACCTTTCCGTAGCTACTGGTCTCTCCGGCTCGTGGAGGCGAAGAGGCGGCTTCTTCGCGCAAAGGCGATTGTGCCGGTCACAGTGCACTCCAGTGCGGCGGCTTCAGTCGAAATGTGCCCGGTTCCGGTGCTTAGCTCCGGGGACATCCATACCTGCTTCTTTCGGGACTTTTGTGGTCTTCATCATTGCAGACATGTTTTTCACTATGTCTGGCATGGAGAAACTGCGCCTGCACAGAAAACATCTCCGATGGTGTAATACATGTTGCAGCGAAGTCTGCAGTGTGTTTTGCAGGATGAAAAAGAAAGTTGTCCAAAACACTTTCCAACAGAATGTTCATGTGTTTGGAAAAGGTAGGAGATTGGTAAGGTACTGTTTTCTATCAGTTTGCAAGCTGCACACACAATCCCAGTGTTGTTCAGCTTCCTTCTTCACCTTTCCGAAGCAGCCGCTCACTCCGGCTCCCGGAGGCGAAGAAGCGGCTTCTTCGCGCAAAGGCGATTGTGCCGGTCACAGTGCACTCCAGTGTGGCGGCTTCTGCCGAAATGTGCCCGGGACCGGCGCCTAGCTCCGGGGAGCTGCGTACCTTCGTCTTTAGCGTCTTTTGTGGTCTACATCATTACAGAAATGTTTTTCACTATGTTAGGCAAGGTGAAACTGTGCCAGCACAGAAAACATCTCCCATCGTGTTTTACATGTTGCAGAGCGCTCTGCAGAAGTTTATGCACGAAGAAAAAGAAAGTTTTCCAAAACACCTTCCAATCGAATGTTCTTGTGTCTGCAAGAATTAGGAGAGTGGAAAGGTACTGTTTTTTATCAGTTTGCAAGCTGCGCACACTATCCCAGTGTTGTGCAGGTTCATTCTTCACCTTTACGAAGCAGCCGCCCTCTCCAGCTGCCAGAGGCGAAGAAGCGGCTTATTCGCGCAAAGGCGATTGTGCCGGTCACAGTGCACTCCTGTGCGGCGGCATCTGACGAAATGTGCCCGGGACCGGGGCATAGATCCGGGGAGCTGCGTACCTTCGTCTTTAGTGTCTTTTGTGGTCTACATCATTGCAAAAATCCTTTCCACTATGTCTGGCATGGAGAAACTGTTTCTGCAGAGAAAACATCTCTCATGCTGTTTTACATGTTGCAGAGAGGTCTTCTGAGTGTTTTGCACGTAGGAAAAGAAAGTTGTCCAAAACACATTCCAATCGAATGTTCATGTGTTTGGAAAAGGTAGGAGAGTGGTAAGGTACTGTTTTCGATCAGTTTGCAAGCTGCGCACACTATCCCAGTGTTGTGCACCTTCATTCTCACCTTTCCGTAGCTACTGGTGTCTGCGGCTTGTGGAGGCGAAGAAGCGGCTTCTTCGCGCAAAGGCGATTGTGCCGGTCACAGTGCACTCCAGTGCGGCGGCTTCAGTCGAAATGTGCCCGGTTACGGTGCTTAGCTCCGGGGACATCCATACCTGCTTCTTTCGGGACTTTTGTGGTCTTCATCATTGCAGAAAGGTTTTTCACTATGTCTGGCAAGGAGAAACTGTGCCTGCACAGAAAACATCTCCCATCGTGTTTTACATGTTGCAGAGAGGTCTGCAGAGTGTTTTGCAAGAAGAAAAAGAAAGTTTTTGAAAATACCTGCCAATCGAATATTTATGTGTTTGAAAAAGCTAGGAAAGTGGTAGGGTACAGTTTTCTATCAGTTTGCGAGCTGCGCACACTATCCCAGTGTTGTGCAGCTTCATTCTTCACCTTTCCGAAGCAGCCGCTCACTCCGGCTCCCGGAGGCGAAGATGCGGCTTCTTCGCGCTAAGGCGATTGTGCCGGTCACAGTGCACTCCAGTGCGGCGGCTTCAGTCGAAATGTGTCCGGGACCGGCGCTTAGCTCCGGGGAGCTGCGTACCTTCGTCTTTAGCGTCTTTTGTGGTCTACATCATTGCAAAAATCCTTTCCACTATGTCTGGCATGGAGAAACTGTGCCTGCATAGAAAACATCTCCGATGGTGTTTTACATGTTGCAGCGAAGTCTGCAGTGTGTTTTGCAGGATGAAAAAGAAAGTTGTCCAAAACACTTTCCAACAGAATGTTCATGTGTTTGGAAAAGGTAGGAGATTGGTAAGGTACTGTTTTCTATCAGTTTGCAAGCTGCACACACAATCCCAGTGTTGTTCAGCTTCCTTCTTCACCTTTCCGAAGCAGCCGCTCACTCCGGCTCCCGGAGGCGAAGAAGCGGCTTCTTCGCGCTAAGGCGATTGTGCCGGTCACAGTGCACTCCAGTGCGGCGGCTTCAGTCGAAATGTGTCCGGGACCGGCGCTTAGCTCCGGGGAGCTGCGTACCTTCGTCTTTAGCGTCTTTGTGGTCTACATCATTGCAAAAATCCTTTCCAATATGTCTGGCATGGAGAAACTGTTTCTGCAGAGAAAACATCTCTCATGCTGTTTTACATGTTGCAGAGAGGTCTTCTGAGTGTTTTGCACGTAGGAAAAGAAAGTTGTCCAAAACACCTTCCAATCGAATGTTCATGTGTTTGGAAAAGGTAGGAAAGTGGTAGGGTACAGTTTTCTATCAGTTTGCGAGCTGCGCACACTATCCCAGTGTTGTGCAGCTTCATTCTTCACCTTTCCGAAGCAGCCGCTCACTCCGGCTCCCGGAGGCGAAGATGCGGCTTCTTCGCGCTAAGGCGATTGTGCCGGTCACAGTGCACTCCAGTGCGGCGGCTTCAGTCGAAATGTGTCCGGGACCGGCGCTTAGCTCCGGGGAGCTGCGTACCTTCGTCTTTAGCGTCTTTTGTGGTCTACATCATTGCAAAAATCCTTTCCACTATGTCTGGCATGGAGAAACTGTGCCTGCATAGAAAACATCTCCGATGGTGTTTTACATGTTGCAGCGAAGTCTGCAGTGTGTTTTGCAGGATGAAAAAGAAAGTTGTCCAAAACACTTTCCAACAGAATGTTCATGTGTTTGGAAAAGGTAGGAGATTGGTAAGGTACTGTTTTCTATCAGTTTGCAAGCTGCACACACAATCCCAGTGTTGTTCAGCTTCCTTCTTCACCTTTCCGAAGCAGCCGCTCACTCCGGCTCCCGGAGGCGAAGAAGCGGCTTCTTCGCGCTAAGGCGATTGTGCCGGTCACAGTGCACTCCAGTGCGGCGGCTTCAGTCGAAATGTGTCCGGGACCGGCGCTTAGCTCCGGGGAGCTGCGTACCTTCGTCTTTAGCGTCTTTGTGGTCTACATCATTGCAAAAATCCTTTCCAATATGTCTGGCATGGAGAAACTGTGCCAGCACCGAAAACGTCTCCCATCGTGTTTTACGTGTTGCAGAAATGTTTGAAGAGTATTTTGCAAGCAGAAAAAGAAAGTTTTTGAAAATACCTTCCAATCGAATATTCATGTGTTTGAAAAAGCTAGGAGTTTAGTAAGGTACTGTTTTCTATCAGTTTGCAAGCTGCACACACAATCCCAGTGTTGTTCAGCTTCCTTCTTCACCTTTCCGAAGCAGCCGCTCACTCCGGCTCCCGGAGGCGAAGAAGCGGCTTCTTCGCGCAAAGGCGATTGTGCCGGTCACAGTGCACTCCTGTGCGGCGGCATCTGACGAAATGTGCCCGGGACCGGGGCATAGATCCGGGGAGCTGCGTACCTTCGTCTTTAGCGTCTTTTGTGGTCTACATCATTGCAAAAATCCTTTCCACTATGTCTGGCATGGAGAAACTGTGCCTGCACAGAAAACATCTCTCATGGTGTTTTACATGTTGCAGAGACGACTTCTGAGTGTTTTGCTGGTAGAAAAAGAAAGTTTTCCAAAACACATTCCAATCGAATGTTCATGTGTTTGGAAAAGGTAGGAGAGTGGTAAGGTACTGTTTTCGATCAGTTTGCAAGCTGCGCACACTATCCCAGTGTTGTGCACCTTCATTCTCACCTTTCCGTAGCTACTGGTCTCTCCGGCTCGTGGAGGCGAAGAGGCGGCTTCTTCGCGCAAAGGCGATTGTGCCGGTCACAGTGCACTCCAGTGCGGCGGCTTCAGTCGAAATGTGCCCGGTTCCGGTGCTTAGCTCCGGGGACATCCATACCTGCTTCTTTCGGGACTTTTGTGGTCTTCATCATTGCAGACATGTTTTTCACTATGTCTGGCATGGAGAAACTGCGCCTGCACAGAAAACATCTCCGATGGTGTTTTACATGTTGCAGCGAAGTCTGCAGTGTGTTTTGCAGGATGAAAAAGAAAGTTGTCCAAAACACTTTCCAACAGAATGTTCATGTGTTTGGAAAAGGTAGGAGATTGGTAAGGTACTGTTTTCTATCAGTTTGCAAGCTGCACACACAATCCCAGTGTTGTTCAGCTTCCTTCTTCACCTTTCCGAAGCAGCCGCTCACTCCGGCTCCCGGAGGCGAAGAAGCGGCTTCTTCGCGCAAAGGCGATTGTGCCGGTCACAGTGCACTCCAGTGTGGCGGCTTCTGCCGAAATGTGCCCGGGACCGGCGCCTAGCTCCGGGGAGCTGCGTACCTTCGTCTTTAGCGTCTTTTGTGGTCTACATCATTACAGAAATGTTTTTCACTATGTTAGGCAAGGTGAAACTGTGCCAGCACAGAAAACATCTCCCATCGTGTTTTACATGTTGCAGAGCGCTCTGCAGAAGTTTATGCACGAAGAAAAAGAAAGTTTTCCAAAACACCTTCCAATCGAATGTTCTTGTGTCTGCAAGAATTAGGAGAGTGGAAAGGTACTGTTTTTTATCAGTTTGCAAGCTGCGCAGACTATCCCAGTGTTGTGCAGGTTCATTCTTCACCTTTACGAAGCAGCCGCCCTCTCCAGCTGCCAGAGGCGAAGAAGCGGCTTATTCGCGCAAAGGCGATTGTGCCGGTCACAGTGCACTCCTGTGCGGCGGCTTCTGCCGAAATGTGCCCGGGACCGGCGCCTAGCTCCGGGAAGCTGCGTACCTTCGTCTTTAGCGTCTTTTGTGGTCTACATCATTACAGAAATGTTTTTCACTATGTTAGGCAAGGTGAAACTGTGCCAGCACAGAAAACATCTCCCATCGTGTTTTACATGTTGCAGAGCGCTCTGCAGAAGTTTATGCACGAAGAAAAAGAAAGTTTTCCAAAACACCTTCCAATCGAATGTTCTTGTGTCTGCAAGAATTAGGAGAGTGGAAAGGTACTGTTTTTTATCAGTTTGCAAGCTGCGCACACTATCCCAGTGTTGTGCAGGTTCATTCTTCACCTTTACAAAGCAGCCGCCCTCTCCAGCTGCCGGAGGCGAAGAAGCGGCTTATTCGCGCAAAGGCGATTGTGCCGGTCACAGTGCACTCCTGTGCGGCGGCATCTGACGAAATGTGCCCGGGACCGGGGCATAGATCCGGGGAGCTGCGTACCTTCGTCTTTAGCGTCTTTTGTGGTCTACATCATTGCAAAAATCCTTTCCACTATGTCTGGCATGGAGAAACTGTGCCTGCACAGAAAACATCTCTCATGGTGTTTTACATGTTGCAGAGACGACTTCTGAGTGTTTTGCTGGTAGAAAAAGAAAGTTTTCCAAAACACATTCCAATCGAATGTTCATGTGTTTGGAAAAGGTAGGAGAGTGGTAAGGTACTGTTTTCGATCAGTTTGCAAGCTGCGCACACTATCCCAGTGTTGTGCACCTTCATTCTCACCTTTCCGTACCTACTGGTCTCTCCGGCTCGTGGAGGCGAAGAGGCGGCTTCTTCGCGCAAAGGCGATTGTGCCGGTCACAGTGCACTCCAGTGCGGCGGCTTCAGTCGAAATGTGCCCGGTTCCGGTGCTTAGCTCCGGGGACATCCATACCTGCTTCTTTCGGGACTTTTGTGGTCTTCATCATTGCAGACATGTTTTTCACTATGTCTGGCATGGAGAAACTGCGCCTGCACAGAAAACATCTCCGATGGTGTAATACATGTTGCAGCGAAGTCTGCAGTGTGTTTTGCAGGATGAAAAAGAAAGTTGTCCAAAACACTTTCCAACAGAATGTTCATGTGTTTGGAAAAGGTAGGAGATTGGTAAGGTACTGTTTTCTATCAGTTTGCAAGCTGCACACACAATCCCAGTGTTGTTCAGCTTCCTTCTTCACCTTTCCGAAGCAGCCGCTCACTCCGGCTCCCGGAGGCGAAGAAGCGGCTTCTTCGCGCAAAGGCGATTGTGCCGGTCACAGTGCACTCCAGTGTGGCGGCTTCTGCCGAAATGTGCCCGGGACCGGCGCCTAGCTCCGGGGAGCTGCGTACCTTCGTCTTTAGCGTCTTTTGTGGTCTACATCATTACAGAAATGTTTTTCACTATGTTAGGCAAGGTGAAACTGTGCCAGCACAGAAAACATCTCCCATCGTGTTTTACATGTTGCAGAGCGCTCTGCAGAAGTTTATGCACGAAGAAAAAGAAAGTTTTCCAAAACACCTTCCAATCGAATGTTCTTGTGTCTGCAAGAATTAGGAGAGTGGAAAGGTACTGTTTTTTATCAGTTTGCAAGCTGCGCACACTATCCCAGTGTTGTGCAGGTTCATTCTTCACCTTTACGAAGCAGCCGCCCTCTCCAGCTGCCAGAGGCGAAGAAGCGGCTTATTCGCGCAAAGGCGATTGTGCCGGTCACAGTGCACTCCTGTGCGGCGGCATCTGACGAAATGTGCCCGGGACCGGGGCATAGATCCGGGGAGCTGCGTACCTTCGTCTTTAGTGTCTTTTGTGGTCTACATCATTGCAAAAATCCTTTCCACTATGTCTGGCATGGAGAAACTGTTTCTGCAGAGAAAACATCTCTCATGCTGTTTTACATGTTGCAGAGAGGTCTTCTGAGTGTTTTGCACGTAGGAAAAGAAAGTTGTCCAAAACACATTCCAATCGAATGTTCATGTGTTTGGAAAAGGTAGGAGAGTGGTAAGGTACTGTTTTCGATCAGTTTGCAAGCTGCGCACACTATCCCAGTGTTGTGCACCTTCATTCTCACCTTTCCGTAGCTACTGGTGTCTGCGGCTTGTGGAGGCGAAGAAGCGGCTTCTTCGCGCAAAGGCGATTGTGCCGGTCACAGTGCACTCCAGTGCGGCGGCTTCAGTCGAAATGTGCCCGGTTACGGTGCTTAGCTCCGGGGACATCCATACCTGCTTCTTTCGGGACTTTTGTGGTCTTCATCATTGCAGAAAGGTTTTTCACTATGTCTGGCAAGGAGAAACTGTGCCTGCACAGAAAACATCTCCCATCGTGTTTTACATGTTGCAGAGAGGTCTGCAGAGTGTTTTGCAAGAAGAAAAAGAAAGTTTTTGAAAATACCTGCCAATCGAATATTTATGTGTTTGAAAAAGCTAGGAAAGTGGTAGGGTACAGTTTTCTATCAGTTTGCGAGCTGCGCACACTATCCCAGTGTTGTGCAGCTTCATTCTTCACCTTTCCGAAGCAGCCGCTCACTCCGGCTCCCGGAGGCGAAGATGCGGCTTCTTCGCGCTAAGGCGATTGTGCCGGTCACAGTGCACTCCAGTGCGGCGGCTTCAGTCGAAATGTGTCCGGGACCGGCGCTTAGCTCCGGGGAGCTGCGTACCTTCGTCTTTAGCGTCTTTTGTGGTCTACATCATTGCAAAAATCCTTTCCACTATGTCTGGCATGGAGAAACTGTGCCTGCATAGAAAACATCTCCGATGGTGTTTTACATGTTGCAGCGAAGTCTGCAGTGTGTTTTGCAGGATGAAAAAGAAAGTTGTCCAAAACACTTTCCAACAGAATGTTCATGTGTTTGGAAAAGGTAGGAGATTGGTAAGGTACTGTTTTCTATCAGTTTGCAAGCTGCACACACAATCCCAGTGTTGTTCAGCTTCCTTCTTCACCTTTCCGAAGCAGCCGCTCACTCCGGCTCCCGGAGGCGAAGAAGCGGCTTCTTCGCGCTAAGGCGATTGTGCCGGTCACAGTGCACTCCAGTGCGGCGGCTTCAGTCGAAATGTGTCCGGGACCGGCGCTTAGCTCCGGGGAGCTGCGTACCTTCGTCTTTAGCGTCTTTGTGGTCTACATCATTGCAAAAATCCTTTCCAATATGTCTGGCATGGAGAAACTGTTTCTGCAGAGAAAACATCTCTCATGCTGTTTTACATGTTGCAGAGAGGTCTTCTGAGTGTTTTGCACGTAGGAAAAGAAAGTTGTCCAAAACACCTTCCAATCGAATGTTCATGTGTTTGGAAAAGGTAGGAAAGTGGTAGGGTACAGTTTTCTATCAGTTTGCGAGCTGCGCACACTATCCCAGTGTTGTGCAGCTTCATTCTTCACCTTTCCGAAGCAGCCGCTCACTCCGGCTCCCGGAGGCGAAGATGCGGCTTCTTCGCGCTAAGGCGATTGTGCCGGTCACAGTGCACTCCAGTGCGGCGGCTTCAGTCGAAATGTGTCCGGGACCGGCGCTTAGCTCCGGGGAGCTGCGTACCTTCGTCTTTAGCGTCTTTTGTGGTCTACATCATTGCAAAAATCCTTTCCACTATGTCTGGCATGGAGAAACTGTGCCTGCATAGAAAACATCTCCGATGGTGTTTTACATGTTGCAGCGAAGTCTGCAGTGTGTTTTGCAGGATGAAAAAGAAAGTTGTCCAAAACACTTTCCAACAGAATGTTCATGTGTTTGGAAAAGGTAGGAGATTGGTAAGGTACTGTTTTCTATCAGTTTGCAAGCTGCACACACAATCCCAGTGTTGTTCAGCTTCATTCTTCACCTTTCCGAAGCAGCCGCTCACTCCGGCTCCCGGAGGCGAAGAAGCGGCTTCTTCGCGCTAAGGCGATTGTGCCGGTCACAGTGCACTCCAGTGCGGCGGCTTCAGTCGAAATGTGTCCGGGACCGGCGCTTAGCTCCGGGGAGCTGCGTACCTTCGTCTTTAGCGTCTTTGTGGTCTACATCATTGCAAAAATCCTTTCCAATATGTCTGGCATGGAGAAACTGTGCCAGCACCGAAAACGTCTCCCATCGTGTTTTACGTGTTGCAGAAATGTTTGAAGAGTATTTTGCAAGCAGAAAAAGAAAGTTTTTGAAAATACCTTCCAATCGAATATTCATGTGTTTGAAAAAGCTAGGAGTTTAGTAAGGTACTGTTTTCTATCAGTTTGCAAGCTGCACACACAATCCCAGTGTTGTTCAGCTTCCTTCTTCACCTTTCCGAAGCAGCCGCTCACTCCGGCTCCCGGAGGCGAAGAAGCGGCTTCTTCGCGCAAAGGCGATTGTGCCGGTCACAGTGCACTCCTGTGCGGCGGCATCTGACGAAATGTGCCCGGGACCGGGGCATAGATCCGGGGAGCTGCGTACCTTCGTCTTTAGCGTCTTTTGTGGTCTACATCATTGCAAAAATCCTTTCCACTATGTCTGGCATGGAGAAACTGTGCCTGCACAGAAAACATCTCTCATGGTGTTTTACATGTTGCAGAGACGACTTCTGAGTGTTTTGCTGGTAGAAAAAGAAAGTTTTCCAAAACACATTCCAATCGAATGTTCATGTGTTTGGAAAAGGTAGGAGAGTGGTAAGGTACTGTTTTCGATCAGTTTGCAAGCTGCGCACACTATCCCAGTGTTGTGCACCTTCATTCTCACCTTTCCGTAGCTACTGGTCTCTCCGGCTCGTGGAGGCGAAGAGGCGGCTTCTTCGCGCAAAGGCGATTGTGCCGGTCACAGTGCACTCCAGTGCGGCGGCTTCAGTCGAAATGTGCCCGGTTCCGGTGCTTAGCTCCGGGGACATCCATACCTGCTTCTTTCGGGACTTTTGTGGTCTTCATCATTGCAGACATGTTTTTCACTATGTCTGGCATGGAGAAACTGCGCCTGCACAGAAAACATCTCCGATGGTGTTTTACATGTTGCAGCGAAGTCTGCAGTGTGTTTTGCAGGATGAAAAAGAAAGTTGTCCAAAACACTTTCCAACAGAATGTTCATGTGTTTGGAAAAGGTAGGAGATTGGTAAGGTACTGTTTTCTATCAGTTTGCAAGCTGCACACACAATCCCAGTGTTGTTCAGCTTCCTTCTTCACCTTTCCGAAGCAGCCGCTCACTCCGGCTCCCGGAGGCGAAGAAGCGGCTTCTTCGCGCAAAGGCGATTGTGCCGGTCACAGTGCACTCCAGTGTGGCGGCTTCTGCCGAAATGTGCCCGGGACCGGCGCCTAGCTCCGGGGAGCTGCGTACCTTCGTCTTTAGCGTCTTTTGTGGTCTACATCATTACAGAAATGTTTTTCACTATGTTAGGCAAGGTGAAACTGTGCCAGCACAGAAAACATCTCCCATCGTGTTTTACATGTTGCAGAGCGCTCTGCAGAAGTTTATGCACGAAGAAAAAGAAAGTTTTCCAAAACACCTTCCAATCGAATGTTCTTGTGTCTGCAAGAATTAGGAGAGTGGAAAGGTACTGTTTTTTATCAGTTTGCAAGCTGCGCAGACTATCCCAGTGTTGTGCAGGTTCATTCTTCACCTTTACGAAGCAGCCGCCCTCTCCAGCTGCCAGAGGCGAAGAAGCGGCTTATTCGCGCAAAGGCGATTGTGCCGGTCACAGTGCACTCCTGTGCGGCGGCTTCTGCCGAAATGTGCCCGGGACCGGCGCCTAGCTCCGGGAAGCTGCGTACCTTCGTCTTTAGCGTCTTTTGTGGTCTACATCATTACAGAAATGTTTTTCACTATGTTAGGCAAGGTGAAACTGTGCCAGCACAGAAAACATCTCCCATCGTGTTTTACATGTTGCAGAGCGCTCTGCAGAAGTTTATGCACGAAGAAAAAGAAAGTTTTCCAAAACACCTTCCAATCGAATGTTCTTGTGTCTGCAAGAATTAGGAGAGTGGAAAGGTACTGTTTTTTATCAGTTTGCAAGCTGCGCACACTATCCCAGTGTTGTGCAGGTTCATTCTTCACCTTTACAAAGCAGCCGCCCTCTCCAGCTGCCGGAGGCGAAGAAGCGGCTTATTCGCGCAAAGGCGATTGTGCCGGTCACAGTGCACTCCTGTGCGGCGGCATCTGACGAAATGTGCCCGGGACCGGGGCATAGATCCGGGGAGCTGCGTACCTTCGTCTTTAGCGTCTTTTGTGGTCTACATCATTGCAAAAATCCTTTCCACTATGTCTGGCATGGAGAAACTGTGCCTGCACAGAAAACATCTCTCATGGTGTTTTACATGTTGCAGAGACGACTTCTGAGTGTTTTGCTGGTAGAAAAAGAAAGTTTTCCAAAACACATTCCAATCGAATGTTCATGTGTTTGGAAAAGGTAGGAGAGTGGTAAGGTACTGTTTTCGATCAGTTTGCAAGCTGCGCACACTATCCCAGTGTTGTGCACCTTCATTCTCACCTTTCCGTAGCTACTGGTCTCTCCGGCTCGTGGAGGCGAAGAGGCGGCTTCTTCGCGCAAAGGCGATTGTGCCGGTCACAGTGCACTCCAGTGCGGCGGCTTCAGTCGAAATGTGCCCGGTTCCGGTGCTTAGCTCCGGGGACATCCATACCTGCTTCTTTCGGGACTTTTGTGGTCTTCATCATTGCAGACATGTTTTTCACTATGTCTGGCATGGAGAAACTGCGCCTGCACAGAAAACATCTCCGATGGTGTAATACATGTTGCAGCGAAGTCTGCAGTGTGTTTTGCAGGATGAAAAAGAAAGTTGTCCAAAACACTTTCCAACAGAATGTTCATGTGTTTGGAAAAGGTAGGAGATTGGTAAGGTACTGTTTTCTATCAGTTTGCAAGCTGCACACACAATCCCAGTGTTGTTCAGCTTCCTTCTTCACCTTTCCGAAGCAGCCGCTCACTCCGGCTCCCGGAGGCGAAGAAGCGGCTTCTTCGCGCAAAGGCGATTGTGCCGGTCACAGTGCACTCCAGTGTGGCGGCTTCTGCCGAAATGTGCCCGGGACCGGCGCCTAGCTCCGGGGAGCTGCGTACCTTCGTCTTTAGCGTCTTTTGTGGTCTACATCATTACAGAAATGTTTTTCACTATGTTAGGCAAGGTGAAACTGTGCCAGCACAGAAAACATCTCCCATCGTGTTTTACATGTTGCAGAGCGCTCTGCAGAAGTTTATGCACGAAGAAAAAGAAAGTTTTCCAAAACACCTTCCAATCGAATGTTCTTGTGTCTGCAAGAATTAGGAGAGTGGAAAGGTACTGTTTTTTATCAGTTTGCAAGCTGCGCACACTATCCCAGTGTTGTGCAGGTTCATTCTTCACCTTTACGAAGCAGCCGCCCTCTCCAGCTGCCAGAGGCGAAGAAGCGGCTTATTCGCGCAAAGGCGATTGTGCCGGTCACAGTGCACTCCTGTGCGGCGGCATCTGACGAAATGTGCCCGGGACCGGGGCATAGATCCGGGGAGCTGCGTACCTTCGTCTTTAGTGTCTTTTGTGGTCTACATCATTGCAAAAATCCTTTCCACTATGTCTGGCATGGAGAAACTGTTTCTGCAGAGAAAACATCTCTCATGCTGTTTTACATGTTGCAGAGAGGTCTTCTGAGTGTTTTGCACGTAGGAAAAGAAAGTTGTCCAAAACACATTCCAATCGAATGTTCATGTGTTTGGAAAAGGTAGGAGAGTGGTAAGGTACTGTTTTCGATCAGTTTGCAAGCTGCGCACACTATCCCAGTGTTGTGCACCTTCATTCTCACCTTTCCGTAGCTACTGGTGTCTGCGGCTTGTGGAGGCGAAGAAGCGGCTTCTTCGCGCAAAGGCGATTGTGCCGGTCACAGTGCACTCCAGTGCGGCGGCTTCAGTCGAAATGTGCCCGGTTACGGTGCTTAGCTCCGGGGACATCCATACCTGCTTCTTTCGGGACTTTTGTGGTCTTCATCATTGCAGAAAGGTTTTTCACTATGTCTGGCAAGGAGAAACTGTGCCTGCACAGAAAACATCTCCCATCGTGTTTTACATGTTGCAGAGAGGTCTGCAGAGTGTTTTGCAAGAAGAAAAAGAAAGTTTTTGAAAATACCTGCCAATCGAATATTTATGTGTTTGAAAAAGCTAGGAAAGTGGTAGGGTACAGTTTTCTATCAGTTTGCGAGCTGCGCACACTATCCCAGTGTTGTGCAGCTTCATTCTTCACCTTTCCGAAGCAGCCGCTCACTCCGGCTCCCGGAGGCGAAGATGCGGCTTCTTCGCGCTAAGGCGATTGTGCCGGTCACAGTGCACTCCAGTGCGGCGGCTTCAGTCGAAATGTGTCCGGGACCGGCGCTTAGCTCCGGGGAGCTGCGTACCTTCGTCTTTAGCGTCTTTTGTGGTCTACATCATTGCAAAAATCCTTTCCACTATGTCTGGCATGGAGAAACTGTGCCTGCATAGAAAACATCTCCGATGGTGTTTTACATGTTGCAGCGAAGTCTGCAGTGTGTTTTGCAGGATGAAAAAGAAAGTTGTCCAAAACACTTTCCAACAGAATGTTCATGTGTTTGGAAAAGGTAGGAGATTGGTAAGGTACTGTTTTCTATCAGTTTGCAAGCTGCACACACAATCCCAGTGTTGTTCAGCTTCCTTCTTCACCTTTCCGAAGCAGCCGCTCACTCCGGCTCCCGGAGGCGAAGAAGCGGCTTCTTCGCGCTAAGGCGATTGTGCCGGTCACAGTGCACTCCAGTGCGGCGGCTTCAGTCGAAATGTGTCCGGGACCGGCGCTTAGCTCCGGGGAGCTGCGTACCTTCGTCTTTAGCGTCTTTGTGGTCTACATCATTGCAAAAATCCTTTCCAATATGTCTGGCATGGAGAAACTGTGCCAGCACCGAAAACGTCTCCCATCGTGTTTTACGTGTTGCAGAAATGTTTGAAGAGTATTTTGCAAGCAGAAAAAGAAAGTTTTTGAAAATACCTTCCAATCGAATATTCATGTGTTTGAAAAAGCTAGGAGTTTAGTAAGGTACTGTTTTCTATCAGTTTGCAAGCTGCACACACAATCCCAGTGTTGTTCAGCTTCCTTCTTCACCTTTCCGAAGCAGCCGCTCACTCCGGCTCCCGGAGGTGAAGAAGCGGCTTCTTCGCGCAAAGGCGATTGTGCCGGTCACAGTGCACTCCTGTGCGGCGGCATCTGACGAAATGTGCCCGGGACCGGGGCATAGATCCGGGGAGCTGCGTACCTTCGTCTTTAGCGTCTTTTGTGGTCTACATCATTGCAAAAATCCTTTCCACTATGTCTGGCATGGAGAAACTGTGCCTGCACAGAAAACATCTCTCATGGTGTTTTACATGTTGCAGAGACGACTTCTGAGTGTTTTGCTGGTAGAAAAAGAAAGTTTTCCAAAACACATTCCAATCGAATGTTCATGTGTTTGGAAAAGGTAGGAGAGTGGTAAGGTACTGTTTTCGATCAGTTTGCAAGCTGCGCACACTATCCCAGTGTTGTGCACCTTCATTCTCACCTTTCCGTAGCTACTGGTCTCTCCGGCTCGTGGAGGCGAAGAGGCGGCTTCTTCGCGCAAAGGCGATTGTGCCGGTCACAGTGCACTCCAGTGCGGCGGCTTCAGTCGAAATGTGCCCGGTTCCGGTGCTTAGCTCCGGGGACATCCATACCTGCTTCTTTCGGGACTTTTGTGGTCTTCATCATTGCAGACATGTTTTTCACTATGTCTGGCATGGAGAAACTGCGCCTGCACAGAAAACATCTCCGATGGTGTAATACATGTTGCAGCGAAGTCTGCAGTGTGTTTTGCAGGATGAAAAAGAAAGTTGTCCAAAACACTTTCCAACAGAATGTTCATGTGTTTGGAAAAGGTAGGAGATTGGTAAGGTACTGTTTTCTATCAGTTTGCAAGCTGCACACACAATCCCAGTGTTGTTCAGCTTCCTTCTTCACCTTTCCGAAGCAGCCGCTCACTCCGGCTCCCGGAGGCGAAGAAGCGGCTTCTTCGCGCAAAGGCGATTGTGCCGGTCACAGTGCACTCCAGTGTGGCGGCTTCTGCCGAAATGTGCCCGGGACCGGCGCCTAGCTCCGGGGAGCTGCGTACCTTCGTCTTTAGCGTCTTTTGTGGTCTACATCATTACAGAAATGTTTTTCACTATGTTAGGCAAGGTGAAACTGTGCCAGCACAGAAAACATCTCCCATCGTGTTTTACATGTTGCAGAGCGCTCTGCAGAAGTTTATGCACGAAGAAAAAGAAAGTTTTCCAAAACACCTTCCAATCGAATGTTTTTGTGTCTGTAAGAATTAGGAGAGTGGAAAGGTACTGTTTTTTATCAGTTTGCAAGCTGCGCAGACTATCCCAGTGTTGTGCAGGTTCATTCTTCACCTTTACGAAGCAGCCGCCCTCTCCAGCTGCCAGAGGCGAAGAAGCGGCTTATTCGCGCAAAGGCGATTGTGCCGGTCACAGTGCACTCCTGTGCGGCGGCTTCTGCCGAAATGTGCCCGGGACCGGCGCCTAGCTCCGGGAAGCTGCGTACCTTCGTCTTTAGCGTCTTTTGTGGTCTACATCATTACAGAAATGTTTTTCACTATGTTAGGCAAGGTGAAACTGTGCCAGCACAGAAAACATCTCCCATCGTGTTTTACATGTTGCAGAGCGCTCTGCAGAAGTTTATGCACGAAGAAAAAGAAAGTTTTCCAAAACACCTTCCAATCGAATGTTCTTGTGTCTGCAAGAATTAGGAGAGTGGAAAGGTACTGTTTTTTATCAGTTTGCAAGCTGCGCACACTATCCCAGTGTTGTGCAGG
The DNA here is from genome assembly GCF_047830755.1 of Zonotrichia albicollis. Lineage (NCBI taxonomy): Eukaryota > Metazoa > Chordata > Aves > Passeriformes > Passerellidae > Zonotrichia > Zonotrichia albicollis. Next base: position 16,129,685 of record NC_133827.1, read on the forward strand.
TTCATTCTTCACCTTTACAAAGCAGCCGCCCTCTCCAGCTGCCGGAGGCGAAGAAGCGGCTTATTCGCGCAAAGGCGATTGTGCCGGTCACAGTGCACTCCTGTGCGGCGGCATCTGACGAAATGTGCCCGGGACCGGGGCATAGATCCGGGGAGCTGCGTACCTTCGTCTTTAGCGTCTTTTGTGGTCTACATCATTGCAAAAATCCTTTCCACTATGTCTGGCATGGAGAAACTGTGCCTGCACAGAAAACATCTCTCATGGTGTTTTACATGTTGCAGAGACGACTTCTGAGTGTTTTGCTGGTAGAAAAAGAAAGTTTTCCAAAACACATTCCAATCGAATGTTCATGTGTTTGGAAAAGGTAGGAGAGTGGTAAGGTACTGTTTTCGATCAGTTTGCAAGCTGCGCACACTATCCCAGTGTTGTGCACCTTCATTCTCACCTTTCCGTAGCTACTGGTCTCTCCGGCTCGTGGAGGCGAAGAGGCGGCTTCTTCGCGCAAAGGCGATTGTGCCGGTCACAGTGCACTCCAGTGCGGCGGCTTCAGTCGAAATGTGCCCGGTTCCGGTGCTTAGCTCCGGGGACATCCATACCTGCTTCTTTCGGGACTTTTGTGGTCTTCATCATTGCAGACATGTTTTTCACTATGTCTGGCATGGAGAAACTGCGCCTGCACAGAAAACATCTCCGATGGTGTAATACATGTTGCAGCGAAGTCTGCAGTGTGTTTTGCAGGATGAAAAAGAAAGTTGTCCAAAACACTTTCCAACAGAATGTTCATGTGTTTGGAAAAGGTAGGAGATTGGTAAGGTACTGTTTTCTATCAGTTTGCAAGCTGCACACACAATCCCAGTGTTGTTCAGCTTCCTTCTTCACCTTTCCGAAGCAGCCGCTCACTCCGGCTCCCGGAGGCGAAGAAGCGGCTTCTTCGCGCTAAGGCGATTGTGCCGGTCACAGTGCACTCCAGTGTGGCGGCTTCTGCCGAAATGTGCCCGGGACCGGCGCCTAGCTCCGGGGAGCTGCGTACCTTCGTCTTTAGCGTCTTTTGTGGTCTACATCATTACAGAAATGTTTTTCACTATGTTAGACAAGGTGAAACTGTGCCAGCACAGAAAACATCTCCCATCGTGTTTTACATGTTGCAGAGCGCTCTGCAGAAGTTTATGCACGAAGAAAAAGAAAGTTTTCCAAAACACCTTCCAATCGAATGTTCTTGTGTCTGCAAGAATTAGGAGAGTGGAAAGGTACTGTTTTTTATCAGTTTGCAAGCTGCGCACACTATCCCAGTGTTGTGCAGGTTCATTCTTCACCTTTACGAAGCAGCCGCCCTCTCCAGCTGCCAGAGGCGAAGAAGCGGCTTATTCGCGCAAAGGCGATTGTGCCGGTCACAGTGCACTCCTGTGCGGCGGCATCTGACGAAATGTGCCCGGGACCGGGGCATAGATCCGGGGAGCTGCGTACCTTCGTCTTTAGTGTCTTTTGTGGTCTACATCATTGCAAAAATCCTTTCCACTATGTCTGGCATGGAGAAACTGTGCCTGCACAGAAAACATCTCCCATCGTGTTTTACATGTTGCAGAGACGACTTCTGAGTGTTTTGCTGGTAGAAAAAGAAAGTTTTCCAAAACACATTCCAATCGAATGTTCATGTGTTTGGAAAAGGTAGGAGAGTGGTAAGGTACTGTTTTCGATCAGTTTGCAAGCTGCGCACACTATCCCAGTGTTGTGCACCTTCATTCTCACCTTTCCGTAGCTACTGGTGTCTGCGGCTTGTGGAGGCGAAGAAGCGGCTTCTTCGCGCAAAGGCGATTGTGCCGGTCACAGTGCACTCCAGTGCGGCGGCTTCAGTCGAAATGTGCCCGGTTACGGTGCTTAGCTCCGGGGACATCCATACCTGCTTCTTTCGGGACTTTTGTGGTCTTCATCATTGCAGAAAGGTTTTTCACTATGTCTGGCAAGGAGAAACTGTGCCTGCACAGAAAACATCTCCCATCGTGTTTTACATGTTGCAGAGAGGTCTGCAGAGTGTTTTGCAAGAAGAAAAAGAAAGTTTTTGAAAATACCTGCCAATCGAATATTTATGTGTTTGAAAAAGCTAGGAGAGTAGTAAGGTACTGTTTTCTATCAGTTTGCAAGCTGCGCACACTACCCAGTGTTGTGCAGCTTCATTCTCACCTTTCCGAAGCCACTGCTCCCTACGGCTTCCGTAGGCGAAGATGCGGCTTCTTTGCGCAAAGGTGATTGTACCGGTGCCAATGCTCTAAAGTGCGGCGGCTTCTGCCGAAATGTGCCCGGGACCGGCCCCTAGCTCCGGGGAGCTGCGTACCTTCGTCTTTAGCGTCTTTTGTGCTCTACATCATTGCAAAAATCCTTTCCACTATGTCTGGCATGGAGAAACTGTTTCTGCAGAGAAAACATCTCTCATGCTGTTTTACATGTTGCAGAGAGGTCTTCTGAGTTTTTTGCACGTAGGAAAAGAAAGTTGTCCAAAACACCTTCCAATCGAATGTTCATGTGTTTGGAAAAGGTAGGATAGTGGTAGGGTACTGTTTTCTATCAGTTTGCAAGCTGCGCACACTATCCCAGTGTTGTGCAGCTTCATTCTCACCTTTTCGCAGCTACTGGTCTCTCCGGCTCGTGGAGGCGAAGAGGCGGCTTCTTCGCGCAAAGGCGATTGTGCCGGTCACAGTGCACTCCAGTGCGGCGGCTTCTGAGGAAATGTGCCCGGTTCCGGTGCTTAGCTCCGGGGACATCCATACCTGCTTCTTTCGGGACTTTTGTGGTCTACATCATTGCAGACAGGTTTTTCACTATGTCTGGCATGGAGAAACTGCGTCTGCACAGAAAACATCTCCGATGGTGTAATACATGTTGCAGCGAAGACTGCAGTGTGTTTTGCAGGATGAAAAAGAAAGTTGTCCAAAACACTTTCCAACAGAATGTTCTTGTGTCTGCAAGAATTAGGAGAGTGGAAAGGTACTGTTTTTTATCAGTTTGCAAGCTGCGCACACTATCCCAGTGTTGTTCAGCTTCCTTCTTCACCTTTCCGAAGGAGCCGCTCACTCCGGCTCCCGGAGGCGAATAAGCGGCTTCTTCGCGCTAAGGCGATTGTGCCGGTCACAGTGCACTCCAGTACGGCGGCTTCAGTCGAAATGTGCCCGGGACCAGCGCTTAGCTCCGGGGAGCTGCGTACCTTCGTCTTTAGCGTCTTTTGTGGTCTACATCAATACAGAAAGGTTTTTCACTATGTCTGGCATGGAGAAACTGCGCCAGCACAGAAAACATCTCCCATCGTGTTTCACATGTTGCAGAGAGCTCTGCAGAAGTTTATGCAGGAAGAAAAAGAAAGTTTTCCAAAACACCTTCCAATCGAATGTTCTTGTGTCTGCAAGAATTAGGAGAGTGGAAAGGTACTGTTTTTTATCAGTTTGCAAGCTGCGCACACTATCCCAGTGTTGTGCAGGTTCATTCTTCACCTTTACAAAGCAGCCGCCCTCTCCAGCTGCCGGAGGCGAAGAAGCGGCTTATTCGCGCAAAGGCGATTGTGCCGGTCACAGTGCACTCCTGTGCGGCGGCATCTGACGAAATGTGCCCGGGACCGGGGCATAGATCCGGGGAGCTGCGTACCTTCGTCTTTAGCGTCTTTTGTGGTCTACATCATTGCAAAAATCCTTTCCACTATGTCTGGCATGGAGAAACTGTGCCTGCACAGAAAACATCTCTCATGGTGTTTTACATGTTGCAGAGACGACTTCTGAGTGTTTTGCTGGTAGAAAAAGAAAGTTTTCCAAAACACATTCCAATCGAATGTTCATGTGTTTGGAAAAGGTAGGAGAGTGGTAAGGTACTGTTTTCGATCAGTTTGCAAGCTGCGCACACTATCCCAGTGTTGTGCACCTTCATTCTCACCTTTCCGTAGCTACTGGTCTCTCCGGCTCGTGGAGGCGAAGAGGCGGCTTCTTCGCGCAAAGGCGATTGTGCCGGTCACAGTGCACTCCAGTGCGGCGGCTTCAGTCGAAATGTGCCCGGTTCCGGTGCTTAGCTCCGGGGACATCCATACCTGCTTCTTTCGGGACTTTTGTGGTCTTCATCATTGCAGACATGTTTTTCACTATGTCTGGCATGGAGAAACTGCGCCTGCACAGAAAACATCTCCGATGGTGTAATACATGTTGCAGCGAAGTCTGCAGTGTGTTTTGCAGGATGAAAAAGAAAGTTGTCCAAAACACTTTCCAACAGAATGTTCATGTGTTTGGAAAAGGTAGGAGATTGGTAAGGTACTGTTTTCTATCAGTTTGCAAGCTGCACACACAATCCCAGTGTTGTTCAGCTTCCTTCTTCACCTTTCCGAAGCAGCCGCTCACTCCGGCTCCCGGAGGCGAAGAAGCGGCTTCTTCGCGCTAAGGCGATTGTGCCGGTCACAGTGCACTCCAGTGTGGCGGCTTCTGCCGAAATGTGCCCGGGACCGGCGCCTAGCTCCGGGGAGCTGCGTACCTTCGTCTTTAGCGTCTTTTGTGGTCTACATCATTACAGAAATGTTTTTCACTATGTTAGACAAGGTGAAACTGTGCCAGCACAGAAAACATCTCCCATCGTGTTTTACATGTTGCAGAGCGCTCTGCAGAAGTTTATGCACGAAGAAAAAGAAAGTTTTCCAAAACACCTTCCAATCGAATGTTCTTGTGTCTGCAAGAATTAGGAGAGTGGAAAGGTACTGTTTTTTATCAGTTTGCAAGCTGCGCACACTATCCCAGTGTTGTGCAGGTTCATTCTTCACCTTTACGAAGCAGCCGCCCTCTCCAGCTGCCAGAGGCGAAGAAGCGGCTTATTCGCGCAAAGGCGATTGTGCCGGTCACAGTGCACTCCTGTGCGGCGGCATCTGACGAAATGTGCCCGGGACCGGGGCATAGATCCGGGGAGCTGCGTACCTTCGTCTTTAGTGTCTTTTGTGGTCTACATCATTGCAAAAATCCTTTCCACTATGTCTGGCATGGAGAAACTGTGCCTGCACAGAAAACATCTCCCATCGTGTTTTACATGTTGCAGAGACGACTTCTGAGTGTTTTGCTGGTAGAAAAAGAAAGTTTTCCAAAACACATTCCAATCGAATGTTCATGTGTTTGGAAAAGGTAGGAGAGTGGTAAGGTACTGTTTTCGATCAGTTTGCAAGCTGCGCACACTATCCCAGTGTTGTGCACCTTCATTCTCACCTTTCCGTAGCTACTGGTGTCTGCGGCTTGTGGAGGCGAAGAAGCGGCTTCTTCGCGCAAAGGCGATTGTGCCGGTCACAGTGCACTCCAGTGCGGCGGCTTCAGTCGAAATGTGCCCGGTTCCGGTGCTTAGCTCCGGGGACATCCATACCTGCTTCTTTCGGGACTTTTGTGGTCTTCATCATTGCAGAAAGGTTTTTCACTATGTCTGGCAAGGAGAAACTGTGCCTGCACAGAAAACATCTCCCATCGTGTTTTACATGTTGCAGAGAGGTCTGCAGAGTGTTTTGCAAGAAGAAAAAGAAAGTTTTTGAAAATACCTGCCAATCGAATATTTATGTGTTTGAAAAAGCTAGGAGAGTAGTAAGGTACTGTTTTCTATCAGTTTGCAAGCTGCGCACACTACCCAGTGTTGTGCAGCTTCATTCTCACCTTTCCGAAGCCACTGCTCCCTACGGCTTCCGTAGGCGAAGATGCGGCTTCTTTGCGCAAAGGTGATTGTACCGGTGCCAATGCTCTAAAGTGCGGCGGCTTCTGCCGAAATGTGCCCGGGACCGGCCCCTAGCTCCGGGGAGCTGCGTACCTTCGTCTTTAGCGTCTTTTGTGCTCTACATCATTGCAAAAATCCTTTCCACTATGTCTGGCATGGAGAAACTGTTTCTGCAGAGAAAACATCTCTCATGCTGTTTTACATGTTGCAGAGAGGTCTTCTGAGTTTTTTGCACGTAGGAAAAGAAAGTTGTCCAAAACACCTTCCAATCGAATGTTCATGTGTTTGGAAAAGGTAGGATAGTGGTAGGGTACTGTTTTCTATCAGTTTGCAAGCTGCGCACACTATCCCAGTGTTGTGCAGCTTCATTCTCACCTTTTCGCAGCTACTGGTCTCTCCGGCTCGTGGAGGCGAAGAGGCGGCTTCTTCGCGCAAAGGCGATTGTGCCGGTCACAGTGCACTCCAGTGCGGCGGCTTCTGAGGAAATGTGCCCGGTTCCGGTGCTTAGCTCCGGGGACATCCATACCTGCTTCTTTCGGGACTTTTGTGGTCTACATCATTGCAGACAGGTTTTTCACTATGTCTGGCATGGAGAAACTGCGTCTGCACAGAAAACATCTCCGATGGTGTAATACATGTTGCAGCGAAGACTGCAGTGTGTTTTGCAGGATGAAAAAGAAAGTTGTCCAAAACACTTTCCAACAGAATGTTCTTGTGTCTGCAAGAATTAGGAGAGTGGAAAGGTACTGTTTTTTATCAGTTTGCAAGCTGCGCACACTATCCCAGTGTTGTTCAGCTTCCTTCTTCACCTTTCCGAAGGAGCCGCTCACTCCGGCTCCCGGAGGCGAATAAGCGGCTTCTTCGCGCTAAGGCGATTGTGCCGGTCACAGTGCACTCCAGTACGGCGGCTTCAGTCGAAATGTGCCCGGGACCAGCGCTTAGCTCCGGGGAGCTGCGTACCTTCGTCTTTAGCGTCTTTTGTGGTCTACATCAATACAGAAAGGTTTTTCACTATGTCTGGCATGGAGAAACTGCGCCAGCACAGAAAACATCTCCCATCGTGTTTCACATGTTGCAGAGAGCTCTGCAGAAGTTTATGCAGGAAGAAAAAGAAAGTTTTCCAAAACACCTTCCAATCGAATGTTCTTGTGTCTGCAAGAATTAGGAGAGTGGAAAGGTACTGTTTTTTATCAGTTTGCAAGCTGCGCACACTATCCCAGTGTTGTGCAGGTTCATTCTTCACCTTTACAAAGCAGCCGCCCTCTCCAGCTGCCGGAGGCGAAGAAGCGGCTTATTCGCGCAAAGGCGATTGTGCCGGTCACAGTGCACTCCTGTGCGGCGGCATCTGACGAAATGTGCCCGGGACCGGGGCATAGATCCGGGGAGCTGCGTACCTTCGTCTTTAGCGTCTTTTGTGGTCTACATCATTGCAAAAATCCTTTCCACTATGTCTGGCATGGAGAAACTGTGCCTGCACAGAAAACATCTCTCATGGTGTTTTACATGTTGCAGAGACGACTTCTGAGTGTTTTGCTGGTAGAAAAAGAAAGTTTTCCAAAACACATTCCAATCGAATGTTCATGTGTTTGGAAAAGGTAGGAGAGTGGTAAGGTACTGTTTTCGATCAGTTTGCAAGCTGCGCACACTATCCCAGTGTTGTGCACCTTCATTCTCACCTTTCCGTAGCTACTGGTCTCTCCGGCTCGTGGAGGCGAAGAGGCGGCTTCTTCGCGCAAAGGCGATTGTGCCGGTCACAGTGCACTCCAGTGCGGCGGCTTCAGTCGAAATGTGCCCGGTTCCGGTGCTTAGCTCCGGGGACATCCATACCTGCTTCTTTCGGGACTTTTGTGGTCTTCATCATTGCAGACATGTTTTTCACTATGTCTGGCATGGAGAAACTGCGCCTGCACAGAAAACATCTCCGATGGTGTAATACATGTTGCAGCGAAGTCTGCAGTGTGTTTTGCAGGATGAAAAAGAAAGTTGTCCAAAACACTTTCCAACAGAATGTTCATGTGTTTGGAAAAGGTAGGAGATTGGTAAGGTACTGTTTTCTATCAGTTTGCAAGCTGCACACACAATCCCAGTGTTGTTCAGCTTCCTTCTTCACCTTTCCGAAGCAGCCGCTCACTCCGGCTCCCGGAGGCGAAGAAGCGGCTTCTTCGCGCAAAGGCGATTGTGCCGGTCACAGTGCACTCCAGTGTGGCGGCTTCTGCCGAAATGTGCCCGGGACCGGCGCCTAGCTCCGGGGAGCTGCGTACCTTCGTCTTTAGCGTCTTTTGTGGTCTACATCATTACAGAAATGTTTTTAATTATGTTAGGCAAGGTGAAACTGTGCCAGCACAGAAAACATCTCCCATCGTGTTTTACATGTTGCAGAGCGCTCTGCAGAAGTTTATGCACGAAGAAAAAGAAAGTTTTCCAAAACACCTTCCAATCGAATGTTCTTGTGTCTGCAAGAATTAGGAGAGTGGAAAGGTACTGTTTTTTATCAGTTTGCAAGCTGCGCACACTATCCCAGTGTTGTGCAGGTTCATTCTTCACCTTTACGAAGCAGCCGCCCTCTCCAGCTGCCAGAGGCGAAGAAGCGGCTTATTCGCGCAAAGGCGATTGTGCCGGTCACAGTGCACTCCTGTGCGGCGGCTTCTGCCGAAATGTGCCCGGGACCGGCGCCTAGCTCCGGGAAGCTGCGTACCTTCGTCTTTAGCGTCTTTTGTGGTCTACATCATTACAGAAATGTTTTTCACTATGTTAGGCAAGGTGAAACTGTGCCAGCACAGAAAACATCTCCCATCGTGTTTTACATGTTGCAGAGCGCTCTGCAGAAGTTTATGCACGAAGAAAAAGAAAGTTTTCCAAAACACCTTCCAATCGAATGTTCTTGTGTCTGCAAGAATTAGGAGAGTGGAAAGGTACTGTTTTTTATCAGTTTGCAAGCTGCGCACACTATCCCAGTGTTGTGCAGGTTCATTCTTCACCTTTACAAAGCAGCCGCCCTCTCCAGCTGCCGGAGGCGAAGAAGCGGCTTATTCGCGCAAAGGCGATTGTGCCGGTCACAGTGCACTCCTGTGCGGCGGCATCTGACGAAATGTGCCCGGGACCGGGGCATAGATCCGGGGAGCTGCGTACCTTCGTCTTTAGCGTCTTTTGTGGTCTACATCATTGCAAAAATCCTTTCCACTATGTCTGGCATGGAGAAACTGTGCCTGCACAGAAAACATCTCTCATGGTGTTTTACATGTTGCAGAGACGACTTCTGAGTGTTTTGCTGGTAGAAAAAGAAAGTTTTCCAAAACACATTCCAATCGAATGTTCATGTGTTTGGAAAAGGTAGGAGAGTGGTAAGGTACTGTTTTCGATCAGTTTGCAAGCTGCGCACACTATCCCAGTGTTGTGCACCTTCATTCTCACCTTTCCGTAGCTACTGGTCTCTCCGGCTCGTGGAGGCGAAGAGGCGGCTTCTTCGCGCAAAGGCGATTGTGCCGGTCACAGTGCACTCCAGTGCGGCGGCTTCAGTCGAAATGTGCCCGGTTCCGGTGCTTAGCTCCGGGGACATCCATACCTGCTTCTTTCGGGACTTTTGTGGTCTTCATCATTGCAGACATGTTTTTCACTATGTCTGGCATGGAGAAACTGCGCCTGCACAGAAAACATCTCCGATGGTGTAATACATGTTGCAGCGAAGTCTGCAGTGTGTTTTGCAGGATGAAAAAGAAAGTTGTCCAAAACACTTTCCAACAGAATGTTCATGTGTTTGGAAAAGGTAGGAGATTGGTAAGGTACTGTTTTCTATCAGTTTGCAAGCTGCACACACAATCCCAGTGTTGTTCAGCTTCCTTCTTCACCTTTCCGAAGGAGCCGCTCACTCCGGCTCCCGGAGGCGAAGAAGCGGCTTCTTCGCGCTAAGGCGATTGTGCCGGTCACAGTGCACTCCAGTGTGGCGGCTTCTGCCGAAATGTGCCCGGGACCGGCGCCTAGCTCCGGGGAGCTGCGTACCTTCGTCTTTAGCGTCTTTTGTGGTCTACATCATTACAGAAATGTTTTTCACTATGTTAGGCAAGGTGAAACTGTGCCAGCACAGAAAACATCTCCCATCGTGTTTTACATGTTGCAGAGCGCTCTGCAGAAGTTTATGCACGAAGAAAAAGAAAGTTTTCCAAAACACCTTCCAATCGAATGTTCTTGTGTCTGCAAGAATTAGGAGAGTGGAAAGGTACTGTTTTTTATCAGTTTGCAAGCTGCGCACACTATCCCAGTGTTGTGCAGGTTCATTCTTCACCTTTACGAAGCAGCCGCCCTCTCCAGCTGCCAGAGGCGAAGAAGCGGCTTATTCGCGCAAAGGCGATTGTGCCGGTCACAGTGCACTCCTGTGCGGCGGCATCTGACGAAATGTGCCCGGGACCGGGGCATAGATCCGGGGAGCTGCGTACCTTCGTCTTTAGTGTCTTTTGTGGTCTACATCATTGCAAAAATCCTTTCCACTATGTCTGGCATGGAGAAACTGTGCCTGCACAGAAAACATCTCCCATCGTGTTTTACATGTTGCAGAGACGACTTCTGAGTGTTTTGCTGGTAGAAAAAGAAAGTTTTCCAAAACACATTCCAATCGAATGTTCATGTGTTTGGAAAAGGTAGGAGAGTGGTAAGGTACTGTTTTCGATCAGTTTGCAAGCTGCGCACACTATCCCAGTGTTGTGCACCTTCATTCTCACCTTTCCGTAGCTACTGGTGTCTGCGGCTTGTGGAGGCGAAGAAGCGGCTTCTTCGCGCAAAGGCGATTGTGCCGGTCACAGTGCACTCCAGTGCGGCGGCTTCAGTCGAAATGTGCCCGGTTACGGTGCTTAGCTCCGGGGACATCCATACCTGCTTCTTTCGGGACTTTTGTGGTCTTCATCATTGCAGAAAGGTTTTTCACTATGTCTGGCAAGGAGAAACTGTGCCTGCACAGAAAACATCTCCCATCGTGTTTTACATGTTGCAGAGAGGTCTGCAGAGTGTTTTGCAAGAAGAAAAAGAAAGTTTTTGAAAATACCTGCCAATCGAATATTTATGTGTTTGAAAAAGCTAGGAGAGTAGTAAGGTACTGTTTTCTATCAGTTTGCAAGCTGCGCACACTACCCAGTGTTGTGCAGCTTCATTCTCACCTTTCCGAAGCCACTGCTCCCTACGGCTTCCGTAGGCGAAGATGCGGCTTCTTTGCGCAAAGGTGATTGTACCGGTGCCAATGCTCTAAAGTGCGGCGGCTTCTGCCGAAATGTGCCCGGGACCGGCCCCTAGCTCCGGGGAGCTGCGTACCTTCGTCTTTAGCGTCTTTTGTGCTCTACATCATTGCAAAAATCCTTTCCACTATGTCTGGCATGGAGAAACTGTTTCTGCAGAGAAAACATCTCTCATGCTGTTTTACATGTTGCAGAGAGGTCTTCTGAGTTTTTTGCACGTAGGAAAAGAAAGTTGTCCAAAACACCTTCCAATCGAATGTTCATGTGTTTGGAAAAGGTAGGATAGTGGTAGGGTACTGTTTTCTATCAGTTTGCAAGCTGCGCACACTATCCCAGTGTTGTGCAGCTTCATTCTCACCTTTTCGCAGCTACTGGTCTCTCCGGCTCGTGGAGGCGAAGAGGCGGCTTCTTCGCGCAAAGGCGATTGTGCCGGTCACAGTGCACTCCAGTGCGGCGGCTTCTGAGGAAATGTGCCCGGTTCCGGTGCTTAGCTCCGGGGACATCCATACCTGCTTCTTTCGGGACTTTTGTGGTCTACATCATTGCAGACAGGTTTTTCACTATGTCTGGCATGGAGAAACTGCGTCTGCACAGAAAACATCTCCGATGGTGTAATACATGTTGCAGCGAAGACTGCAGTGTGTTTTGCAGGATGAAAAAGAAAGTTGTCCAAAACACTTTCCAACAGAATGTTCTTGTGTCTGCAAGAATTAGGAGAGTGGAAAGGTACTGTTTTTTATCAGTTTGCAAGCTGCGCACACTATCCCAGTGTTGTTCAGCTTCCTTCTTCACCTTTCCGAAGGAGCCGCTCACTCCGGCTCCCGGAGGCGAATAAGCGGCTTCTTCGCGCTAAGGCGATTGTGCCGGTCACAGTGCACTCCAGTACGGCGGCTTCAGTCGAAATGTGCCCGGGACCAGCGCTTAGCTCCGGGGAGCTGCGTACCTTCGTCTTTAGCGTCTTTTGTGGTCTACATCAATACAGAAAGGTTTTTCACTATGTCTGGCATGGAGAAACTGCGCCAGCACAGAAAACATCTCCCATCGTGTTTCACATGTTGCAGAGAGCTCTGCAGAAGTTTATGCAGGAAGAAAAAGAAAGTTTTCCAAAACACCTTCCAATCGAATGTTCTTGTGTCTGCAAGAATTAGGAGAGTGGAAAGGTACTGTTTTTTATCAGTTTGCAAGCTGCGCACACTATCCCAGTGTTGTGCAGGTTCATTCTTCACCTTTACAAAGCAGCCGCCCTCTCCAGCTGCCGGAGGCGAAGAAGCGGCTTATTCGCGCAAAGGCGATTGTGCCGGTCACAGTGCACTCCTGTGCGGCGGCTTCTGACGAAATGTGCCCGGGACCGGGGCATAGATCCGGGGAGCTGCGTACCTTCGTCTTTAGCGTCTTTTGTGGTCTACATCATTGCAAAAATCCTTTCCACTATGTCTGGCATGGAGAAACTGTGCCTGCACAGAAAACATCTCTCATGGTGTTTTACATGTTGCAGAGACGACTTCTGAGTGTTTTGCTGGTAGAAAAAGAAAGTTTTCCAAAACACATTCCAATCGAATGTTCATGTGTTTGGAAAAGGTAGGAGAGTGGTAAGGTACTGTTTTCGATCAGTTTGCAAGCTGCGCACACTATCCCAGTGTTGTGCACCTTCATTCTCACCTTTCCGTAGCTACTGGTCTCTCCGGCTCGTGGAGGCGAAGAGGCGGCTTCTTCGCGCAAAGGCGATTGTGCCGGTCACAGTGCACTCCAGTGCGGCGGCTTCAGTCGAAATGTGCCCGGTTCCGGTGCTTAGCTCCGGGGACATCCATACCTGCTTCTTTCGGGACTTTTGTGGTCTTCATCATTGCAGACATGTTTTTCACTATGTCTGGCATGGAGAAACTGCGCCTGCACAGAAAACATCTCCGATGGTGTAATACATGTTGCAGCGAAGTCTGCAGTGTGTTTTGCAGGATGAAAAAGAAAGTTGTCCAAAACACTTTCCAACAGAATGTTCATGTGTTTGGAAAAGGTAGGAGATTGGTAAGGTACTGTTTTCTATCAGTTTGCAAGCTGCACACACAATCCCAGTGTTGTTCAGCTTCCTTCTTCACCTTTCCGAAGCAGCCGCTCACTCCGGCTCCCGGAGGCGAAGAAGCGGCTTCTTCGCGCAAAGGCGATTGTGCCGGTCACAGTGCACTCCAGTGTGGCGGCTTCTGCCGAAATGTGCCCGGGACCGGCGCCTAGCTCCGGGGAGCTGCGTACCTTCGTCTTTAGCGTCTTTTGTGGTCTACATCATTACAGAAATGTTTTTCACTATGTTAGGCAAGGTGAAACTGTGCCAGCACAGAAAACATCTCCCATCGTGTTTTACATGTTGCAGAGCGCTCTGCAGAAGTTTATGCACGAAGAAAAAGAAAGTTTTCCAAAACACCTTCCAATCGAATGTTCTTGTGTCTGCAAGAATTAGGAGAGTGGAAAGGTACTGTTTTTTATCAGTTTGCAAGCTGCGCACACTATCCCAGTGTTGTGCAGGTTCATTCTTCACCTTTACGAAGCAGCCGCCCTCTCCAGCTGCCAGAGGCGAAGAAGCGGCTTATTCGCGCAAAGGCGATTGTGCCGGTCACAGTGCACTCCTGTGCGGCGGCTTCTGCCGAAATGTGCCCGGGACCGGCGCCTAGCTCCGGGAAGCTGCGTACCTTCGTCTTTAGCGTCTTTTGTGGTCTACATCATTACAGAAATGTTTTTCACTATGTTAGGCAAGGTGAAACTGTGCCAGCACAGAAAACATCTCCCATCGTGTTTTACATGTTGCAGAGCGCTCTGCAGAAGTTTATGCACGAAGAAAAAGAAAGTTTTCCAAAACACCTTCCAATCGAATGTTCTTGTGTCTGCAAGAATTAGGAGAGTGGAAAGGTACTGTTTTTTATCAGTTTGCAAGCTGCGCACACTATCCCAGTGTTGTGCAGGTTCATTCTTCACCTTTACAAAGCAGCCGCCCTCTCCAGCTGCCGGAGGCGAAGAAGCGGCTTATTCGCGCAAAGGCGATTGTGCCGGTCACAGTGCACTCCTGTGCGGCGGCATCTGACGAAATGTGCCCGGGACCGGGGCATAGATCCGGGGAGCTGCGTACCTTCGTCTTTAGCGTCTTTTGTGGTCTACATCATTGCAAAAATCCTTTCCACTATGTCTGGCATGGAGAAACTGTGCCTGCACAGAAAACATCTCTCATGGTGTTTTACATGTTGCAGAGACGACTTCTGAGTGTTTTGCTGGTAGAAAAAGAAAGTTTTCCAAAACACATTCCAATCGAATGTTCATGTGTTTGGAAAAGGTAGGAGAGTGGTAAGGTACTGTTTTCGATCAGTTTGCAAGCTGCGCACACTATCCCAGTGTTGTGCACCTTCATTCTCACCTTTCCGTAGCTACTGGTCTCTCCGGCTCGTGGAGGCGAAGAGGCGGCTTCTTCGCGCAAAGGCGATTGTGCCGGTCACAGTGCACTCCAGTGCGGCGGCTTCAGTCGAAATGTGCCCGGTTCCGGTGCTTAGCTCCGGGGACATCCATACCTGCTTCTTTCGGGACTTTTGTGGTCTTCATCATTGCAGACATGTTTTTCACTATGTCTGGCATGGAGAAACTGCGCCTGCACAGAAAACATCTCCGATGGTGTAATACATGTTGCAGCGAAGTCTGCAGTGTGTTTTGCAGGATGAAAAAGAAAGTTGTCCAAAACACTTTCCAACAGAATGTTCATGTGTTTGGAAAAGGTAGGAGATTGGTAAGGTACTGTTTTCTATCAGTTTGCAAGCTGCACACACAATCCCAGTGTTGTTCAGCTTCCTTCTTCACCTTTCCGAAGGAGCCGCTCACTCCGGCTCCCGGAGGCGAAGAAGCGGCTTCTTCGCGCTAAGGCGATTGTGCCGGTCACAGTGCACTCCAGTGTGGCGGCTTCTGCCGAAATGTGCCCGGGACCGGCGCCTAGCTCCGGGGAGCTGCGTACCTTCGTCTTTAGCGTCTTTTGTGGTCTACATCATTACAGAAATGTTTTTCACTATGTTAGGCAAGGTGAAACTGTGCCAGCACAGAAAACATCTCCCATCGTGTTTTACATGTTGCAGAGCGCTCTGCAGAAGTTTATGCACGAAGAAAAAGAAAGTTTTCCAAAACACCTTCCAATCGAATGTTCTTGTGTCTGCAAGAATTAGGAGAGTGGAAAGGTACTGTTTTTTATCAGTTTGCAAGCTGCGCACACTATCCCAGTGTTGTGCAGGTTCATTCTTCACCTTTACGAAGCAGCCGCCCTCTCCAGCTGCCAGAGGCGAAGAAGCGGCTTATTCGCGCAAAGGCGATTGTGCCGGTCACAGTGCACTCCTGTGCGGCGGCATCTGACGAAATGTGCCCGGGACCGGGGCATAGATCCGGGGAGCTGCGTACCTTCGTCTTTAGTGTCTTTTGTGGTCTACATCATTGCAAAAATCCTTTCCACTATGTCTGGCATGGAGAAACTGTGCCTGCACAGAAAACATCTCCCATCGTGTTTTACATGTTGCAGAGACGACTTCTGAGTGTTTTGCTGGTAGAAAAAGAAAGTTTTCCAAAACACATTCCAATCGAATGTTCATGTGTTTGGAAAAGGTAGGAGAGTGGTAAGGTACTGTTTTCGATCAGTTTGCAAGCTGCGCACACTATCCCAGTGTTGTGCACCTTCATTCTCACCTTTCCGTAGCTACTGGTGTCTGCGGCTTGTGGAGGCGAAGAAGCGGCTTCTTCGCGCAAAGGCGATTGTGCCGGTCACAGTGCACTCCAGTGCGGCGGCTTCAGTCGAAATGTGCCCGGTTACGGTGCTTAGCTCCGGGGACATCCATACCTGCTTCTTTCGGGACTTTTGTGGTCTTCATCATTGCAGACATGTTTTTCACTATGTCTGGCAAGGAGAAACTGTGCCTGCACAGAAAACATCTCCCATCGTGTTTTACATGTTGCAGAGAGGTCTGCAGAGTGTTTTGCAAGAAGAAAAAGAAAGTTTTTGAAAATACCTGCCAATCGAATATTTATGTGTTTGAAAAAGCTAGGAGAGTAGTAAGGTACTGTTTTCTATCAGTTTGCAAGCTGCGCACACTACCCAGTGTTGTGCAGCTTCATTCTCACCTTTCCGAAGCCACTGCTCCCTACGGCTTCCGTAGGCGAAGATGCGGCTTCTTTGCGCAAAGGTGATTGTACCGGTGCCAATGCTCTAAAGTGCGGCGGCTTCTGCCGAAATGTGCCCGGGACCGGCCCCTAGCTCCGGGGAGCTGCGTACCTTCGTCTTTAGCGTCTTTTGTGCTCTACATCATTGCAAAAATCCTTTCCACTATGTCTGGCATGGAGAAACTGTTTCTGCAGAGAAAACATCTCTCATGCTGTTTTACATGTTGCAGAGAGGTCTTCTGAGTTTTTTGCACGTAGGAAAAGAAAGTTGTCCAAAACACCTTCCAATCGAATGTTCATGTGTTTGGAAAAGGTAGGAAAGTGGTAGGGTACTGTTTTCTATCAGTTTGCAAGCTGCGCACACTATCCCAGTGTTGTGCAGCTTCATTCTCACCTTTTCGCAGCTACTGGTCTCTCCGGCTCGTGGAGGCGAAGAGGCGGCTTCTTCGCGCAAAGGCGATTGTGCCGGTCACAGTGCACTCCAGTGCGGCGGCTTCTGAGGAAATGTGCCCGGTTCCGGTGCTTAGCTCCGGGGACATCCATACCTGCTTCTTTCGGGACTTTTGTGGTCTACATCATTGCAGACAGGTTTTTCACTATGTCTGGCATGGAGAAACTGCGTCTGCACAGAAAACATCTCCGATGGTGTAATACATGTTGCAGCGAAGACTGCAGTGTGTTTTGCAGGATGAAAAAGAAAGTTGTCCAAAACACTTTCCAACAGAATGTTCATGTGTTTGGAAAAGGTAGGAGAGTGGTAAGGTACTGTTTTCTATCAGTTTGCAAGCTGCGCACACTATCCCAGTGTTGTTCAGCTTCCTTCTTCACCTTTACGAAGCAGCCGCCCTCTCCAGCTGCCAGAGGCGAAGAAGCGGCTTCTTCGCGCTAAGGCGATTGTGCCGGTCACAGTGCACTCCAGTACGGCGGCTTCAGTCGAAATGTGCCCGGGACCAGCGCTTAGCTCCGGGGAGCTGCGTACCTTCGTCTTTAGCGTCTTTTGTGGTCTACATCAATACAGAAAGGTTTTTCACTATGTCTGGCATGGAGAAACTGCGCCAGCACAGAAAACATCTCCCATCGTGTTTCACATGTTGCAGAGAGCTCTGCAGAAGTTTATGCAGGAAGAAAAAGAAAGTTGTCCAAAACACCTTCCAATCGAATGTTCATGTGTTTGGAAAAGGTAGGAGAGTGGTAAGGTACTGTTTTCGATCAGTTTGCAAGCTGCGCACACTATCCCAGTGTTGTGCACCTTCATTCTCACCTTTCCGTAGCTACTGGTGTCTGCGGCTTGTGGAGGCGAAGAAGCGGCTTCTTCGCGCAAAGGCGATTGTGCCGGTCACAGTGTTCTCCAGTGCGGCGGCTTCAGTCGAAATGTGCCCGGTTACGGTGCTTAGCTCCGGGGACATCCATACCTGCTTCTTTCGGGACTTTTGTGGTCTTCATTATTGCAGAAAGGTTTTTCACTATGTCTGGCAAGGAGAAACTGTGCCTGCACAGAAAACATCTCCCATCGTGTTTTACATGTTGCAGAGAGGTCTGCAGAGTGTTTTGCAAGAAGAAAATGAAAGTTTTTGAAAATACCTGCCAATCGAATATTTATGTGTTTGAAAAAGCTAGGAGAGTAGTAAGGTACTGTTTTCTATCAGTTTGCAAGCTGCGCACACTACCCAGTGTTGTGCAGCTTCATTCTCACCTTTCCGAAGCCACTGCTCCCTACGGCTTCCGTAGGCGAAGATGCGGCTTCTTTGCGCAAAGGTGATTGTACCGGTGCCAATGCTCTAAAGTGCGGCGGCTTCTGCCGAAATGTGCCCGGGACCGGCGCCTAGCTCCGGGGAGCTGCGTACCTTCGTCTTTAGCGTCTTTTGTGGTCTACATCATTGCAAAAATCCTTTCCACTATGTCTGGCATGGAGAAACTGTGCCTGCACAGAAAACATCTCTCATGGTGTTTTACATGTTGCAGAGACGACTTCTGAGTGTTTTGCTGGTAGAAAAAGAAAGTTTTCCAAAACACATTCCAATCGAATGTTCATGTGTTTGGAAAAGGTAGGAGAGTGGTAAGGTACTGTTTTCGATCAGTTTGCAAGCTGCGCACACTATCCCAGTGTTGTGCACCTTCATTCTCACCTTTCCGTAGCTACTGGTCTCTCCGGCTCGTGGAGGCGAAGAGGCGGCTTCTTCGCGCAAAGGCGATTGTGCCGGTCACAGTGCACTCCAGTGCGGCGGCTTCAGTCGAAATGTGCCCGGTTCCGGTGCTTAGCTCCGGGGACATCCATACCTGCTTCTTTCGGGACTTTTGTGGTCTTCATCATTGCAGACATGTTTTTCACTATGTCTGGCATGGAGAAACTGCGCCTGCACAGAAAACATCTCCGATGGTGTAATACATGTTGCAGCGAAGTCTGCAGTGTGTTTTGCAGGATGAAAAAGAAAGTTGTCCAAAACACTTTCCAACAGAATGTTCATGTGTTTGGAAAAGGTAGGAGATTGGTAAGGTACTGTTTTCTATCAGTTTGCAAGCTGCACACACAATCCCAGTGTTGTTCAGCTTCCTTCTTCACCTTTCCGAAGCAGCCGCTCACTCCGGCTCCCGGAGGCGAAGAAGCGGCTTCTTCGCGCTAAGGCGATTGTGCC
This sequence comes from Zonotrichia albicollis, assembly GCF_047830755.1. Taxonomy (NCBI): domain Eukaryota; kingdom Metazoa; phylum Chordata; class Aves; order Passeriformes; family Passerellidae; genus Zonotrichia; species Zonotrichia albicollis. The sequence continues at coordinate 16,148,406 of NC_133827.1, forward strand.
GGTCACAGTGCACTCCAGTGCGGCGGCTTCAGTCGAAATGTGCCCGGGAGCGGCGCTTAGCTCCGGGGACATCCATACCTGCTTCTTTCGGGACTTTTGTGGTCTTCATTATTGCAGAAAGGTTTTTCACTATGTCTGGCAAGGAGAAACTGTGCCAGCACAGAAAACATCTCCCATCGTGTTTTACATGTTGCAGAGACGACTTCTGAGTGTTTTGCAGGTAGAAAAAGAAAGTTTTCCAAAACACATTCCAATCGAATGTTCATGTGTTTGGAAAAGGTAGGAGAGTGGTAAGGTACTGTTTTCGATCAGTTTGCAAGCTGCGCACACTATCCCAGTGTTGTGCACCTTCATTCTCACCTTTCCGTAGCTACTGGTCTCTCCGGCTCGTGGAGGCGAAGAGGCGGCTTCTTCGCGCAAAGGCGATTGTGCCGGTCACAGTGCACTCCAGTGTGGCGGCTTCTGCCGAAATGTGCCCGGGACCGGCGCCTAGCTCCGGGAAGCTGCGTACCTTCGTCTTTAGCGTCTTTTGTGGTCTACATCATTACAGAAATGTTTTTCACTATGTTAGGCAAGGTGAAACTGTGCCAGCACAGAAAACATCTCCCATCGTGTTTTACATGTTGCAGAGCGCTCTGCAGAAGTTTATGCACGAAGAAAAAGAAAGTTTTCCAAAACACCTTCCAATCGAATGTTCTTGTGTCTGCAAGAATTAGGAGAGTGGAAAGGTACTGTTTTTTATCAGTTTGCAAGCTGCGCACACTATCCCAGTGTTGTGCAGGTTCATTCTTCACCTTTACAAAGCAGCCGCCCTCTCCAGCTGCCGGAGGCGAAGAAGCGGCTTATTCGCGCAAAGGCGATTGTGCCGGTCACAGTGCACTCCTGTGCGGCGGCATCTGACGAAATGTGCCCGGGACCGGGGCATAGATCCGGGGAGCTGCGTACCTTCGTCTTTAGCGTCTTTTGTGGTCTACATCATTGCAAAAATCCTTTCCACTATGTCTGGCATGGAGAAACTGTGCCTGCACAGAAAACATCTCTCATGGTGTTTTACATGTTGCAGAGACGACTTCTGAGTGTTTTGCTGGTAGAAAAAGAAAGTTTTCCAAAACACATTCCAATCGAATGTTCATGTGTTTGGAAAAGGTAGGAGAGTGGTAAGGTACTGTTTTCGATCAGTTTGCAAGCTGCGCACACTATCCCAGTGTTGTGCACCTTCATTCTCACCTTTCCGTAGCTACTGGTCTCTCCGGCTCGTGGAGGCGAAGAGGCGGCTTCTTCGCGCAAAGGCGATTGTGCCGGTCACAGTGCACTCCAGTGCGGCGGCTTCAGTCGAAATGTGCCCGGTTCCGGTGCTTAGCTCCGGGGACATCCATACCTGCTTCTTTCGGGACTTTTGTGGTCTTCATCATTGCAGACATGTTTTTCACTATGTCTGGCATGGAGAAACTGCGCCTGCACAGAAAACATCTCCGATGGTGTAATACATGTTGCAGCGAAGTCTGCAGTGTGTTTTGCAGGATGAAAAAGAAAGTTGTCCAAAACACTTTCCAACAGAATGTTCATGTGTTTGGAAAAGGTAGGAGATTGGTAAGGTACTGTTTTCTATCAGTTTGCAAGCTGCACACACAATCCCAGTGTTGTTCAGCTTCCTTCTTCACCTTTCCGAAGCAGCCGCTCACTCCGGCTCCCGGAGGCGAAGAAGCGGCTTCTTCGCGCAAAGGCGATTGTGCCGGTCACAGTGCACTCCAGTGCGGCGGCTTCTGCCGAAATGTGCCCGGGACCGGCGCCTAGCTCCGGGGAGCTGCGTACCTTCGTCTTTAGCGTCTTTTGTGGTCTACATCATTACAGAAATGTTTTTCACTATGTTAGGCAAGGTGAAACTGTGCCAGCACAGAAAACATCTCCCATCGTGTTTTACATGTTGCAGAGCGCTCTGCAGAAGTTTATGCACGAAGAAAAAGAAAGTTTTCCAAAACACCTTCCAATCGAATGTTCTTGTGTCTGCAAGAATTAGGAGAGTGGAAAGGTACTGTTTTTTATCAGTTTGCAAGCTGCGCACACTATCCCAGTGTTGTGCAGGTTCATTCTTCACCTTTACGAAGCAGCCGCCCTCTCCAGCTGCCAGAGGCGAAGAAGCGGCTTATTCGCGCAAAGGCGATTGTGCCGGTCACAGTGCACTCCTGTGCGGCGGCTTCTGCCGAAATGTGCCCGGGACCGGCGCCTAGCTCCGGGAAGCTGCGTACCTTCGTCTTTAGCGTCTTTTGTGGTCTACATCATTACAGAAATGTTTTTCACTATGTTAGGCAAGGTGAAACTGTGCCAGCACAGAAAACATCTCCCATCGTGTTTTACATGTTGCAGAGCGCTCTGCAGAAGTTTATGCACGAAGAAAAAGAAAGTTTTCCAAAACACCTTCCAATCGAATGTTCTTGTGTCTGCAAGAATTAGGAGAGTGGAAAGGTACTGTTTTTTATCAGTTTGCAAGCTGCGCACACTATCCCAGTGTTGTGCAGGTTCATTCTTCACCTTTACAAAGCAGCCGCCCTCTCCAGCTGCCGGAGGCGAAGAAGCGGCTTATTCGCGCAAAGGCGATTGTGCCGGTCACAGTGCACTCCTGTGCGGCGGCATCTGACGAAATGTGCCCGGGACCGGGGCATAGATCCGGGGAGCTGCGTACCTTCGTCTTTAGCGTCTTTTGTGGTCTACATCATTGCAAAAATCCTTTCCACTATGTCTGGCATGGAGAAACTGTGCCTGCACAGAAAACATCTCTCATGGTGTTTTACATGTTGCAGAGACGACTTCTGAGTGTTTTGCTGGTAGAAAAAGAAAGTTTTCCAAAACACATTCCAATCGAATGTTCATGTGTTTGGAAAAGGTAGGAGAGTGGTAAGGTACTGTTTTCGATCAGTTTGCAAGCTGCGCACACTATCCCAGTGTTGTGCACCTTCATTCTCACCTTTCCGTAGCTACTGGTCTCTCCGGCTCGTGGAGGCGAAGAGGCGGCTTCTTCGCGCAAAGGCGATTGTGCCGGTCACAGTGCACTCCAGTGCGGCGGCTTCAGTCGAAATGTGCCCGGTTCCGGTGCTTAGCTCCGGGGACATCCATACCTGCTTCTTTCGGGACTTTTGTGGTCTTCATCATTGCAGACATGTTTTTCACTATGTCTGGCATGGAGAAACTGCGCCTGCACAGAAAACATCTCCGATGGTGTAATACATGTTGCAGCGAAGTCTGCAGTGTGTTTTGCAGGATGAAAAAGAAAGTTGTCCAAAACACTTTCCAACAGAATGTTCATGTGTTTGGAAAAGGTAGGAGATTGGTAAGGTACTGTTTTCTATCAGTTTGCAAGCTGCACACACAATCCCAGTGTTGTTCAGCTTCCTTCTTCACCTTTCCGAAGCAGCCGCTCACTCCGGCTCCCGGAGGCGAAGAAGCGGCTTCTTCGCGCTAAGGCGATTGTGCCGGTCACAGTGCACTCCAGTGTGGCGGCTTCTGCCGAAATGTGCCCGGGACCGGCGCCTAGCTCCGGGGAGCTGCGTACCTTCGTCTTTAGCGTCTTTTGTGGTCTACATCATTACAGAAATGTTTTTCACTATGTTAGACAAGGTGAAACTGTGCCAGCACAGAAAACATCTCCCATCGTGTTTTACATGTTGCAGAGCGCTCTGCAGAAGTTTATGCACGAAGAAAAAGAAAGTTTTCCAAAACACCTTCCAATCGAATGTTCTTGTGTCTGCAAGAATTAGGAGAGTGGAAAGGTACTGTTTTTTATCAGTTTGCAAGCTGCGCACACTATCCCAGTGTTGTGCAGGTTCATTCTTCACCTTTACGAAGCAGCCGCCCTCTCCAGCTGCCAGAGGCGAAGAAGCGGCTTATTCGCGCAAAGGCGATTGTGCCGGTCACAGTGCACTCCTGTGCGGCGGCATCTGACGAAATGTGCCCGGGACCGGGGCATAGATCCGGGGAGCTGCGTACCTTCGTCTTTAGTGTCTTTTGTGGTCTACATCATTGCAAAAATCCTTTCCACTATGTCTGGCATGGAGAAACTGTGCCTGCACAGAAAACATCTCCCATCGTGTTTTACATGTTGCAGAGACGACTTCTGAGTGTTTTGCTGGTAGAAAAAGAAAGTTTTCCAAAACACATTCCAATCGAATGTTCATGTGTTTGGAAAAGGTAGGAGAGTGGTAAGGTACTGTTTTCGATCAGTTTGCAAGCTGCGCACACTATCCCAGTGTTGTGCACCTTCATTCTCACCTTTCCGTAGCTACTGGTGTCTGCGGCTTGTGGAGGCGAAGAAGCGGCTTCTTCGCGCAAAGGCGATTGTGCCGGTCACAGTGCACTCCAGTGCGGCGGCTTCAGTCGAAATGTGCCCGGTTACGGTGCTTAGCTCCGGGGACATCCATACCTGCTTCTTTCGGGACTTTTGTGGTCTTCATCATTGCAGACATGTTTTTCACTATGTCTGGCAAGGAGAAACTGTGCCTGCACAGAAAACATCTCCCATCGTGTTTTACATGTTGCAGAGAGGTCTGCAGAGTGTTTTGCAAGAAGAAAAAGAAAGTTTTTGAAAATACCTGCCAATCGAATATTTATGTGTTTGAAAAAGCTAGGAGAGTAGTAAGGTACTGTTTTCTATCAGTTTGCAAGCTGCGCACACTACCCAGTGTTGTGCAGCTTCATTCTCACCTTTCCGAAGCCACTGCTCCCTACGGCTTCCGTAGGCGAAGATGCGGCTTCTTTGCGCAAAGGTGATTGTACCGGTGCCAATGCTCTAAAGTGCGGCGGCTTCTGCCGAAATGTGCCCGGGACCGGCCCCTAGCTCCGGGGAGCTGCGTACCTTCGTCTTTAGCGTCTTTTGTGGTCTACATCATTGCAAAAATCCTTTCCACTATGTCTGGCATGGAGAAACTGTTTCTGCAGAGAAAACATCTCTCATGCTGTTTTACATGTTGCAGAGAGGTCTTCTGAGTTTTTTGCACGTAGGAAAAGAAAGTTGTCCAAAACACCTTCCAATCGAATGTTCATGTGTTTGGAAAAGGTAGGAAAGTGGTAGGGTACTGTTTTCTATCAGTTTGCAAGCTGCGCACACTATCCCAGTGTTGTGCAGCTTCATTCTCACCTTTTCGCAGCTACTGGTCTCTCCGGCTCGTGGAGGCGAAGAGGCGGCTTCTTCGCGCAAAGGCGATTGTGCCGGTCACAGTGCACTCCAGTGCGGCGGCTTCTGAGGAAATGTGCCCGGTTCCGGTGCTTAGCTCCGGGGACATCCATACCTGCTTCTTTCGGGACTTTTGTGGTCTACATCATTGCAGACAGGTTTTTCACTATGTCTGGCATGGAGAAACTGCGTCTGCACAGAAAACATCTCCGATGGTGTAATACATGTTGCAGCGAAGACTGCAGTGTGTTTTGCAGGATGAAAAAGAAAGTTGTCCAAAACACTTTCCAACAGAATGTTCATGTGTTTGGAAAAGGTAGGAGAGTGGTAAGGTACTGTTTTCTATCAGTTTGCAAGCTGCGCACACTATCCCAGTGTTGTTCAGCTTCCTTCTTCACCTTTCCGAAGGAGCCGCTCACTCCGGCTCCCGGAGGCGAATAAGCGGCTTCTTCGCGCTAAGGCGATTGTGCCGGTCACAGTGCACTCCAGTACGGTGGCTTCAGTCGAAATGTGCCCGGGACCAGCGCTTAGCTCCGGGGAGCTGCGTACCTTCGTCTTTAGCGTCTTTTGTGGTCTACATCAATACAGAAAGGTTTTTCACTATGTCTGGCATGGAGAAACTGCGCCAGCACAGAAAACATCTCCCATCGTGTTTCACATGTTGCAGAGAGCTCTGCAGAAGTTTATGCAGGAAGAAAAAGAAAGTTGTCCAAAACACCTTCCAATCGAATGTTCATGTGTTTGGAAAAGGTAGGAGAGTGGTAAGGTACTGTTTTCGATCAGTTTGCAAGCTGCGCACACTATCCCAGTGTTGTGCACCTTCATTCTCACCTTTCCGTAGCTACTGGTGTCTGCGGCTTGTGGAGGCGAAGAAGCGGCTTCTTCGCGCAAAGGCGATTGTGCCGGTCACAGTGCACTCCAGTGCGGCGGCTTCAGTCGAAATGTGCCCGGTTACGGTGCTTAGCTCCGGGGACATCCATACCTGCTTCTTTCGGGACTTTTGTGGTCTTCATTATTGCAGAAAGGTTTTTCACTATGTCTGGCAAGGAGAAACTGTGCCTGCACAGAAAACATCTCCCATCGTGTTTTACATGTTGCAGAGAGGTCTGCAGAGTGTTTTGCAAGAAGAAAATGAAAGTTTTTGAAAATACCTGCCAATCGAATATTTATGTGTTTGAAAAAGCTAGGAGAGTAGTAAGGTACTGTTTTCTATCAGTTTGCAAGCTGCGCACACTACCCAGTGTTGTGCAGCTTCATTCTCACCTTTCCGAAGCCACTGCTCCCTACGGCTTCCGTAGGCGAAGATGCGGCTTCTTTGCGCAAAGGTGATTGTACCGGTGCCAATGCTCTAAAGTGCGGCGGCTTCTGCCGAAATGTGCCCGGGACCGGCGCCTAGCTCCGGGGAGCTGCGTACCTTCGTCTTTAGCGTCTTTTGTGGTCTACATCATTGCAAAAATCCTTTCCACTATGTCTGGCATGGAGAAACTGTGCCTGCACAGAAAACATCTCTCATGGTGTTTTACATGTTGCAGAGACGACTTCTGAGTGTTTTGCTGGTAGAAAAAGAAAGTTTTCCAAAACACATTCCAATCGAATGTTCATGTGTTTGGAAAAGGTAGGAGAGTGGTAAGGTACTGTTTTCGATCAGTTTGCAAGCTGCGCACACTATCCCAGTGTTGTGCACCTTCATTCTCACCTTTCCGTAGCTACTGGTCTCTCCGGCTCGTGGAGGCGAAGAGGCGGCTTCTTCGCGCAAAGGCGATTGTGCCGGTCACAGTGCACTCCAGTGCGGCGGCTTCAGTCGAAATGTGCCCGGTTCCGGTGCTTAGCTCCGGGGACATCCATACCTGCTTCTTTCGGGACTTTTGTGGTCTTCATCATTGCAGACATGTTTTTCACTATGTCTGGCATGGAGAAACTGCGCCTGCACAGAAAACATCTCCGATGGTGTAATACATGTTGCAGCGAAGTCTGCAGTGTGTTTTGCAGGATGAAAAAGAAAGTTGTCCAAAACACTTTCCAACAGAATGTTCATGTGTTTGGAAAAGGTAGGAGATTGGTAAGGTACTGTTTTCTATCAGTTTGCAAGCTGCACACACAATCCCAGTGTTGTTCAGCTTCCTTCTTCACCTTTCCGAAGCAGCCGCTCACTCCGGCTCCCGGAGGCGAAGAAGCGGCTTCTTCGCGCTAAGGCGATTGTGCCGGTCACAGTGCACTCCAGTGCGGCGGCTTCAGTCGAAATGTGCCCGGGAGCGGCGCTTAGCTCCGGGGACATCCATACCTGCTTCTTTCGGGACTTTTGTGGTCTTCATTATTGCAGAAAGGTTTTTCACTATGTCTGGCAAGGAGAAACTGTGCCTGCACAGAAAACATCTCCCATCGTGTTTTACATGTTGCAGAGACGACTTCTGAGTGTTTTGCAGGTAGAAAAAGAAAGTTTTCCAAAACACATTCCAATCGAATGTTCATGTGTTTGGAAAAGGTAGGAGAGTGGTAAGGTACTGTTTTCGATCAGTTTGCAAGCTGCGCACACTATCCCAGTGTTGTGCACCTTCATTCTCACCTTTCCGTAGCTACTGGTCTCTCCGGCTCGTGGAGGCGAAGAGGCGGCTTCTTCGCGCAAAGGCGATTGTGCCGGTCACAGTGCACTCCAGTGTGGCGGCTTCTGCCGAAATGTGCCCGGGACCGGCGCCTAGCTCCGGGAAGCTGCGTACCTTCGTCTTTAGCGTCTTTTGTGGTCTACATCATTACAGAAATGTTTTTCACTATGTTAGGCAAGGTGAAACTGTGCCAGCACAGAAAACATCTCCCATCGTGTTTTACATGTTGCAGAGCGCTCTGCAGAAGTTTATGCACGAAGAAAAAGAAAGTTTTCCAAAACACCTTCCAATCGAATGTTCTTGTGTCTGCAAGAATTAGGAGAGTGGAAAGGTACTGTTTTTTATCAGTTTGCAAGCTGCGCACACTATCCCAGTGTTGTGCAGGTTCATTCTTCACCTTTACAAAGCAGCCGCCCTCTCCAGCTGCCGGAGGCGAAGAAGCGGCTTATTCGCGCAAAGGCGATTGTGCCGGTCACAGTGCACTCCTGTGCGGCGGCATCTGACGAAATGTGCCCGGGACCGGGGCATAGATCCGGGGAGCTGCGTACCTTCGTCTTTAGCGTCTTTTGTGGTCTACATCATTGCAAAAATCCTTTCCACTATGTCTGGCATGGAGAAACTGTGCCTGCACAGAAAACATCTCTCATGGTGTTTTACATGTTGCAGAGACGACTTCTGAGTGTTTTGCTGGTAGAAAAAGAAAGTTTTCCAAAACACATTCCAATCGAATGTTCATGTGTTTGGAAAAGGTAGGAGAGTGGTAAGGTACTGTTTTCGATCAGTTTGCAAGCTGCGCACACTATCCCAGTGTTGTGCACCTTCATTCTCACCTTTCCGTAGCTACTGGTCTCTCCGGCTCGTGGAGGCGAAGAGGCGGCTTCTTCGCGCAAAGGCGATTGTGCCGGTCACAGTGCACTCCAGTGCGGCGGCTTCAGTCGAAATGTGCCCGGTTCCGGTGCTTAGCTCCGGGGACATCCATACCTGCTTCTTTCGGGACTTTTGTGGTCTTCATCATTGCAGACATGTTTTTCACTATGTCTGGCATGGAGAAACTGCGCCTGCACAGAAAACATCTCCGATGGTGTAATACATGTTGCAGCGAAGTCTGCAGTGTGTTTTGCAGGATGAAAAAGAAAGTTGTCCAAAACACTTTCCAACAGAATGTTCATGTGTTTGGAAAAGGTAGGAGATTGGTAAGGTACTGTTTTCTATCAGTTTGCAAGCTGCACACACAATCCCAGTGTTGTTCAGCTTCCTTCTTCACCTTTCCGAAGCAGCCGCTCACTCCGGCTCCCGGAGGCGAAGAAGCGGCTTCTTCGCGCTAAGGCGATTGTGCCGGTCACAGTGCACTCCAGTGTGGCGGCTTCTGCCGAAATGTGCCCGGGACCGGCGCCTAGCTCCGGGGAGCTGCGTACCTTCGTCTTTAGCGTCTTTTGTGGTCTACATCATTACAGAAATGTTTTTCACTATGTTAGGCAAGGTGAAACTGTGCCAGCACAGAAAACATCTCCCATCGTGTTTTACATGTTGCAGAGCGCTCTGCAGAAGTTTATGCACGAAGAAAAAGAAAGTTTTCCAAAACACCTTCCAATCGAATGTTCTTGTGTCTGCAAGAATTAGGAGAGTGGAAAGGTACTGTTTTTTATCAGTTTGCAAGCTGCGCACACTATCCCAGTGTTGTGCAGGTTCATTCTTCACCTTTACGAAGCAGCCGCCCTCTCCAGCTGCCAGAGGCGAAGAAGCGGCTTATTCGCGCAAAGGCGATTGTGCCGGTCACAGTGCACTCCTGTGCGGCGGCATCTGACGAAATGTGCCCGGGACCGGGGCATAGATCCGGGGAGCTGCGTACCTTCGTCTTTAGTGTCTTTTGTGGTCTACATCATTGCAAAAATCCTTTCCACTATGTCTGGCATGGAGAAACTGTGCCTGCACAGAAAACATCTCCCATCGTGTTTTACATGTTGCAGAGACGACTTCTGAGTGTTTTGCTGGTAGAAAAAGAAAGTTTTCCAAAACACATTCCAATCGAATGTTCATGTGTTTGGAAAAGGTAGGAGAGTGGTAAGGTACTGTTTTCGATCAGTTTGCAAGCTGCGCACACTATCCCAGTGTTGTGCACCTTCATTCTCACCTTTCCGTAGCTACTGGTGTCTGCGGCTTGTGGAGGCGAAGAAGCGGCTTCTTCGCGCAAAGGCGATTGTGCCGGTCACAGTGCACTCCAGTGCGGCGGCTTCAGTCGAAATGTGCCCGGTTACGGTGCTTAGCTCCGGGGACATCCATACCTGCTTCTTTCGGGACTTTTGTGGTCTTCATCATTGCAGAAAGGTTTTTCACTATGTCTGGCAAGTAGAAACTGTGCCTGCACAGAAAACATCTCCCATCGTGTTTTACATGTTGCAGAGAGGTCTGCAGAGTGTTTTGCAAGAAGAAAAAGAAAGTTTTTGAAAATACCTGCCAATCGAATATTTATGTGTTTGAAAAAGCTAGGAGAGTAGTAAGGTACTGTTTTCTATCAGTTTGCAAGCTGCGCACACTACCCAGTGTTGTGCAGCTTCATTCTCACCTTTCCGAAGCCACTGCTCCCTACGGCTTCCGTAGGCGAAGATGCGGCTTCTTTGCGCAAAGGTGATTGTACCCGTGCCAATGCTCTAAAGTGCGGCGGCTTCTGCCGAAATGTGCCCGGGACCGGCGCCTAGCTCCGGGGAGCTGCGTACCTTCGTCTTTAGCGTCTTTTGTGGTCTACATCATTGCAAAAATCCTTTCCACTATGTCTGGCATGGAGAAACTGTTTCTGCAGAGAAAACATCTCTCATGCTGTTTTACATGTTGCAGAGAGGTCTTCTGAGTGTTTTGCACGTAGGAAAAGAAAGTTGTCCAAAACACCTTCCAATCGAATGTTCATGTGTTTGGAAAAGGTAGGAAAGTGGTAGGGTACAGTTTTCTATCAGTTTGCGAGCTGCGCACACTATCCCAGTGTTGTGCAGCTTCATTCTTCACCTTTCCGAAGCAGCCGCTCACTCCGGCTCCCGGAGGCGAAGATGCGGCTTCTTCGCGCTAAGGCGATTGTGCCGGTCACAGTGCACTCCAGTGCGGCGGCTTCAGTCGAAATGTGTCCGGGACCGGCGCTTAGCTCCAGGGAGCTGCGTACCTTCGTCTTTAGCGTCTTTTGTGGTCTACATCATTGCAAAAATCCTTTCCACTATGTCTGGCATGGAGAAACTGTGCCTGCATAGAAAACATCTCCGATGGTGTTTTACATGTTGCAGCGAAGTCTGCAGTGTGTTTTGCAGGATGAAAAAGAAAGTTGTCCAAAACACTTTCCAACAGAATGTTCATGTGTTTGGAAAAGGTAGGAGATTGGTAAGGTACTGTTTTCTATCAGTTTGCAAGCTGCACACACAATCCCAGTGTTGTTCAGCTTCCTTCTTCACCTTTCCGAAGCAGCCGCTCACTCCGGCTCCCGGAGGCGAAGAAGCGGCTTCTTCGCGCTAAGGCGATTGTGCCGGTCACAGTGCACTCCAGTGCGGCGGCTTCAGTCGAAATGTGTCCGGGACCGGCGCTTAGCTCCGGGGAGCTGCGTACCTTCGTCTTTAGCGTCTTTGTGGTCTACATCATTGCAAAAATCCTTTCCAATATGTCTGGCATGGAGAAACTGTGCCAGCACCGAAAACGTCTCCCATCGTGTTTTACGTGTTGCAGAAATGTTTGAAGAGTATTTTGCAAGCAGAAAAAGAAAGTTTTTTAAAATACCTTCCAATCGAATATTCATGTGTTTGAAAAAGCTAGGAGTTTAGTAAGGTACTGTTTTCTATCAGTTTGCAAGCTGCACACACAATCCCAGTGTTGTTCAGCTTCCTTCTTCACCTTTCCGAAGCAGCCGCTCACTCCGGCTCCCGGAGGCGAAGAAGCGGCTTCTTCGCGCTAAGGCGATTGTGCCGGTCACAGTGCACTCCTGTGCGGCGGCATCTGACGAAATGTGCCCGGGACCGGGGCATAGATCCGGGGAGCTGCGTACCTTCGTCTTTAGCGTCTTTTGTGGTCTACATCATTGCAAAAATCCTTTCCACTATGTCTGGCATGGAGAAACTGTGCCTGCACAGAAAACATCTCTCATGGTGTTTTACATGTTGCAGAGACGACTTCTGAGTGTTTTGCTGGTAGAAAAAGAAAGTTTTCCAAAACACATTCCAATCGAATGTTCATGTGTTTGGAAAAGGTAGGAGAGTGGTAAGGTACTGTTTTCGATCAGTTTGCAAGCTGCGCACACTATCCCAGTGTTGTGCACCTTCATTCTCACCTTTCCGTAGCTACTGGTCTCTCCGGCTCGTGGAGGCGAAGAGGCGGCTTCTTCGCGCAAAGGCGATTGTGCCGGTCACAGTGCACTCCAGTGCGGCGGCTTCAGTCGAAATGTGCCCGGTTCCGGTGCTTAGCTCCGGGGACATCCATACCTGCTTCTTTCGGGACTTTTGTGGTCTTCATCATTGCAGACATGTTTTTCACTATGTCTGGCATGGAGAAACTGCGCCTGCACAGAAAACATCTCCGATGGTGTTTTACATGTTGCAGCGAAGTCTGCAGTGTGTTTTGCAGGATGAAAAAGAAAGTTGTCCAAAACACTTTCCAACAGAATGTTCATGTGTTTGGAAAAGGTAGGAGATTGGTAAGGTACTGTTTTCTATCAGTTTGCAAGCTGCACACACAATCCCAGTGTTGTTCAGCTTCCTTCTTCACCTTTCCGAAGCAGCCGCTCACTCCGGCTCCCGGAGGCGAAGAAGCGGCTTCTTCGCGCAAAGGCGATTGTGCCGGTCACAGTGCACTCCAGTGTGGCGGCTTCTGCCGAAATGTGCCCGGGACCGGCGCCTAGCTCCGGGGAGCTGCGTACCTTCGTCTTTAGCGTCTTTTGTGGTCTACATCATTACAGAAATGTTTTTCACTATGTTAGGCAAGGTGAAACTGTGCCAGCACAGAAAACATCTCCCATCGTGTTTTACATGTTGCAGAGCGCTCTGCAGAAGTTTATGCACGAAGAAAAAGAAAGTTTTCCAAAACACCTTCCAATCGAATGTTCTTGTGTCTGCAAGAATTAGGAGAGTGGAAAGGTACTGTTTTTTATCAGTTTGCAAGCTGCGCAGACTATCCCAGTGTTGTGCAGGTTCATTCTTCACCTTTACGAAGCAGCCGCCCTCTCCAGCTGCCAGAGGCGAAGAAGCGGCTTATTCGCGCAAAGGCGATTGTGCCGGTCACAGTGCACTCCTGTGCGGCGGCTTCTGCCGAAATGTGCCCGGGACCGGCGCCTAGCTCCGGGAAGCTGCGTACCTTCGTCTTTAGCGTCTTTTGTGGTCTACATCATTACAGAAATGTTTTTCACTATGTTAGGCAAGGTGAAACTGTGCCAGCACAGAAAACATCTCCCATCGTGTTTTACATGTTGCAGAGCGCTCTGCAGAAGTTTATGCACGAAGAAAAAGAAAGTTTTCCAAAACACCTTCCAATCGAATATTCTTGTGTCTGCAAGAATTAGGAGAGTGGAAAGGTACTGTTTTTTATCAGTTTGCAAGCTGCGCACACTATCCCAGTGTTGTGCAGGTTCATTCTTCACCTTTACAAAGCAGCCGCCCTCTCCAGCTGCCGGAGGCGAAGAAGCGGCTTATTCGCGCAAAGGCGATTGTGCCGGTCACAGTGCACTCCTGTGCGGCGGCATCTGACGAAATGTGCCCGGGACCGGGGCATAGATCCGGGGAGCTGCGTACCTTCGTCTTTAGCGTCTTTTGTGGTCTACATCATTGCAAAAATCCTTTCCACTATGTCTGGCATGGAGAAACTGTGCCTGCACAGAAAACATCTCTCATGGTGTTTTACATGTTGCAGAGACGACTTCTGAGTGTTTTGCTGGTAGAAAAAGAAAGTTTTCCAAAACACATTCCAATCGAATGTTCATGTGTTTGGAAAAGGTAGGAGAGTGGTAAGGTACTGTTTTCGATCAGTTTGCAAGCTGCGCACACTATCCCAGTGTTGTGCACCTTCATTCTCACCTTTCCGTAGCTACTGGTCTCTCCGGCTCGTGGAGGCGAAGAGGCGGCTTCTTCGCGCAAAGGCGATTGTGCCGGTCACAGTGCACTCCAGTGCGGCGGCTTCAGTCGAAATGTGCCCGGTTCCGGTGCTTAGCTCCGGGGACATCCATACCTGCTTCTTTCGGGACTTTTGTGGTCTTCATCATTGCAGACATGTTTTTCACTATGTCTGGCATGGAGAAACTGCGCCTGCACAGAAAACATCTCCGATGGTGTAATACATGTTGCAGCGAAGTCTGCAGTGTGTTTTGCAGGATGAAAAAGAAAGTTGTCCAAAACACTTTCCAACAGAATGTTCATGTGTTTGGAAAAGGTAGGAGATTGGTAAGGTACTGTTTTCTATCAGTTTGCAAGCTGCACACACAATCCCAGTGTTGTTCAGCTTCCTTCTTCACCTTTCCGAAGCAGCCGCTCACTCCGGCTCCCGGAGGCGAAGAAGCGGCTTCTTCGCGCTAAGGCGATTGTGCCGGTCACAGTGCACTCCAGTGTGGCGGCTTCTGCCGAAATGTGCCCGGGACCGGCGCCTAGCTCCGGGGAGCTGCGTACCTTCGTCTTTAGCGTCTTTTGTGGTCTACATCATTACAGAAATGTTTTTCACTATGTTAGGCAAGGTGAAACTGTGCCAGCACAGAAAACATCTCCCATCGTGTTTTACATGTTGCAGAGCGCTCTGCAGAAGTTTATGCACGAAGAAAAAGAAAGTTTTCCAAAACACCTTCCAATCGAATGTTCTTGTGTCTGCAAGAATTAGGAGAGTGGAAAGGTACTGTTTTTTATCAGTTTGCAAGCTGCGCACACTATCCCAGTGTTGTGCAGGTTCATTCTTCACCTTTACGAAGCAGCCGCCCTCTCCAGCTGCCAGAGGCGAAGAAGCGGCTTATTCGCGCAAAGGCGATTGTGCCGGTCACAGTGCACTCCTGTGCGGCGGCATCTGACGAAATGTGCCCGGGACCGGGGCATAGATCCGGGGAGCTGCGTACCTTCGTCTTTAGTGTCTTTTGTGGTCTACATCATTGCAAAAATCCTTTCCACTATGTCTGGCATGGAGAAACTGTGCCTGCACAGAAAACATCTCCCATCGTGTTTTACATGTTGCAGAGACGACTTCTGAGTGTTTTGCTGGTAGAAAAAGAAAGTTTTCCAAAACACATTCCAATCGAATGTTCATGTGTTTGGAAAAGGTAGGAGAGTGGTAAGGTACTGTTTTCGATCAGTTTGCAAGCTGCGCACACTATCCCAGTGTTGTGCACCTTCATTCTCACCTTTCCGTAGCTACTGGTGTCTGCGGCTTGTGGAGGCGAAGAAGCGGCTTCTTCGCGCAAAGGCGATTGTGCCGGTCACAGTGCACTCCAGTGCGGCGGCTTCAGTCGAAATGTGCCCGGTTACGGTGCTTAGCTCCGGGGACATCCATACCTGCTTCTTTCGGGACTTTTGTGGTCTTCATCATTGCAGAAAGGTTTTTCACTATGTCTGGCAAGGAGAAACTGTGCCTGCACAGAAAACATCTCCCATCGTGTTTTACATGTTGCAGAGAGGTCTGCAGAGTGTTTTGCAAGAAGAAAAAGAAAGTTTTTGAAAATACCTGCCAATCGAATATTTATGTGTTTGAAAAAGCTAGGAGAGTAGTAAGGTACTGTTTTCTATCAGTTTGCAAGCTGCGCACACTACCCAGTGTTGTGCAGCTTCATTCTCACCTTTCCGAAGCCACTGCTCCCTACGGCTTCCGTAGGCGAAGATGCGGCTTCTTTGCGCAAAGGTGATTGTACCCGTGCCAATGCTCTAAAGTGCGGCGGCTTCTGCCGAAATGTGCCCGGGACCGGCGCCTAGCTCCGGGGAGCTGCGTACCTTCGTCTTTAGCGTCTTTTGTGGTCTACATCATTGCAAAAATCCTTTCCACTATGTCTGGCATGGAGAAACTGTTTCTGCAGAGAAAACATCTCTCATGCTGTTTTACATGTTGCAGAGAGGTCTTCTGAGTGTTTTGCACGTAGGAAAAGAAAGTTGTCCAAAACACCTTCCAATCGAATGTTCATGTGTTTGGAAAAGGTAGGAAAGTGGTAGGGTACAGTTTTCTATCAGTTTGCGAGCTGCGCACACTATCCCAGTGTTGTGCAGCTTCATTCTTCACCTTTCCGAAGCAGCCGCTCACTCCGGCTCCCGGAGGCGAAGATGCGGCTTCTTCGCGCTAAGGCGATTGTGCCGGTCACAGTGCACTCCAGTGCGGCGGCTTCAGTCGAAATGTGTCCGGGACCGGCGCTTAGCTCCGGGGAGCTGCGTACCTTCGTCTTTAGCGTCTTTTGTGGTCTACATCATTGCAAAAATCCTTTCCACTATGTCTGGCATGGAGAAACTGTGCCTGCATAGAAAACATCTCCGATGGTGTTTTACATGTTGCAGCGAAGTCTGCAGTGTGTTTTGCAGGATGAAAAAGAAAGTTGTCCAAAACACTTTCCAACAGAATGTTCATGTGTTTGGAAAAGGTAGGAGATTGGTAAGGTACTGTTTTCTATCAGTTTGCAAGCTGCACACACAATCCCAGTGTTGTTCAGCTTCCTTCTTCACCTTTCCGAAGCAGCCGCTCACTCCGGCTCCCGGAGGCGAAGAAGCGGCTTCTTCGCGCTAAGGCGATTGTGCCGGTCACAGTGCACTCCAGTGCGGCGGCTTCAGTCGAAATGTGTCCGGGACCGGCGCTTAGCTCCGGGGAGCTGCGTACCTTCGTCTTTAGCGTCTTTGTGGTCTACATCATTGCAAAAATCCTTTCCAATATGTCTGGCATGGAGAAACTGTGCCAGCACCGAAAACGTCTCCCATCGTGTTTTACGTGTTGCAGAAATGTTTGAAGAGTATTTTGCAAGCAGAAAAAGAAAGTTTTTGAAAATACCTTCCAATCGAATATTCATGTGTTTGAAAAAGCTAGGAGTTTAGTAAGGTACTGTTTTCTATCAGTTTGCAAGCTGCACACACAATCCCAGTGTTGTTCAGCTTCCTTCTTCACCTTTCCGAAGCAGCCGCTCACTCCGGCTCCCGGAGGCGAAGAAGCGGCTTCTTCGCGCTAAGGCGATTGTGCCGGTCACAGTGCACTCCTGTGCGGCGGCATCTGACGAAATGTGCCCGGGACCGGGGCATAGATCCGGGGAGCTGCGTACCTTCGTCTTTAGCGTCTTTTGTGGTCTACATCATTGCAAAAATCCTTTCCACTATGTCTGGCATGGAGAAACTGTGCCTGCACAGAAAACATCTCTCATGGTGTTTTACATGTTGCAGAGACGACTTCTGAGTGTTTTGCTGGTAGAAAAAGAAAGTTTTCCAAAACACATTCCAATCGAATGTTCATGTGTTTGGAAAAGGTAGGAGAGTGGTAAGGTACTGTTTTCGATCAGTTTGCAAGCTGCGCACACTATCCCAGTGTTGTGCACCTTCATTCTCACCTTTCCGTAGCTACTGGTCTCTCCGGCTCGTGGAGGCGAAGAGGCGGCTTCTTCGCGCAAAGTCGATTGTGCCGGTCACAGTGCACTCCAGTGCGGCGGCTTCAGTCGAAATGTGCCCGGTTCCGGTGCTTAGCTCCGGGGACATCCATACCTGCTTCTTTCGGGACTTTTGTGGTCTTCATCATTGCAGACATGTTTTTCACTATGTCTGGCATGGAGAAACTGCGCCTGCACAGAAAACATCTCCGATGGTGTTTTACATGTTGCAGCGAAGTCTGCAGTGTGTTTTGCAGGATGAAAAAGAAAGTTGTCCAAAACACTTTCCAACAGAATGTTCATGTGTTTGGAAAAGGTAGGAGATTGGTAAGGTACTGTTTTCTATCAGTTTGCAAGCTGCACACACAATCCCAGTGTTGTTCAGCTTCCTTCTTCACCTTTCCGAAGCAGCCGCTCACTCCGGCTCCCGGAGGCGAAGAAGCGGCTTCTTCGCGCAAAGGCGATTGTGCCGGTCACAGTGCACTCCAGTGTGGCGGCTTCTGCCGAAATGTGCCCGGGACCGGCGCCTAGCTCCGGGGAGCTGCGTACCTTCGTCTTTAGCGTCTTTTGTGGTCTACATCATTACAGAAATGTTTTTCACTATGTTAGGCAAGGTGAAACTGTGCCAGCACAGAAAACATCTCCCATCGTGTTTTACATGTTGCAGAGCGCTCTGCAGAAGTTTATGCACGAAGAAAAAGAAAGTTTTCCAAAACACCTTCCAATCGAATGTTTTTGTGTCTGTAAGAATTAGGAGAGTGGAAAGGTACTGTTTTTTATCAGTTTGCAAGCTGCGCAGACTATCCCAGTGTTGTGCAGGTTCATTCTTCACCTTTACGAAGCAGCCGCCCTCTCCAGCTGCCAGAGGCGAAGAAGCGGCTTATTCGCGCAAAGGCGATTGTGCCGGTCACAGTGCACTCCTGTGCGGCGGCTTCTGCCGAAATGTGCCCGGGACCGGCGCCTAGCTCCGGGAAGCTGCGTACCTTCGTCTTTAGCGTCTTTTGTGGTCTACATCATTACAGAAATGTTTTTCACTATGTTAGGCAAGGTGAAACTGTGCCAGCACAGAAAACATCTCCCATCGTGTTTTACATGTTGCAGAGCGCTCTGCAGAAGTTTATGCACGAAGAAAAAGAAAGTTTTCCAAAACACCTTCCAATCGAATGTTCTTGTGTCTGCAAGAATTAGGAGAGTGGAAAGGTACTGTTTTTTATCAGTTTGCAAGCTGCGCACACTATCCCAGTGTTGTGCAGGTTCATTCTTCACCTTTACAAAGCAGCCGCCCTCTCCAGCTGCCGGAGGCGAAGAAGCGGCTTATTCGCGCAAAGGCGATTGTGCCGGTCACAGTGCACTCCTGTGCGGCGGCATCTGACGAAATGTGCCCGGGACCGGGGCATAGATCCGGGGAGCTGCGTACCTTCGTCTTTAGCGTCTTTTGTGGTCTACATCATTGCAAAAATCCTTTCCACTATGTCTGGCATGGAGAAACTGTGCCTGCACAGAAAACATCTCTCATGGTGTTTTACATGTTGCAGAGACGACTTCTGAGTGTTTTGCTGGTAGAAAAAGAAAGTTTTCCAAAACACATTCCAATCGAATGTTCATGTGTTTGGAAAAGGTAGGAGAGTGGTAAGGTACTGTTTTCGATCAGTTTGCAAGCTGCGCACACTATCCCAGTGTTGTGCACCTTCATTCTCACCTTTCCGTAGCTACTGGTCTCTCCGGCTCGTGGAGGCGAAGAGGCGGCTTCTTCGCGCAAAGGCGATTGTGCCGGTCACAGTGCACTCCAGTGCGGCGGCTTCAGTCGAAATGTGCCCGGTTCCGGTGCTTAGCTCCGGGGACATCCATACCTGCTTCTTTCGGGACTTTTGTGGTCTTCATCATTGCAGACATGTTTTTCACTATGTCTGGCATGGAGAAACTGCGCCTGCACAGAAAACATCTCCGATGGTGTAATACATGTTGCAGCGAAGTCTGCAGTGTGTTTTGCAGGATGAAAAAGAAAGTTGTCCAAAACACTTTCCAACAGAATGTTCATGTGTTTGGAAAAGGTAGGAGATTGGTAAGGTACTGTTTTCTATCAGTTTGCAAGCTGCACACACAATCCCAGTGTTGTTCAGCTTCCTTCTTCACCTTTCCGAAGCAGCCGCTCACTCCGGCTCCCGGAGGCGAAGAAGCGGCTTCTTCGCGCAAAGGCGATTGTGCCGGTCACAGTGCACTCCAGTGTGGCGGCTTCTGCCGAAATGTGCCCGGGACCGGCGCCTAGCTCCGGGGAGCTGCGTACCTTCGTCTTTAGCGTCTTTTGTGGTCTACATCATTACAGAAATGTTTTTCACTATGTTAGACAAGGTGAAACTGTGCCAGCACAGAAAACATCTCCCATCGTGTTTTACATGTTGCAGAGCGCTCTGCAGAAGTTTATGCACGAAGAAAAAGAAAGTTTTCCAAAACACCTTCCAATCGAATGTTCTTGTGTCTGCAAGAATTAGGAGAGTGGAAAGGTACTGTTTTTTATCAGTTTGCAAGCTGCGCACACTATCCCAGTGTTGTGCAGGTTCATTCTTCACCTTTACGAAGCAGCCGCCCTCTCCAGCTGCCAGAGGCGAAGAAGCGGCTTATTCGCGCAAAGGCGATTGTGCCGGTCACAGTGCACTCCTGTGCGGCGGCATCTGACGAAATGTGCCCGGGACCGGGGCATAGATCCGGGGAGCTGCGTACCTTCGTCTTTAGTGTCTTTTGTGGTCTACATCATTGCAAAAATCCTTTCCACTATGTCTGGCATGGAGAAACTGTGCCTGCACAGAAAACATCTCCCATCGTGTTTTACATGTTGCAGAGACGACTTCTGAGTGTTTTGCTGGTAGAAAAAGAAAGTTTTCCAAAACACATTCCAATCGAATGTTCATGTGTTTGGAAAAGGTAGGAGAGTGGTAAGGTACTGTTTTCGATCAGTTTGCAAGCTGCGCACACTATCCCAGTGTTGTGCACCTTCATTCTCACCTTTCCGTAGCTACTGGTGTCTGCGGCTTGTGGAGGCGAAGAAGCGGCTTCTTCGCGCAAAGGCGATTGTGCCGGTCACAGTGCACTCCAGTGCGGCGGCTTCAGTCGAAATGTGCCCGGTTACGGTGCTTAGCTCCGGGGACATCCATACCTGCTTCTTTCGGGACTTTTGTGGTCTTCATCATTGCAGACATGTTTTTCACTATGTCTGGCGAGGAGAAACTGTGCCTGCACAGAAAACATCTCCCATCGTGTTTTACATGTTGCAGAGAGGTCTGCAGAGAGTTTTGCAAGAAGAAAATGAAAGTTTTTGAAAATACCTGCCAATCGAATATTTATGTGTTTGAAAAAGCTAGGAGAGTAGTAAGGTACTGTTTTCTATCAGTTTGCAAGCTGCACACACAATCCCAGTGTTGTTCAGCTTCCTTCTTCACCTTTCCGAAGCAGCCGCTCACTCCGGCTCCCGGAGGCGAAGAAGCGGCTTCTTCGCGCAAAGGCGATTGTGCCGGTCACAGTGCACTGCAGTGCGGCGGCTTCAGTCGAAATGTGTCCGGGACCGGCGCTTAGCTCCGGGGAGCTGCGTACCTTCGTCTTTAGCGTCTTTGTGGTCTACATCATTGCAAAAATCCTTTCCAATATGTCTGGCATGGAGAAACTGTGCCAGCACCGAAAACGTCTCCCATCGTGTTTTACGTGTTGCAGAAATGTTTGAAGAGTATTTTGCAAGCAGAAAAAGAAAGTTTTTGAAAATACCTTCCAATCGAATATTCATGTGTTTGAAAAAGCTAGGAGTTTAGTAAGGTACTGTTTTCTATCAGTTTGCAAGCTGCACACACAATCCCAGTGTTGTTCAGCTTCCTTCTTCACCTTTCCGAAGCAGCCGCTCACTCCGGCTCCCGGAGGCGAAGAAGCGGCTTCTTCGCGCAAAGGCGATTGTGCCGGTCACAGTGCACTCCAGTGTGGCGGCTTCTGCCGAAATGTGCCCGGGACCGGCGCCTAGCTCCGGGGAGCTGCGTACCTTCGTCTTTAGCGTCTTTTGTGGTCTACATCATTACAGAAATGTTTTTCACTATGTTAGGCAAGGTGAAACTGTGCCAGCACAGAAAACATCTCCCATCGTGTTTTACATGTTGCAGAGCGCTCTGCAGAAGTTTATGCACGAAGAAAAAGAAAGTTTTCCAAAACACCTTCCAATCGAATGTTCTTGTGTCTGCAAGAATTAGGAGAGTGGAAAGGTACTGTTTTTTATCAGTTTGCAAGCTGCGCACACTATCCCAGTGTTGTGCAGGTTCATTCTTCACCTTTACGAAGCAGCCGCCCTCTCCAGCTGCCAGAGGCGAAGAAGCGGCTTATTCGCGCAAAGGCGATTGTGCCGGTCACAGTGCACTCCTGTGCGGCGGCATCTGACGAAATGTGCCCGGGACCGGGGCATAGATCCGGGGAGCTGCGTACCTTCGTCTTTAGTGTCTTTTGTGGTCTACATCATTGCAAAAATCCTTTCCACTATGTCTGGCATGGAGAAACTGTGCCTGCACAGAAAACATCTCCCATCGTGTTTTACATGTTGCAGAGACGACTTCTGAGTGTTTTGCTGGTAGAAAAAGAAAGTTTTCCAAAACACATTCCAATCGAATGTTCATGTGTTTGGAAAAGGTAGGAGAGTGGTAAGGTACTGTTTTCGATCAGTTTGCAAGCTGCGCACACTATCCCAGTGTTGTGCACCTTCATTCTCACCTTTCCGTAGCTACTGGTGTCTGCGGCTTGTGGAGGCGAAGAAGCGGCTTCTTCGCGCAAAGGCGATTGTGCCGGTCACAGTGCACTCCAGTGCGAAGGCTTCAGTCGAAATGTGCCCGGTTCCGGTGCTTAGCTCCGGGGACATCCATACCTGCTTCTTTCGGGACTTTTGTGGTCTTCATCATTGCAGACATGTTTTTCACTATGTCTGGCAAGGAGAAACTGTGCCTGCACAGAAAACATCTCCCATCGTGTTTTACATGTTGCAGAGAGGTCTGCAGAGTGTTTTGCAAGAAGAAAATGAAAGTTTTTGAAAATACCTGCCAATCGAATATTTATGTGTTTGAAAAAGCTAGGAGAGTAGTAAGGTACTGTTTTCTATCAGTTTGCAAGCTGCACACACAATCCCAGTGTTGTTCAGCTTCCTTCTTCACCTTTCCGAAGCAGCCGCTCACTCCGGCTCCCGGAGGCGAAGAAGCGGCTTCTTCGCGCAAAGGCGATTGTGCCGGTCACAGTGCACTGCAGTGCGGCGGCTTCAGTCGAAATGTGTCCGGGACCGGCGCTTAGCTCCGGGGAGCTGCGTACCTTCGTCTTTAGCGTCTTTGTGGTCTACATCATTGCAAAAATCCTTTCCAATATGTCTGGCATGGAGAAACTGTGCCAGCACCGAAAACGTCTCCCATCGTGTTTTACGTGTTGCAGAAATGTTTGAAGAGTATTTTGCAAGCAGAAAAAGAAAGTTTTTGAAAATACCTTCCAATCGAATATTCATGTGTTTGAAAAAGCTAGGAGTTTAGTAAGGTACTGTTTTCTATCAGTTTGCAAGCTGCACACACAATCCCAGTGTTGTTCAGCTTCCTTCTTCACCTTTCCGAAGCAGCCGCTCACTCCGGCTCCCGGAGGCGAAGAAGCGGCTTCTTCGCGCAAAGGCGATTGTGCCGGTCACAGTGCACTCCAGTGTGGCGGCTTCTGCCGAAATGTGCCCGGGACCGGCGCCTAGCTCCGGGGAGCTGCGTACCTTCGTCTTTAGCGTCTTTTGTGGTCTACATCATTACAGAAATGTTTTTCACTATGTTAGGCAAGGTGAAACTGTGCCAGCACAGAAAACATCTCCCATCGTGTTTTACATGTTGCAGAGCGCTCTGCAGAAGTTTATGCACGAAGAAAAAGAAAGTTTTCCAAAACACCTTCCAATCGAATGTTCTTGTGTCTGCAAGAATTAGGAGAGTGGAAAGGTACTGTTTTTTATCAGTTTGCAAGCTGCGCACACTATCCCAGTGTTGTGCAGGTTCATTCTTCACCTTTAAGAAGCAGCCGCCCTCTCCAGCTGCCAGAGGCGAAGAAGCGGCTTATTCGCGCAAAGGCGATTGTGCCGGTCACAGTGCACTCCTGTGCGGCGGCATCTGACGAAATGTGCCCGGGACCGGGGCATAGATCCGGGGAGCTGCGTACCTTCGTCTTTAGTGTCTTTTGTGGTCTACATCATTGCAAAAATCCTTTCCACTATGTCTGGCATGGAGAAACTGTGCCTGCACAGAAAACATCTCCCATCGTGTTTTACATGTTGCAGAGACGACTTCTGAGTGTTTTGCTGGTAGAAAAAGAAAGTTTTCCAAAACACATTCCAATCGAATGTTCATGTGTTTGGAAAAGGTAGGAGAGTGGTAAGGTACTGTTTTCGATCAGTTTGCAAGCTGCGCACACTATCCCAGTGTTGTGCACCTTCATTCTCACCTTTCCGTAGCTACTGGTGTCTGCGGCTTGTGGAGGCGAAGAAGCGGCTTCTTCGCGCAAAGGCGATTGTGCCGGTCACAGTGCACTCCAGTGCGGCGGCTTCAGTCGAAATGTGCCCGGTTCCGGTGCTTAGCTCCGGGGACATCCATACCTGCTTCTTTCGGGACTTTTGTGGTCTTCATCATTGCAGACATGTTTTTCACTATGTCTGGCATGGAGAAACTGTGCCTGCACAGAAAACATCTCCCATCGTGTTTTACATGTTGCAGAGAGGTCTGCAGAGTGTTTTGCAAGAAGAAAATGAAAGTTTTTGAAAATACCTGCCAATCGAATATTTATGTGTTTGAAAAAGCTAGGAGAGTAGTAAGGTACTGTTTTCTATCAGTTTGCAAGCTGCGCACACTACCCAGTGTTGTGCAGCTTCATTCTCACCTTTCCGAAGCCACTGCTCCCTACGGCTTCCGTAGGCGAAGATGCGGCTTCTTTGCGCAAAGGTGATTGTACCCGTGCCAATGCTCTAAAGTGCGGCGGCTTCTGCCGAAATGTGCCCGGGACCGGCGCCTAGCTCCGGGGAGCTGCGTACCTTCGTCTTTAGCGTCTTTTGTGGTCTACATCATTGCAAAAATCCTTTCCACTATGTCTGGCATGGAGAAACTGTGCCTGCACAGAAAACATCTCTCATGCTGTTTTACATGTTGCAGAGAGGTCTTCTGAGTGTTTTGCACGTAGGAAAAGAAAGTTGTCCAAAACACTTTCCAATCGAATGTTCATGTGTTTGGAAAAGGTAGGAAAGTGGTAGGGTACTGTTTTCTATCAGTTTGCAAGCTGCGCACACTATCCCAGTGTTGTGCAGCTTCATTCTCACCTTTTCGCAGCTACTGGTCTCTCCGGCTCGTGGAGGCGAAGAGGCGGCTTCTTCGCGCAAAGGCGATTGTGCCGGTCACAGTGCACTCCAGTGCGGCGGCTTCAGTCGAAATGTGCCCGGTTCCGGTGCTTAGCTCCGGGGACATCCATACCTGCTTCTTTCGGGACTTTTGTGGTCTTCATCATTGCAGACATGTTTTTCACTATGTCTGGCATGGAGAAACTGCGCCTGCACAGAAAACATCTCCGATGGTGTAATACATGTTGCAGCGAAGTCTGCAGTGTGTTTTGCAGGATGAAAAAGAAAGTTGTCCAAAACACTTTCCAACAGAATGTTCATGTGTTTGGAAAAGGTAGGAGATTGGTAAGGTACTGTTTTCTATCAGTTTGCAAGCTGCACACACAATCCCAGTGTTGTTCAGCTTCCTTCTTCACCTTTCCGAAGCAGCCGCTCACTCCGGCTCCCGGAGGCGAAGAAGCGGCTTCTTCGCGCTAAGGCGATTGTGCCGGTCACAGTGCACTCCAGTGTGGCGGCTTCTGCCGAAATGTGCCCGGGACCGGCGCCTAGCTCCGGGGAGCTGCGTACCTTCGTCTTTAGCGTCTTTTGTGGTCTACATCATTACAGAAATGTTTTTCACTATGTTAGGCAAGGTGAAACTGTGCCAGCACAGAAAACATCTCCCATCGTGTTTTACATGTTGCAGAGCGCTCTGCAGAAGTTTATGCACGAAGAAAAAGAAAGTTTTCCAAAACACCTTCCAATCGAATGTTCTTGTGTCTGCAAGAATTAGGAGAGTGGAAAGGTACTGTTTTTTATCAGTTTGCAAGCTGCGCACACTATCCCAGTGTTGTGCAGGTTCATTCTTCACCTTTACAAAGCAGCCGCCCTCTCCAGCTGCCAGAGGCGAAGAAGCGGCTTATTCGCGCAAAGGCGATTGTGCCGGTCACAGTGCACTCCTGTGCGGCGGCATCTGACGAAATGTGCCCGGGACCGGGGCATAGATCCGGGGAGCTGCGTACCTTCGTCTTTAGTGTCTTTTGTGGTCTACATCATTGCAAAAATCCTTTCCACTATGTCTGGCATGGAGAAACTGTGCCTGCACAGAAAACATCTCCCATCGTGTTTTACATTTTGCAGAGACGACTTCTGAGTGTTTTGCTGGTAGAAAAAGAAAGTTTTCCAAAACACATTCCAATCGAATGTTCATGTGTTTGGAAAAGGTAGGAGAGTGGTAAGGTACTGTTTTCGATCAGTTTGCAAGCTGCGCACACTATCCCAGTGTTGTGCACCTTCATTCTCACCTTTCCGTAGCTACTGGTGTCTGCGGCTTGTGGAGGCGAAGAAGCGGCTTCTTCGCGCAAAGGCGATTGTGCCGGTCACAGTGCACTCCAGTGCGAAGGATTCAGTCGAAATGTGCCCGGTTACGGTGCTTAGCTCCGGGGACATCCATACCTGCTTCTTTCGGGACTTTTGTGGTCTTCATCATTGCAGAAAGGTTTTTCACTATGTCTGGCAAGGAGAAACTGTGCCTGCACAGAAAACATCTCCCATCGTGTTTTACATGTTGCAGAGAGGTCTGCAGAGTGTTTTGCAAGAAGAAAATGAAAGTTTTTGAAAATACCTGCCAATCGAATATTTATGTGTTTGAAAAAGCTAGGAGAGTAGTAAGGTACTGTTTTCTATCAGTTTGCAAGCTGCACACACAATCCCAGTGTTGTTCAGCTTCCTTCTTCACCTTTCCGAAGCAGCCGCTCACTCCGGCTCCCGGAGGCGAAGAAGCGGCTTCTTCGCGCAAAGGCGATTGTGCCGGTCACAGTGCACTGCAGTGCGGCGGCTTCAGTCGAAATGTGTCCGGGACCGGCGCTTAGCTCCGGGGAGCTGCGTACCTTCGTCTTTAGCGTCTTTGTGGTCTACATCATTGCAAAAATCCTTTCCAATATGTCTGGCATGGAGAAACTGTGCCAGCACCGAAAACGTCTCCCATCGTGTTTTACGTGTTGCAGAAATGTTTGAAGAGTATTTTGCAAGCAGAAAAAGAAAGTTTTTGAAAATACCTTCCAATCGAATATTCATGTGTTTGAAAAAGCTAGGAGTTTAGTAAGGTACTGTTTTCTATCAGTTTGCAAGCTGCACACACAATCCCAGTGTTGTTCAGCTTCCTTCTTCACCTTTCCGAAGCAGCCGCTCACTCCGGCTCCCGGAGGCGAAGAAGCGGCTTCTTCGCGCAAAGGCGATTGTGCCGGTCACAGTGCACTCCAGTGTGGCGGCTTCTGCCGAAATGTGCCCGGGACCGGCGCCTAGCTCCGGGGAGCTGCGTACCTTCGTCTTTAGCGTCTTTTGTGGTCTACATCATTACAGAAATGTTTTTCACTATGTTAGGCAAGGTGAAACTGTGCCAGCACAGAAAACATCTCCCATCGTGTTTTACATGTTGCAGAGCGCTCTGCAGAAGTTTATGCACGAAGAAAAAGAAAGTTTTCCAAAACACCTTCCAATCGAATGTTCTTGTGTCTGCAAGAATTAGGAGAGTGGAAAGGTACTGTTTTTTATCAGTTTGCAAGCTGCGCACACTATCCCAGTGTTGTGCAGGTTCATTCTTCACCTTTAAGAAGCAGCCGCCCTCTCCAGCTGCCAGAGGCGAAGAAGCGGCTTATTCGCGCAAAGGCGATTGTGCCGGTCACAGTGCACTCCTGTGCGGCGGCATCTGACGAAATGTGCCCGGGACCGGGGCATAGATCCGGGGAGCTGCGTACCTTCGTCTTTAGCGTCTTTTGTGGTCTACATCATTGCAAAAATCCTTTCCACTATGTCTGGCATGGAGAAACTGTGCCTGCACAGAAAACATCTCCCATCGTGTTTTACATTTTGCAGAGACGACTTCTGAGTGTTTTGCTGGTAGAAAAAGAAAGTTTTCCAAAACACATTCCAATCGAATGTTCATGTGTTTGGAAAAGGTAGGAGAGTGGTAAGGTACTGTTTTCGATCAGTTTGCAAGCTGCGCACACTATCCCAGTGTTGTGCACCTTCATTCTCACCTTTCCGTAGCTACTGGTGTCTGCGGCTTGTGGAGGCGAAGAAGCGGCTTCTTCGCGCAAAGGCGATTGTGCCGGTCACAGTGCACTCCAGTGCGGCGGCTTCAGTCGAAATGTGCCCGGTTACGGTGCTTAGCTCCGGGGACATCCATACCTGCTTCTTTCGGGACTTTTGTGGTCTTCATCATTGCAGAAAGGTTTTTCACTATGTCTGGCAAGGAGAAACTGTGCCTGCACAGAAAACATCTCCCATCGTGTTTTACATGTTGCAGAGAGGTCTGCAGAGTGTTTTGCAAGAAGAAAATGAAAGTTTTTGAAAATACCTGCCAATCGAATATTTATGTGTTTGAAAAAGCTAGGAGAGTAGTAAGGTACTGTTTTCTATCAGTTTGCAAGCTGCGCACACTACCCAGTGTTGTGCAGCTTCATTCTCACCTTTCCGAAGCCACTGCTCCCTACGGCTTCCGTAGGCGAAGATGCGGCTTCTTTGCGCAAAGGTGATTGTACCCGTGCCAATGCTCTAAAGTGCGGCGGCTTCTGCCGAAATGTGCCCGGGACCGGCCCCTAGCTCCGGGGAGCTGCGTACCTTCGTCTTTAGCGTCTTTTGTGGTCTACATCATTGCAAAAATCCTTTCCACTATGTCTGGCATGGAGAAACTGTTTCTGCAGAGAAAACATCTCTCATGCTGTTTTACATGTTGCAGAGAGGTCTTCTGAGTGTTTTGCACGTAGGAAAAGAAAGTTGTCCAAAACACCTTCCAATCGAATGTTCATGTGTTTGGAAAAGGTAGGAAAGTGGTAGGGTACTGTTTTCTATCAGTTTGCAAGCTGCGCACACTATCCCAGTGTTGTGCAGCTTCATTCTCACCTTTTCGCAGCTACTGGTCTCTCCGGCTCGTGGAGGCGAAGAGGCGGCTTCTTCGCGCAAAGGCGATTGTGCCGGTCACAGTGCACTCCAGTGCGGCGGCTTCTGAGGAAATGTGCCCGGTTCCGGTGCTTAGCTCCGGGGACATCCATACCTGCTTCTTTCGGGACTTTTGTGGTCTACATCATTGCAGACAGGTTTTTCACTATGTCTGGCATGGAGAAACTGCGTCTGCACAGAAAACATCTCCGATGGTGTAATACATGTTGCAGCGAAGACTGCAGTGTGTTTTGCAGGATGAAAAAGAAAGTTGTCCAAAACACTTTCCAACAGAATGTTCATGTGTTTGGAAAAGGTAGGAGAGTGGTAAGGTACTGTTTTCTATCAGTTTGCAAGCTGCGCACACTATCCCAGTGTTGTTCAGCTTCCTTCTTCACCTTTCCGAAGGAGCCGCTCACTCCGGCTCCCGGAGGCGAATAAGCGGCTTCTTCGCGCTAAGGCGATTGTGCCGGTCACAGTGCACTCCAGTACGGCGGCTTCAGTCGAAATGTGCCCGGGACCAGCGCTTAGCTCCGGGGAGCTGCGTACCTTCGTCTTTAGCGTCTTTTGTGGTCTACATCAATACAGAAAGGTTTTTCACTATGTCTGGCATGGAGAAACTGTGCCTGCACAGAAAACATCTCCCATCGTGTTTCACATGTTGCAGAGCGCTCTGCAGAAGTTTATGCAGGAAGAAAAAGAAAGTTGTCCAAAACACCTTCCAATCGAATGTTCATGTGTTTGGAAAAGGTAGGAGAGTGGTAAGGTACTGTTTTCGATCAGTTTGCAAGCTGCGCACACTATCCCAGTGTTGTGCACCTTCATTCTCACCTTTCCGTAGCTACTGGTGTCTGCGGCTTGTGGAGGCGAAGAAGCGGCTTCTTCGCGCAAAGGCGATTGTGCCGGTCACAGTGCACTCCAGTGCGGCGGCTTCAGTCGAAATGTGCCCGGTTACGGTGCTTAGCTCCGGGGACATCCATACCTGCTTCTTTCGGGACTTTTGTGGTCTTCATCATTGCAGAAAGGTTTTTCACTATGTCTGGCAAGGAGAAACTGTGCCTGCACAGAAAACATCTCCCATCGTGTTTTACATGTTGCAGAGAGGTCTGCAGAGTGTTTTGCAAGAAGAAAAAGAAAGTTTTTGAAAATACCTGCCAATCGAATATTTATGTGTTTGAAAAAGCTAGGAGAGTAGTAAGGTACTGTTTTCTATCAGTTTGCAAGCTGCGCACACTACCCAGTGTTGTGCAGCTTCATTCTCACCTTTCCGAAGCCACTGCTCCCTACGGCTTCCGTAGGCGAAGATGCGGCTTCTTTGCGCAAAGGTGATTGTACCGGTGCCAATGCTCTAAAGTGCGGCGGCTTCTGCCGAAATGTGCCCGGGACCGGCGCCTAGCTCCGGGGAGCTGCGTACCTTCGTCTTTAGCGTCTTTTGTGGTCTACATCATTGCAAAAATCCTTTCCACTATGTCTGGCATGGAGAAACTGTGCCTGCACAGAAAACATCTCTCATGGTGTTTTACATGTTGCAGAGACGACTTCTGAGTGTTTTGCTGGTAGAAAAAGAAAGTTTTCCAAAACACATTCCAATCGAATGTTCATGTGTTTGGAAAAGGTAGGAGAGTGGTAAGGTACTGTTTTCGATCAGTTTGCAAGCTGCGCACACTATCCCAGTGTTGTGCACCTTCATTCTCACCTTTCCGTAGCTACTGGTCTCTCCGGCTCGTGGAGGCGAAGAGGCGGCTTCTTCGCGCAAAGGCGATTGTGCCGGTCACAGTGCACTCCAGTGCGGCGGCTTCAGTCGAAATGTGCCCGGTTCCGGTGCTTAGCTCCGGGGACATCCATACCTGCTTCTTTCGGGACTTTTGTGGTCTTCATCATTGCAGACATGTTTTTCACTATGTCTGGCATGGAGAAACTGCGCCTGCACAGAAAACATCTCCGATGGTGTAATACATGTTGCAGCGAAGTCTGCAGTGTGTTTTGCAGGATGAAAAAGAAAGTTGTCCAAAACACTTTCCAACAGAATGTTCATGTGTTTGGAAAAGGTAGGAGATTGGTAAGGTACTGTTTTCTATCAGTTTGCAAGCTGCACACACAATCCCAGTGTTGTTCAGCTTCCTTCTTCACCTTTCCGAAGCAGCCGCTCACTCCGGCTCCCGGAGGCGAAGAAGCGGCTTCTTCGCGCTAAGGCGATTGTGCCGGTCACAGTGCACTCCAGTGTGGCGGCTTCTGCCGAAATGTGCCCGGGACCGGCGCCTAGCTCCGGGGAGCTGCGTACCTTCGTCTTTAGCGTCTTTTGTGGTCTACATCATTACAGAAATGTTTTTCACTATGTTAGGCAAGGTGAAACTGTGCCAGCACAGAAAACATCTCCCATCGTGTTTTACATGTTGCAGAGCGCTCTGCAGAAGTTTATGCACGAAGAAAAAGAAAGTTTTCCAAAACACCTTCCAATCGAATGTTCTTGTGTCTGCAAGAATTAGGAGAGTGGAAAGGTACTGTTTTTTATCAGTTTGCAAGCTGCGCACACTATCCCAGTGTTGAGCAGGTTCATTCTTCACCTTTACGAAGCAGCCGCCCTCTCCAGCTGCCAGAGGCGAAGAAGCGGCTTATTCGCGCAAAGGCGATTGTGCCGGTCACAGTGCACTCCTGTGCGGCGGCATCTGACGAAATGTGCCCGGGACCGGGGCATAGATCCGGGGAGCTGCGTACCTTCGTCTTTAGTGTCTTTTGTGGTCTACATCATTGCAAAAATCCTTTCCACTATGTCTGGCATGGAGAAACTGTGCCTGCACAGAAAACATCTCCCATCGTGTTTTACATTTTGCAGAGACGACTTCTGAGTGTTTTGCTGGTAGAAAAAGAAAGTTTTCCAAAACACATTCCAATCGAATGTTCATGTGTTTGGAAAAGGTAGGAGAGTGGTAAGGTACTGTTTTCGATCAGTTTGCAAGCTGCGCACACTATCCCAGTGTTGTGCACCTTCATTCTCACCTTTCCGTAGCTACTGGTGTCTGCGGCTTGTGGAGGCGAAGAAGCGGCTTCTTCGCGCAAAGGCGATTGTGCCGGTCACAGTGCACTCCAGTGCGAAGGATTCAGTCGAAATGTGCCCGGTTACGGTGCTTAGCTCCGGGGACATCCATACCTGCTTCTTTCGGGACTTTTGTGGTCTTCATCATTGCAGAAAGGTTTTTCACTATGTCTGGCAAGGAGAAACTGTGCCTGCACAGAAAACATCTCCCATCGTGTTTTACATGTTGCAGAGAGGTCTGCAGAGTGTTTTGCAAGAAGAAAATGAAAGTTTTTGAAAATACCTGCCAATCGAATATTTATGTGTTTGAAAAAGCTAGGAGAGTAGTAAGGTACTGTTTTCTATCAGTTTGCAAGCTGCACACACAATCCCAGTGTTGTTCAGCTTCCTTCTTCACCTTTCCGAAGCAGCCGCTCACTCCGGCTCCCGGAGGCGAAGAAGCGGCTTCTTCGCGCAAAGGCGATTGTGCCGGTCACAGTGCACTGCAGTGCGGCGGCTTCAGTCGAAATGTGTCCGGGACCGGCGCTTAGCTCCGGGGAGCTGCGTACCTTCGTCTTTAGCGTCTTTGTGGTCTACATCATTGCAAAAATCCTTTCCAATATGTCTGGCATGGAGAAACTGTGCCAGCACCGAAAACGTCTCCCATCGTGTTTTACGTGTTGCAGAAATGTTTGAAGAGTATTTTGCAAGCAGAAAAAGAAAGTTTTTGAAAATACCTTCCAATCGAATATTCATGTGTTTGAAAAAGCTAGGAGTTTAGTAAGGTACTGTTTTCTATCAGTTTGCAAGCTGCACACACAATCCCAGTGTTGTTCAGCTTCCTTCTTCACCTTTCCGAAGCAGCCG
Organism: Zonotrichia albicollis; assembly: GCF_047830755.1. Taxonomy (NCBI): domain Eukaryota; kingdom Metazoa; phylum Chordata; class Aves; order Passeriformes; family Passerellidae; genus Zonotrichia; species Zonotrichia albicollis. The sequence continues at coordinate 16,180,854 of NC_133827.1, forward strand.
CTCACTCCGGCTCCCGGAGGCGAAGAAGCGGCTTCTTCGCGCAAAGGCGATTGTGCCGGTCACAGTGCACTCCAGTGTGGCGGCTTCTGCCGAAATGTGCCCGGGACCGGCGCCTAGCTCCGGGGAGCTGCGTACCTTCGTCTTTAGCGTCTTTTGTGGTCTACATCATTACAGAAATGTTTTTCACTATGTTAGGCAAGGTGAAACTGTGCCAGCACAGAAAACATCTCCCATCGTGTTTTACATGTTGCAGAGCGCTCTGCAGAAGTTTATGCACGAAGAAAAAGAAAGTTTTCCAAAACACCTTCCAATCGAATGTTCTTGTGTCTGCAAGAATTAGGAGAGTGGAAAGGTACTGTTTTTTATCAGTTTGCAAGCTGCGCACACTATCCCAGTGTTGTGCAGGTTCATTCTTCACCTTTAAGAAGCAGCCGCCCTCTCCAGCTGCCAGAGGCGAAGAAGCGGCTTATTCGCGCAAAGGCGATTGTGCCGGTCACAGTGCACTCCTGTGCGGCGGCATCTGACGAAATGTGCCCGGGACCGGGGCATAGATCCGGGGAGCTGCGTACCTTCGTCTTTAGCGTCTTTTGTGGTCTACATCATTGCAAAAATCCTTTCCACTATGTCTGGCATGGAGAAACTGTGCCTGCACAGAAAACATCTCCCATCGTGTTTTACATTTTGCAGAGACGACTTCTGAGTGTTTTGCTGGTAGAAAAAGAAAGTTTTCCAAAACACATTCCAATCGAATGTTCATGTGTTTGGAAAAGGTAGGAGAGTGGTAAGGTACTGTTTTCGATCAGTTTGCAAGCTGCGCACACTATCCCAGTGTTGTGCACCTTCATTCTCACCTTTCCGTAGCTACTGGTGTCTGCGGCTTGTGGAGGCGAAGAAGCGGCTTCTTCGCGCAAAGGCGATTGTGCCGGTCACAGTGCACTCCAGTGCGGCGGCTTCAGTCGAAATGTGCCCGGTTACGGTGCTTAGCTCCGGGGACATCCATACCTGCTTCTTTCGGGACTTTTGTGGTCTTCATCATTGCAGAAAGGTTTTTCACTATGTCTGGCAAGGAGAAACTGTGCCTGCACAGAAAACATCTCCCATCGTGTTTTACATGTTGCAGAGAGGTCTGCAGAGTGTTTTGCAAGAAGAAAATGAAAGTTTTTGAAAATACCTGCCAATCGAATATTTATGTGTTTGAAAAAGCTAGGAGAGTAGTAAGGTACTGTTTTCTATCAGTTTGCAAGCTGCGCACACTACCCAGTGTTGTGCAGCTTCATTCTCACCTTTCCGAAGCCACTGCTCCCTACGGCTTCCGTAGGCGAAGATGCGGCTTCTTTGCGCAAAGGTGATTGTACCCGTGCCAATGCTCTAAAGTGCGGCGGCTTCTGCCGAAATGTGCCCGGGACCGGCCCCTAGCTCCGGGGAGCTGCGTACCTTCGTCTTTAGCGTCTTTTGTGGTCTACATCATTGCAAAAATCCTTTCCACTATGTCTGGCATGGAGAAACTGTTTCTGCAGAGAAAACATCTCTCATGCTGTTTTACATGTTGCAGAGAGGTCTTCTGAGTGTTTTGCACGTAGGAAAAGAAAGTTGTCCAAAACACCTTCCAATCGAATGTTCATGTGTTTGGAAAAGGTAGGAAAGTGGTAGGGTACTGTTTTCTATCAGTTTGCAAGCTGCGCACACTATCCCAGTGTTGTGCAGCTTCATTCTCACCTTTTCGCAGCTACTGGTCTCTCCGGCTCGTGGAGGCGAAGAGGCGGCTTCTTCGCGCAAAGGCGATTGTGCCGGTCACAGTGCACTCCAGTGCGGCGGCTTCTGAGGAAATGTGCCCGGTTCCGGTGCTTAGCTCCGGGGACATCCATACCTGCTTCTTTCGGGACTTTTGTGGTCTACATCATTGCAGACAGGTTTTTCACTATGTCTGGCATGGAGAAACTGCGTCTGCACAGAAAACATCTCCGATGGTGTAATACATGTTGCAGCGAAGACTGCAGTGTGTTTTGCAGGATGAAAAAGAAAGTTGTCCAAAACACTTTCCAACAGAATGTTCATGTGTTTGGAAAAGGTAGGAGAGTGGTAAGGTACTGTTTTCTATCAGTTTGCAAGCTGCGCACACTATCCCAGTGTTGTTCAGCTTCCTTCTTCACCTTTCCGAAGGAGCCGCTCACTCCGGCTCCCGGAGGCGAATAAGCGGCTTCTTCGCGCTAAGGCGATTGTGCCGGTCACAGTGCACTCCAGTACGGCGGCTTCAGTCGAAATGTGCCCGGGACCAGCGCTTAGCTCCGGGGAGCTGCGTACCTTCGTCTTTAGCGTCTTTTGTGGTCTACATCAATACAGAAAGGTTTTTCACTATGTCTGGCATGGAGAAACTGTGCCTGCACAGAAAACATCTCCCATCGTGTTTCACATGTTGCAGAGCGCTCTGCAGAAGTTTATGCAGGAAGAAAAAGAAAGTTGTCCAAAACACCTTCCAATCGAATGTTCATGTGTTTGGAAAAGGTAGGAGAGTGGTAAGGTACTGTTTTCGATCAGTTTGCAAGCTGCGCACACTATCCCAGTGTTGTGCACCTTCATTCTCACCTTTCCGTAGCTACTGGTGTCTGCGGCTTGTGGAGGCGAAGAAGCGGCTTCTTCGCGCAAAGGCGATTGTGCCGGTCACAGTGCACTCCAGTGCGGCGGCTTCAGTCGAAATGTGCCCGGTTACGGTGCTTAGCTCCGGGGACATCCATACCTGCTTCTTTCGGGACTTTTGTGGTCTTCATCATTGCAGAAAGGTTTTTCACTATGTCTGGCAAGGAGAAACTGTGCCTGCACAGAAAACATCTCCCATCGTGTTTTACATGTTGCAGAGAGGTCTGCAGAGTGTTTTGCAAGAAGAAAAAGAAAGTTTTTGAAAATACCTGCCAATCGAATATTTATGTGTTTGAAAAAGCTAGGAGAGTAGTAAGGTACTGTTTTCTATCAGTTTGCAAGCTGCGCACACTACCCAGTGTTGTGCAGCTTCATTCTCACCTTTCCGAAGCCACTGCTCCCTACGGCTTCCGTAGGCGAAGATGCGGCTTCTTTGCGCAAAGGTGATTGTACCGGTGCCAATGCTCTAAAGTGCGGCGGCTTCTGCCGAAATGTGCCCGGGACCGGCGCCTAGCTCCGGGGAGCTGCGTACCTTCGTCTTTAGCGTCTTTTGTGGTCTACATCATTGCAAAAATCCTTTCCACTATGTCTGGCATGGAGAAACTGTGCCTGCACAGAAAACATCTCTCATGGTGTTTTACATGTTGCAGAGACGACTTCTGAGTGTTTTGCTGGTAGAAAAAGAAAGTTTTCCAAAACACATTCCAATCGAATGTTCATGTGTTTGGAAAAGGTAGGAGAGTGGTAAGGTACTGTTTTCGATCAGTTTGCAAGCTGCGCACACTATCCCAGTGTTGTGCACCTTCATTCTCACCTTTCCGTAGCTACTGGTCTCTCCGGCTCGTGGAGGCGAAGAGGCGGCTTCTTCGCGCAAAGGCGATTGTGCCGGTCACAGTGCACTCCAGTGCGGCGGCTTCAGTCGAAATGTGCCCGGTTCCGGTGCTTAGCTCCGGGGACATCCATACCTGCTTCTTTCGGGACTTTTGTGGTCTTCATCATTGCAGACATGTTTTTCACTATGTCTGGCATGGAGAAACTGCGCCTGCACAGAAAACATCTCCGATGGTGTAATACATGTTGCAGCGAAGTCTGCAGTGTGTTTTGCAGGATGAAAAAGAAAGTTGTCCAAAACACTTTCCAACAGAATGTTCATGTGTTTGGAAAAGGTAGGAGATTGGTAAGGTACTGTTTTCTATCAGTTTGCAAGCTGCACACACAATCCCAGTGTTGTTCAGCTTCCTTCTTCACCTTTCCGAAGCAGCCGCTCACTCCGGCTCCCGGAGGCGAAGAAGCGGCTTCTTCGCGCTAAGGCGATTGTGCCGGTCACAGTGCACTCCAGTGTGGCGGCTTCTGCCGAAATGTGCCCGGGACCGGCGCCTAGCTCCGGGGAGCTGCGTACCTTCGTCTTTAGCGTCTTTTGTGGTCTACATCATTACAGAAATGTTTTTCACTATGTTAGGCAAGGTGAAACTGTGCCAGCACAGAAAACATCTCCCATCGTGTTTTACATGTTGCAGAGCGCTCTGCAGAAGTTTATGCACGAAGAAAAAGAAAGTTTTCCAAAACACCTTCCAATCGAATGTTCTTGTGTCTGCAAGAATTAGGAGAGTGGAAAGGTACTGTTTTTTATCAGTTTGCAAGCTGCGCACACTATCCCAGTGTTGTGCAGGTTCATTCTTCACCTTTACGAAGCAGCCGCCCTCTCCAGCTGCCAGAGGCGAAGAAGCGGCTTATTCGCGCAAAGGCGATTGTGCCGGTCACAGTGCACTCCTGTGCGGCGGCATCTGACGAAATGTGCCCGGGACCGGGGCATAGATCCAGGGAGCTGCGTACCTTCGTCTTTAGCGTCTTTTGTGGTCTACATCATTGCAAAAATCCTTTCCACTATGTCTGGCATGGAGAAACTGTGCCTGCACAGAAAACATCTCTCATGCTGTTTTACATGTTGCAGAGATGACTTCTGAGTGTTTTGCAGGTAGAAAAAGAAAGTTTTCCAAAACACATTCCAATCGAATGTTCATGTGTTTGGAAAATGTAGGAGAGTGGTAAGGTACTGTTTTCAATCAGTTTGCAAGCTGTGCACACTATCCCAGTGTTGTGCACCTTCATTCTCACTTTTCCGTAGCTACTGGTCTCTCCGGCTCGTGGAGGCGAAGAAGCGGCTTCTTCGCGCAAAGGCGATTGTGCCGGTCACAGTGCACTCCAGTGCGGCGGCTTCAGTCGAAATGTGCCCGGGAGCGGCGCTTAGCTCCGGGGACATCCATACCTGCTTCTTTCGGGACTTTTGTGGTCTTCATTATTGCAGAAAGGTTTTTCACTATGTCTGGCAAGGAGAAACTGTGCCTGCACAGAAAACATCTCCCATCGTGTTTTACATGTTGCAGAGACGACTTCTGAGTGTTTTGCAGGTAGAAAAAGAAAGTTTTCCAAAACACATTCCAATCGAATGTTCATGTGTTTGGAAAAGGTAGGAGAGTGGTAAGGTACTGTTTTCGATCAGTTTGCAAGCTGCGCACACTACCCAGTGTTGTGCAGCTTCATTCTCACCTTTCCGAAGCCACTGCTCCCTACGGCTTCCGTAGGCGAAGATGCGGCTTCTTTGCGCAAAGGTGATTGTACCCGTGCCAATGCTCTAAAGTGCGGCGGCTTCTGCCGAAATGTGCCCGGGACCGGCGCCTAGCTCCGGGGAGCTGCGTACCTTCGTCTTTAGCGTCTTTTGTGGTCTACATCATTGCAAAAATCCTTTCCACTATGTCTGGCATGGAGAAACTCTTTCTGCAGAGAAAACATCTCTCATGCTGTTTTACATGTTGCAGAGAGGTCTTCTGAGTGTTTTGCACGTAGGAAAAGAAAGTTGTCCAAAACACCTTCCAATCGAATGTTCATGTGTTTGGAAAAGGTAGGAAAGTGGTAGGGTACAGTTTTCTATCAGTTTGCGAGCTGCGCACACTATCCCAGTGTTGTGCAGCTTCATTCTTCACCTTTCCGAAGCAGCCGCTCACTCCGGCTCCCGGAGGCGAAGATGCGGCTTCTTCGCGCTAAGGCGATTGTGCCGGTCACAGTGCACTCCAGTGCGGCGGCTTCAGTCGAAATGTGCCCGGGACCGGCGCCTAGCTCCGGGGAGCTGCGTACCTTCGTCTTTAGCGTCTTTTGTGGTCTACATCATTGCAAAAATCCTTTCCACTATGTCTGGCATGGAGAAACTGTGCCTGCATAGAAAACATCTCCGATGGTGTTTTACATGTTGCAGCGAAGTCTGCAGTGTGTTTTGCAGGATGAAAAAGAAAGTTGTCCAAAACACTTTCCAACAGAATGTTCATGTGTTTGGAAAAGGTAGGAGATTGGTAAGGTACTGTTTTCTATCAGTTTGCAAGCTGCACACACAATCCCAGTGTTGTTCAGCTTCCTTCTTCACCTTTCCGAAGCAGCCGCTCACTCCGGCTCCCGGAGGCGAAGAAGCGGCTTCTTCGCGCTAAGGCGATTGTGCCGGTCACAGTGCACTCCAGTGCGGCGGCTTCAGTCGAAATGTGTCCGGGAGCGGCGCTTAGCTCCGGGGAGCTGCGTACCTTCGTCTTTAGCGTCTTTGTGGTCTACATCATTGCAAAAATCCTTTCCAATATGTCTGGCATGGAGAAACTGTGCCAGCACCGAAAACGTCTCCCATCGTGTTTTACGTGTTGCAGAAATGTTTGAAGAGTATTTTGCAAGCAGAAAAAGAAAGTTTTTGAAAATACCTTCCAATCGAATATTCATGTGTTTGAAAAAGCTAGGAGTTTAGTAAGGTACTGTTTTCTATCAGTTTGCAAGCTGCACACACAATCCCAGTGTTGTTCAGCTTCCTTCTTCACCTTTCCGAAGCAGCCGCTCACTCCGGCTCCCGGAGGCGAAGAAGCGGCTTCTTCGCGCTAAGGCGATTGTGCCGGTCACAGTGCACTCCAGTGTGGCGGCTTCTGCCGAAATGTGCCCGGGACCGGGGCATAGATCCGGGGAGCTGCGTACCTTCGTCTTTAGCGTCTTTTGTGGTCTTCATCATTACAGAAATGTTTTTCACTATGTTAGGCAAGGTGAAACTGTGCCAGCACAGAAAACATCTCCCATCGTGTTTTACATGTTGCAGAGCGCTCTGCAGAAGTTTATGCACGAAGAAAAAGAAAGTTTTCCAAAACAGCTTCCAATCGAATGTTCTTGTGTCTGCAAGAATTAGGAGAGTGGAAAGGTACTGTTTTTTATCAGATTGCAAGCTGCGCACACTATCCCAGTGTTGTGCAGGTTCATTCTTCACCTTTACGAAGCAGCCGCCCTCTCCAACTGCCGGAGGCGAAGAAGCGGCTTATTCGCGCAAAGGCGATTGTGCCGGTCACAGTGCACTCCAGTGCGGCGGCATCTGACGAAATGTGCCCGGGACCGGGGCATAGATCCGGGGAGCTGCGTACCTTCGTCTTTAGCGTCTTTTGTGGTCTACATCATTGCAAAAATCCTTTCCACTATGTCTGGCATGGAGAAACTGTGCCTGCACAGAAAACATCTCTCATGGTGTTTTACATGTTGCAGAGACGACTTCTGAGTGTTTTGCTGGTAGAAAAAGAAAGTTTTCCAAAACACATTCCAATCGAATGTTCATGTGTTTGGAAAAGGTAGGAGAGTGGTAAGGTACTGTTTTCGATCAGTTTGCAAGCTGCGCACACTATCCCAGTGTTGTGCACCTTCATTCTCACCTTTCCGTAGCTACTGGTCTCTCCGGCTCGTGGAGGCGAAGAGGCGGCTTCTTCGCGCAAAGGCGATTGTGCCGGTCACAGTGCACTCCAGTGCGGCGGCTTCAGTCGAAATGTGCCCGGTTCCGGTGCTTAGCTCCGGGGACATCCATACCTGCTTCTTTCGGGACTTTTGTGGTCTTCATCATTGCAGACATGTTTTTCACTATGTCTGGCATGGAGAAACTGCGCCTGCACAGAAAACATCTCCGATGGTGTTTTACATGTTGCAGCGAAGTCTGCAGTGTGTTTTGCAGGATGAAAAAGAAAGTTGTCCAAAACACTTTCCAACAGAATGTTCATGTGTTTGGAAAAGGTAGGAGATTGGTAAGGTACTGTTTTCTATCAGTTTGCAAGCTGCACACACAATCCCAGTGTTGTTCAGCTTCCTTCTTCACCTTTCCGAAGCAGCCGCTCACTCCGGCTCCCGGAGGCGAAGAAGCGGCTTCTTCGCGCAAAGGCGATTGTGCCGGTCACAGTGCACTCCAGTGTGGCGGCTTCTGCCGAAATGTGCCCGGGACCGGCGCCTAGCTCCGGGGAGCTGCGTACCTTCGTCTTTAGCGTCTTTTGTGGTCTACATCATTACAGAAATGTTTTTCACTATGTTAGGCAAGGTGAAACTGTGCCAGCACAGAAAACATCTCCCATCGTGTTTTACATGTTGCAGAGCGCTCTGCAGAAGTTTATGCACGAAGAAAAAGAAAGTTTTCGAAAACACCTTCCAATCGAATGTTTTTGTGTCTGTAAGAATTAGGAGAGTGGAAAGGTACTGTTTTTTATCAGTTTGCAAGCTGCGCACACTATCCCAGGGTTGTGCAGGTTCATTCTTCACCTTTACGAAGCAGCCGCCCTCTCCAGCTACCAGAGGCGAAGAAGCGGCTTATTCGCGCAAAGGCGATTGTGCCGGTCACAGTGCACTCCTGTGCGGCGGCATCTGACGAAATGTGCCCGGGACCGGGGCATAGATCCGGGGAGCTGCGTACCTTCGTCTTTAGCGTCTTTTGTGGTCTACATCATTGCAAAAATCCTTTCCACTATGTCTGGCATGGAGAAACTGTGCCTGCACAGAAAACATCTCTCATGCTGTTTTACATGTTGCAGAGATGACTTCTGAGTGTTTTTCAGGTAGAAAAAGAAAGTTTTCCAAAACACATTCCAATCGAATGTTCATGTGTTTGGAAAAGGTAGGAGAGTGGTAAGGTACTGTTTTCGATCAGTTTGCAAGCTGCGCACACTATCCCAGTGTTGTGCACCTTCATTCTCACCTTTCCGTAGCTACTGGTCTCTCCGGCTCGTGGAGGCGAAGAGGCGGCTTCTTCGCGCAAAGGCGATTGTGCCGGTCACAGTGCACTCCAGTGTGGCGGCTTCTGCCGAAATGTGCCCGGGACCGGCGCCTAGCTCCGGGAAGCTGCGTACCTTCGTCTTTAGCGTCTTTTGTGGTCTACATCATTACAGAAATGTTTTTCACTATGTTAGGCAAGGTGAAACTGTGCCAGCACAGAAAACATCTCCCATCGTGTTTTACATGTTGCAGAGCGCTCTGCAGAAGTTTATGCACGAAGAAAAAGAAAGTTTTCCAAAACATCTTCCAATCGAATGTTCTTGTGTCTGCAAGAATTAGGAGAGTGGAAAGGTACTGTTTTTTATCAGTTTGCAAGCTGCGCACACTATCCCAGTGTTGTGCAGGTTCATTCTTCACCTTTACAAAGCAGCCGCCCTCTCCAGCTGCCGGAGGCGAAGAAGCGGCTTATTCGCGCAAAGGCGATTGTGCCGGTCACAGTGCACTCCTGTGCGGCGGCATCTGACGAAATGTGCCCGGGACCGGGGCATAGATCCGGGGAGCTGCGTACCTTCGTCTTTAGCGTCTTTTGTGGTCTACATCATTGCAAAAATCCTTTCCACTATGTCTGGCATGGAGAAACTGTGCCTGCACAGAAAACATCTCTCATGGTGTTTTACATGTTGCAGAGACGACTTCTGAGTGTTTTGCTGGTAGAAAAAGAAAGTTTTCCAAAACACATTCCAATCGAATGTTCATGTGTTTGGAAAAGGTAGGAGAGTGGTAAGGTACTGTTTTCGATCAGTTTGCAAGCTGCGCACACTATCCCAGTGTTGTGCACCTTCATTCTCACCTTTCCGTAGCTACTGGTCTCTCCGGCTCGTGGAGGCGAAGAGGCGGCTTCTTCGCGCAAAGGCGATTGTGCCGGTCACAGTGCACTCCAGTGCGGCGGCTTCAGTCGAAATGTGCCCGGTTACGGTGCTTAGCTCCGGGGACATCCATACCTGCTTCTTTCGGGACTTTTGTGGTCTTCATCATTGCAGACATGTTTTTCACTATGTCTGGCATGGAGAAACTGCGCCTGCACAGAAAACATCTCCGATGGTGTAATACATGTTGCAGCGAAGTCTGCAGTGTGTTTTGCAGGATGAAAAAGAAAGTTGTCCAAAACACTTTCCAACAGAATGTTCATGTGTTTGGAAAAGGTAGGAGATTGGTAAGGTACTGTTTTCTATCAGTTTGCAAGCTGCACACACAATCCCAGTGTTGTTCAGCTTCCTTCTTCACCTTTCCGAAGCAGCCGCTCACTCCGGCTCCCGGAGGCGAAGAAGCGGCTTCTTCGCGCAAAGGCGATTGTGCCGGTCACAGTGCACTCCAGTGTGGCGGCTTCTGCCGAAATGTGCCCGGGACCGGCGCCTAGCTCCGGGGAGCTGCGTACCTTCGTCTTTAGCGTCTTTTGTGGTCTACATCATTACAGAAATGTTTTTCACTATGTTAGGCAAGGTGAAACTGTGCCAGCACAGAAAACATCTCCCATCGTGTTTTACATGTTGCAGAGCGCTCTGCAGAAGTTTATGCACGAAGAAAAAGAAAGTTTTCCAAAACACCTTCCAATCGAATGTTCTTGTGTCTGCAAGAATTAGGAGAGTGGAAAGGTACTGTTTTTTATCAGTTTGCAAGCTGCGCAGACTATCCCAGTGTTGTGCAGGTTCATTCTTCACCTTTACGAAGCAGCCGCCCTCTCCAGCTGCCAGAGGCGAAGAAGCGGCTTATTCGCGCAAAGGCGATTGTGCCGGTCACAGTGCACTCCTGTGCGGCGGCATCTGACGAAATGTGCCCGGGACCGGGGCATAGATCCGGGGAGCTGCGTACCTTCGTCTTTAGTGTCTTTTGTGGTCTACATCATTGCAAAAATCCTTTCCACTATGTCTGGCATGGAGAAACTGTGCCTGCACAGAAAACATCTCCCATCGTGTTTTACATGTTGCAGAGACGACTTCTGAGTGTTTTGCTGGTAGAAAAAGAAAGTTTTCCAAAACACATTCCAATCGAATGTTCATGTGTTTGGAAAAGGTAGGAGAGTGGTAAGGTACTGTTTTCGATCAGTTTGCAAGCTGCGCACACTATCCCAGTGTTGTGCACCTTCATTCTCACCTTTCCGTAGCTACTGGTCTCTCCGGCTCGTGGAGGCGAAGAGGCGGCTTCTTCGCGCAAAGGCGATTGTGCCGGTCACAGTGCACTCCAGTGCGGCGGCTTCAGTCGAAATGTGCCCGGTTCCGGTGCTTAGCTCCGGGGACATCCATACCTGCTTCTTTCGGGACTTTTGTGGTCTTCATCATTGCAGACATGTTTTTCACTATGTCTGGCATGGAGAAACTGCGCCTGCACAGAAAACATCTCCGATGGTGTAATACATGTTGCAGCGAAGTCTGCAGTGTGTTTTGCAGGATGAAAAAGAAAGTTGTCCAAAACACTTTCCAACAGAATGTTCATGTGTTTGGAAAAGGTAGGAGATTGGTAAGGTACTGTTTTCTATCAGTTTGCAAGCTGCACACACAATCCCAGTGTTGTTCAGCTTCCTTCTTCACCTTTCCGAAGCAGCCGCTCACTCCGGCTCCCGGAGGCGAAGAAGCGGCTTCTTCGCGCAAAGGCGATTGTGCCGGTCACAGTGCACTCCAGTGTGGCGGCTTCTGCCGAAATGTGCCCGGGACCGGCGCCTAGCTCCGGGGAGCTGCGTACCTTCGTCTTTAGCGTCTTTTGTGGTCTACATCATTACAGAAATGTTTTTCACTATGTTAGGCAAGGTGAAACTGTGCCAGCACAGAAAACATCTCCCATCGTGTTTTACATGTTGCAGAGCGCTCTGCAGAAGTTTATGCACGAAGAAAAAGAAAGTTTTCCAAAACACCTTCCAATCGAATGTTTTTGTGTCTGCAAGAATTAGGAGAGTGGAAAGGTACTGTTTTTTATCAGTTTGCAAGCTGCGCACACTATCCCAGTGTTGTGCAGGTTCATTCTTCACCTTTACGAAGCAGCCGCCCTCTCCAGCTGCCAGAGGCGAAGAAGCGGCTTATTCGCGCAAAGGCGATTGTGCCGGTCACAGTGCACTCCTGTGCGGCGGCATCTGACGAAATGTGCCCGGGACCGGGGCATAGATCCGGGGAGCTGCGTACCTTCGTCTTTAGTGTCTTTTGTGGTCTACATCATTGCAAAAATCCTTTCCACTATGTCTGGCATGGAGAAACTGTGCCTGCACAGAAAACATCTCCCATCGTGTTTTACATGTTGCAGAGACGACTTCTGAGTGTTTTGCTGGTAGAAAAAGAAAGTTTTCCAAAACACATTCCAATCGAATGTTCATGTGTTTGGAAAAGGTAGGAGAGTGGTAAGGTACTGTTTTCGATCAGTTTGCAAGCTGCGCACACTATCCCAGTGTTGTGCACCTTCATTCTCACCTTTCCGTAGCTACTGGTGTCTGCGGCTTGTGGAGGCGAAGAAGCGGCTTCTTCGCGCAAAGGCGATTGTGCCGGTCACAGTGCACTCCAGTGCGGCGGCTTCAGTCGAAATGTGCCCGGTTACGGTGCTTAGCTCCGGGGACATCCATACCTGCTTCTTTCGGGACTTTTGTGGTCTTCATCATTGCAGAAAGGTTTTTCACTATGTCTGGCAAGGAGAAACTGTGCCTGCACAGAAAACATCTCCCATCGTGTTTTACATGTTGCAGAGAGGTCTGCAGAGTGTTTTGCAAGAAGAAAAAGAAAGTTTTTGAAAATACCTGCCAATCGAATATTTATGTGTTTGAAAAAGCTAGGAGAGTAGTAAGGTACTGTTTTCTATCAGTTTGCAAGCTGCGCACACTACCCAGTGTTGTGCAGCTTCATTCTCACCTTTCCGAAGCCACTGCTCCCTACGGCTTCCGGAGGCGAAGATGCGGCTTCTTTGCGCAAAGGTGATTGTACCCGTGCCAATGCTCTAAAGTGCGGCGGCTTCTGCCGAAATGTGCCCGGGACCGGCGCCTAGCTCCGGGGAGCTGCGTACCTTCGTCTTTAGCGTCTTTTGTGGTCTACATCATTGCAAAAATCCTTTCCACTATGTCTGGCATGGAGAAACTGTTTCTGCAGAGAAAACATCTCTCATGCTGTTTTACATGTTGCAGAGAGGTCTTCTGAGTGTTTTGCACGTAGGAAAAGAAAGTTGTCCAAAACACCTTCCAATCGAATGTTCATGTGTTTGGAAAAGGTAGGAAAGTGGTAGGGTACAGTTTTCTATCAGTTTGCGAGCTGCGCACACTATCCCAGTGTTGTGCAGCTTCATTCTTCACCTTTCCGAAGCAGCCGCTCACTCCGGCTCCCGGAGGCGAAGATGCGGCTTCTTCGCGCTAAGGCGATTGTGCCGGTCACAGTGCACTCCAGTGCGGCGGCTTCAGTCGAAATGTGTCCGGGACCGGCGCTTAGCTCCGGGGAGCTGCGTACCTTCGTCTTTAGCGTCTTTTGTGGTCTACATCATTGCAAAAATCCTTTCCACTATGTCTGGCATGGAGAAACTGTGCCTGCATAGAAAACATCTCCTATGGTGTTTTACATGTTGCAGCGAAGTCTGCAGTGTGTTTTGCAGGATGAAAAAGAAAGTTGTCCAAAACACTTTCCAACAGAATGTTCATGTGTTTGGAAAAGGTAGGAGATTGGTAAGGTACTGTTTTCTATCAGTTTGCAAGCTGCACACACAATCCCAGTGTTGTTCAGCTTCCTTCTTCACCTTTCCGAAGCAGCCGCTCACTCCGGCTCCCGGAGGCGAAGAAGCGGCTTCTTCGCGCTAAGGCGATTGTGCCGGTCACAGTGCACTCCAGTGCGGCGGCTTCAGTCGAAATGTGTCCGGGACCGGCGCTTAGCTCCGGGGAGCTGCGTACCTTCGTCTTTAGCGTCTTTGTGGTCTACATCATTGCAAAAATCCTTTCCAATATGTCTGGCATGGAGAAACTGTGCCAGCACCGAAAACGTCTCCCATCGTGTTTTACGTGTTGCAGAAATGTTTGAAGAGTATTTTGCAAGCAGAAAAAGAAAGTTTTTGAAAATACCTTCCAATCGAATATTCATGTGTTTGAAAAAGCTAGGAGTTTAGTAAGGTACTGTTTTCTATCAGTTTGCAAGCTGCACACACAATCCCAGTGTTGTTCAGCTTCCTTCTTCACCTTTCCGAAGCAGCCGCTCACTCCGGCTCCCGGAGGCGAAGAAGCGGCTTCTTCGCGCAAAGGCGATTGTGCCGGTCACAGTGCACTCCTGTGCGGCGGCATCTGACGAAATGTGCCCGGGACCGGGGCATAGATCCGGGGAGCTGCGTACCTTCGTCTTTAGCGTCTTTTGTGGTCTACATCATTGCAAAAATCCTTTCCACTATGTCTGGCATGGAGAAACTGTGCCTGCACAGAAAACATCTCTCATGGTGTTTTACATGTTGCAGAGACGACTTCTGAGTGTTTTGCTGGTAGAAAAAGAAAGTTTTCCAAAACACATTCCAATCGAATGTTCATGTGTTTGGAAAAGGTAGGAGAGTGGTAAGGTACTGTTTTCGATCAGTTTGCAAGCTGCGCACACTATCCCAGTGTTGTGCACCTTCATTCTCACCTTTCCGTAGCTACTGGTCTCTCCGGCTCGTGGAGGCGAAGAGGCGGCTTCTTCGCGCAAAGGCGATTGTGCCGGTCACAGTGCACTCCAGTGCGGCGGCTTCAGTCGAAATGTGCCCGGTTCCGGTGCTTAGCTCCGGGGACATCCATACCTGCTTCTTTCGGGACTTTTGTGGTCTTCATCATTGCAGACATGTTTTTCACTATGTCTGGCATGGAGAAACTGCGCCTGCACAGAAAACATCTCCGATGGTGTTTTACATGTTGCAGCGAAGTCTGCAGTGTGTTTTGCAGGATGAAAAAGAAAGTTGTCCAAAACACTTTCCAACAGAATGTTCATGTGTTTGGAAAAGGTAGGAGATTGGTAAGGTACTGTTTTCTATCAGTTTGCAAGCTGCACACACAATCCCAGTGTTGTTCAGCTTCCTTCTTCACCTTTCCGAAGCAGCCGCTCACTCCGGCTCCCGGAGGCGAAGAAGCGGCTTCTTCGCGCAAAGGCGATTGTGCCGGTCACAGTGCACTCCAGTGTGGCGGCTTCTGCCGAAATGTGCCCGGGACCGGCGCCTAGCTCCGGGGAGCTGCGTACCTTCGTCTTTAGCGTCTTTTGTGGTCTACATCATTACAGAAATGTTTTTCACTATGTTAGGCAAGGTGAAACTGTGCCAGCACAGAAAACATCTCCCATCGTGTTTTACATGTTGCAGAGCGCTCTGCAGAAGTTTATGCACGAAGAAAAAGAAAGTTTTCCAAAACACCTTCCAATCGAATGTTTTTGTGTCTGTAAGAATTAGGAGAGTGGAAAGGTACTGTTTTTTATCAGTTTGCAAGCTGCGCAGACTATCCCAGTGTTGTGCAGGTTCATTCTTCACCTTTACGAAGCAGCCGCCCTCTCCAGCTGCCAGAGGCGAAGAAGCGGCTTATTCGCGCAAAGGCGATTGTGCCGGTCACAGTGCACTCCTGTGCGGCGGCTTCTGCCGAAATGTGCCCGGGACCGGCGCCTAGCTCCGGGAAGCTGCGTACCTTCGTCTTTAGCGTCTTTTGTGGTCTACATCATTACAGAAATGTTTTTCACTATGTTAGGCAAGGTGAAATTGTGCCAGCACAGAAAACATCTCCCATCGTGTTTTACATGTTGCAGAGCGCTCTGCAGAAGTTTATGCACGAAGAAAAAGAAAGTTTTCCAAAACACCTTCCAATCGAATGTTCTTGTGTCTGCAAGAATTAGGAGAGTGGAAAGGTACTGTTTTTTATCAGTTTGCAAGCTGCGCACACTATCCCAGTGTTGTGCAGGTTCATTCTTCACCTTTACAAAGCAGCCGCCCTCTCCAGCTGCCGGAGGCGAAGAAGCGGCTTATTCGCGCAAAGGCGATTGTGCCGGTCACAGTGCACTCCTGTGCGGCGGCATCTGACGAAATGTGCCCGGGACCGGGGCATAGATCCGGGGAGCTGCGTACCTTCGTCTTTAGCGTCTTTTGTGGTCTACATCATTGCAAAAATCCTTTCCAATATGTCTGGCATGGAGAAACTGTGCCAGCACCGAAAACGTCTCCCATCGTGTTTTACGTGTTGCAGAAATGTTTGAAGAGTATTTTGCAAGCAGAAAAAGAAAGTTTTTGAAAATACCTTCCAATCGAATATTCATGTGTTTGAAAAAGCTAGGAGTTTAGTAAGGTACTGTTTTCTATCAGTTTGCAAGCTGCACACACAATCCCAGTGTTGTTCAGCTTCCTTCTTCACCTTTCCGAAGCAGCCGCTCACTCCGGCTCCCGGAGGCGAAGAAGCGGCTTCTTCGCGCAAAGGCGATTGTGCCGGTCACAGTGCACTCCTGTGCGGCGGCATCTGACGAAATGTGCCCGGGACCGGGGCATAGATCCGGGGAGCTGCGTACCTTCGTCTTTAGCGTCTTTTGTGGTCTACATCATTGCAAAAATCCTTTCCACTATGTCTGGCATGGAGAAACTGTGCCTGCACAGAAAACATCTCTCATGGTGTTTTACATGTTGCAGAGACGACTTCTGAGTGTTTTGCTGGTAGAAAAAGAAAGTTTTCCAAAACACATTCCAATCGAATGTTCATGTGTTTGGAAAAGGTAGGAGAGTGGTAAGGTACTGTTTTCGATCAGTTTGCAAGCTGCGCACACTATCCCAGTGTTGTGCACCTTCATTCTCACCTTTCCGTAGCTACTGGTCTCTCCGGCTCGTGGAGGCGAAGAGGCGGCTTCTTCGCGCAAAGGCGATTGTGCCGGTCACAGTGCACTCCAGTGCGGCGGCTTCAGTCGAAATGTGCCCGGTTCCGGTGCTTAGCTCCGGGGACATCCATACCTGCTTCTTTCGGGACTTTTGTGGTCTTCATCATTGCAGACATGTTTTTCACTATGTCTGGCATGGAGAAACTGCGCCTGCACAGAAAACATCTCCGATGGTGTTTTACATGTTGCAGCGAAGTCTGCAGTGTGTTTTGCAGGATGAAAAAGAAAGTTGTCCAAAACACTTTCCAACAGAATGTTCATGTGTTTGGAAAAGGTAGGAGATTGGTAAGGTACTGTTTTCTATCAGTTTGCAAGCTGCACACACAATCCCAGTGTTGTTCAGCTTCCTTCTTCACCTTTCCGAAGCAGCCGCTCACTCCGGCTCCCGGAGGCGAAGAAGCGGCTTCTTCGCGCAAAGGCGATTGTGCCGGTCACAGTGCACTCCAGTGTGGCGGCTTCTGCCGAAATGTGCCCGGGACCGGCGCCTAGCTCCGGGGAGCTGCGTACCTTCGTCTTTAGCGTCTTTTGTGGTCTACATCATTACAGAAATGTTTTTCACTATGTTAGGCAAGGTGAAACTGTGCCAGCACAGAAAACATCTCCCATCGTGTTTTACATGTTGCAGAGCGCTCTGCAGAAGTTTATGCACGAAGAAAAAGAAAGTTTTCCAAAACACCTTCCAATCGAATGTTTTTGTGTCTGTAAGAATTAGGAGAGTGGAAAGGTACTGTTTTTTATCAGTTTGCAAGCTGCGCACACTATCCCAGTGTTGTGCAGGTTCATTCTTCACCTTTACGAAGCAGCCGCCCTCTCCAGCTGCCAGAGGCGAAGAAGCGGCTTATTCGCGCTAAGGCGATTGTGCCGGTCACAGTGCACTCCTGTGCGGCGGCTTCTGCCGAAATGTGCCCGGGACCGGCGCCTAGCTCCGGGAAGCTGCGTACCTTCGTCTTTAGCGTCTTTTGTGGTCTACATCATTACAGAAATGTTTTTCACTATGTTAGGCAAGGTGAAATTGTGCCAGCACAGAAAACATCTCCCATCGTGTTTTACATGTTGCAGAGCGCTCTGCAGAAGTTTATGCACGAAGAAAAAGAAAGTTTTCCAAAACACCTTCCAATCGAATGTTCTTGTGTCTGCAAGAATTAGGAGAGTGGAAAGGTACTGTTTTTTATCAGTTTGCAAGCTGCGCACACTATCCCAGTGTTGTGCAGGTTCATTCTTCACCTTTACAAAGCAGCCGCCCTCTCCAGCTGCCGGAGGCGAAGAAGCGGCTTATTCGCGCAAAGGCGATTGTGCCGGTCACAGTGCACTCCTGTGCGGCGGCATCTGACGAAATGTGCCCGGGACCGGGGCATAGATCCGGGGAGCTGCGTACCTTCGTCTTTAGCGTCTTTTGTGGTCTACATCATTGCAAAAATCCTTTCCACTATGTCTGGCATGGAGAAACTGTGCCTGCACAGAAAACATCTCTCATGGTGTTTTACATGTTGCAGAGACGACTTCTGAGTGTTTTGCTGGTAGAAAAAGAAAGTTTTCCAAAACACATTCCAATCGAATGTTCATGTGTTTGGAAAAGGTAGGAGAGTGGTAAGGTACTGTTTTCGATCAGTTTGCAAGCTGCGCACACTATCCCAGTGTTGTGCACCTTCATTCTCACCTTTCCGTAGCTACTGGTCTCTCCGGCTCGTGGAGGCGAAGAGGCGGCTTCTTCGCGCAAAGGCGATTGTGCCGGTCACAGTGCACTCCAGTGCGGCGGCTTCTGAGGAAATGTGCCCGGTTCCGGTGCTTAGCTCCGGGGACATCCATACCTGCTTCTTTCGGGACTTTTGTGGTCTTCATCATTGCAGACATGTTTTTCACTATGTCTGGCATGGAGAAACTGCGCCTGCACAGAAAACATCTCCGATGGTGTAATACATGTTGCAGCGAAGTCTGCAGTGTGTTTTGCAGGATGAAAAAGAAAGTTGTCCAAAACACTTTCCAACAGAATGTTCATGTGTTTGGAAAAGGTAGGAGATTGGTAAGGTACTGTTTTCTATCAGTTTGCAAGCTGCACACACAATCCCAGTGTTGTTCAGCTTCCTTCTTCACCTTTCCGAAGCAGCCGCTCACTCCGGCTCCCGGAGGCGAAGAAGCGGCTTCTTCGCGCAAAGGCGATTGTGCCGGTCACAGTGCACTCCAGTGTGGCGGCTTCTGCCGAAATGTGCCCGGGACCGGCGCCTAGCTCCGGGGAGCTGCGTACCTTCGTCTTTAGCGTCTTTTGTGGTCTACATCATTACAGAAATGTTTTTCACTATGTTAGGCAAGGTGAAACTGTGCCAGCACAGAAAACATCTCCCATCGTGTTTCACATGTTGCAGAGAGCTCTGCAGATGTTTATGCAGGAAGAAAAAGAAAGTTGTCCAAAACACCTTCCAATCGAATGTTCATGTGTTTGGAAAAGGTAGGAGAGTGGTAAGGTACTGTTTTCGATCAGTTTGCAAGCTGTGCACACTATCCCAGTGTTGTGCACCTTCATTCTCACCTTTCCGTAGCTACTGGTGTCTGCGGCTTGTGGAGGCGAAGAAGCGGCTTCTTCGCGCAAAGGCGATTGTGCCGGTCACAGTGCACTCCAGTGCGGCGGCTTCAGTCGAAATGTGCCCGGTTACGGTGCTTAGCTCCGGGGACATCCATACCTGCTTCTTTCGGGACTTTTGTGGTCTTCATCATTGCAGAAAGGTTTTTCACTATGTCTGGCAAGGAGAAACTGTGCCTGCACAGAAAACATCTCCCATCGTGTTTTACATGTTGCAGAGAGGTCTGCAGAGTGTTTTGCAAGAAGAAAAAGAAAGTTTTTGAAAATACCTGCCAATCGAATATTTATGTGTTTGAAAAAGCTAGGAGAGTAGTAAGGTACTGTTTTCTATCAGTTTGCAAGCTGCGCACACTACCCAGTGTTGTGCAGCTTCATTCTCACCTTTCCGAAGCCACTGCTCCCTACGGCTTCCGTAGGCGAAGATGCGGCTTCTTTGCGCAAAGGTGATTGTACCCGTGCCAATGCTCTAAAGTGCGGCGGCTTCTGCCGAAATGTGCCCGGGACCGGCGCCTAGCTCCGGGGAGCTGCGTACCTTCGTCTTTAGCGTCTTTTGTGGTCTACATCATTGCAAAAATCCTTTCCACTATGTCTGGCATGGAGAAACTGTTTCTGCAGAGAAAACATCTCTCATGCTGTTTTACATGTTGCAGAGAGGTCTTCTGAGTGTTTTGCACGTAGGAAAAGAAAGTTGTCCAAAACACCTTCCAATCGAATGTTCATGTGTTTGGAAAAGGTAGGAAAGTGGTAGGGTACAGTTTTCTATCAGTTTGCGAGCTGCGCACACTATCCCAGTGTTGTGCAGCTTCATTCTTCACCTTTCCGAAGCAGCCGCTCACTCCGGCTCCCGGAGGCGAAGAAGCGGCTTCTTCGCGCTAAGGCGATTGTGCCGG
Organism: Zonotrichia albicollis; assembly: GCF_047830755.1. Classification (NCBI taxonomy): domain Eukaryota; kingdom Metazoa; phylum Chordata; class Aves; order Passeriformes; family Passerellidae; genus Zonotrichia; species Zonotrichia albicollis. The sequence continues at coordinate 16,200,851 of NC_133827.1, forward strand.
TCACAGTGCACTCCAGTGCGGCGGCTTCAGTCGAAATGTGTCCGGGACCGGCGCTTAGCTCCGGGGAGCTGCGTACCTTCGTCTTTAGCGTCTTTTGTGGTCTACATCATTGCAAAAATCCTTTCCACTATGTCTGGCATGGAGAAACTGTGCCTGCATAGAAAACATCTCCGATGGTGTTTTACATGTTGCAGCGAAGTCTGCAGTGTGTTTTGCAGGATGAAAAAGAAAGTTGTCCAAAACACTTTCCAACAGAATGTTCATGTGTTTGGAAAAGGTAGGAGATTGGTAAGGTACTGTTTTCTATCAGTTTGCAAGCTGCACACACAATCCCAGTGTTGTTCAGCTTCCTTCTTCACCTTTCCGAAGCAGCCGCTCACTCCGGCTCCCGGAGGCGAAGAAGCGGCTTCTTCGCGCTAAGGCGATTGTGCCGGTCACAGTGCACTCCAGTGCGGCGGCTTCAGTCGAAATGTGTCCGGGACCGGCGCTTAGCTCCGGGGAGCTGCGTACCTTCGTCTTTAGCGTCTTTGTGGTCTACATCATTGCAAAAATCCTTTCCAATATGTCTGGCATGGAGAAACTGTGCCAGCACCGAAAACGTCTCCCATCGTGTTTTACGTGTTGCAGAAATGTTTGAAGAGTATTTTGCAAGCAGAAAAAGAAAGTTTTTGAAAATACCTTCCAATCGAATATTCATGTGTTTGAAAAAGCTAGGAGTTTAGTAAGGTACTGTTTTCTATCAGTTTGCAAGCTGCACACACAATCCCAGTGTTGTTCAGCTTCCTTCTTCACCTTTCCGAAGCAGCCGCTCACTCCGGCTCCCGGAGGCGAAGAAGCGGCTTCTTCGCGCAAAGGCGATTGTGCCGGTCACAGTGCACTCCTGTGCGGCGGCATCTGACGAAATGTGCCCGGGACCGGGGCATAGATCCGGGGAGCTGCGTACCTTCGTCTTTAGCGTCTTTTGTGGTCTACATCATTGCAAAAATCCTTTCCACTATGTCTGGCATGGAGAAACTGTGCCTGCACAGAAAACATCTCTCATGGTGTTTTACATGTTGCAGAGACGACTTCTGAGTGTTTTGCTGGTAGAAAAAGAAAGTTTTCCAAAACACATTCCAATCGAATGTTCATGTGTTTGGAAAAGGTAGGAGAGTGGTAAGGTACTGTTTTCGATCAGTTTGCAAGCTGCGCACACTATCCCAGTGTTGTGCACCTTCATTCTCACCTTTCCGTAGCTACTGGTCTCTCCGGCTCGTGGAGGCGAAGAGGCGGCTTCTTCGCGCAAAGGCGATTGTGCCGGTCACAGTGCACTCCAGTGCGGCGGCTTCAGTCGAAATGTGCCCGGTTCCGGTGCTTAGCTCCGGGGACATCCATACCTGCTTCTTTCGGGACTTTTGTGGTCTTCATCATTGCAGACATGTTTTTCACTATGTCTGGCATGGAGAAACTGCGCCTGCACAGAAAACATCTCCGATGGTGTTTTACATGTTGCAGCGAAGTCTGCAGTGTGTTTTGCAGGATGAAAAAGAAAGTTGTCCAAAACACTTTCCAACAGAATGTTCATGTGTTTGGAAAAGGTAGGAGATTGGTAAGGTACTGTTTTCTATCAGTTTGCAAGCTGCACACACAATCCCAGTGTTGTTCAGCTTCCTTCTTCACCTTTCCGAAGCAGCCGCTCACTCCGGCTCCCGGAGGCGAAGAAGCGGCTTCTTCGCGCAAAGGCGATTGTGCCGGTCACAGTGCACTCCAGTGTGGCGGCTTCTGCCGAAATGTGCCCGGGACCGGCGCCTAGCTCCGGGGAGCTGCGTACCTTCGTCTTTAGCGTCTTTTGTGGTCTACATCATTACAGAAATGTTTTTCACTATGTTAGGCAAGGTGAAACTGTGCCAGCACAGAAAACATCTCCCATCGTGTTTTACATGTTGCAGAGCGCTCTGCAGAAGTTTATGCACGAAGAAAAAGAAAGTTTTCCAAAACACCTTCCAATCGAATGTTCTTGTGTCTGCAAGAATTAGGAGAGTGGAAAGGTACTGTTTTTTATCAGTTTGCAAGCTGCGCACACTATCCCAGTGTTGTGCAGGTTCATTCTTCACCTTTACGAAGCAGCCGCCCTCTCCAGCTGCCAGAGGCGAAGAAGCGGCTTATTCGCGCAAAGGCGATTGTGCCGGTCACAGTGCACTCCTGTGCGGCGGCTTCTGCCGAAATGTGCCCGGGACCGGCGCCTAGCTCCGGGAAGCTGCGTACCTTCGTCTTTAGCGTCTTTTGTGGTCTACATCATTACAGAAATGTTTTTCACTATGTTAGGCAAGGTGAAACTGTGCCAGCACAGAAAACATCTCCCATCGTGTTTTACATGTTGCAGAGCGCTCTGCAGAAGTTTATGCACGAAGAAAAAGAAAGTTTTCCAAAACACCTTCCAATCGAATGTTCTTGTGTCTGCAAGAATTAGGAGAGTGGAAAGGTACTGTTTTTTATCAGTTTGCAAGCTGCGCACACTATCCCAGTGTTGTGCAGGTTCATTCTTCACCTTTACAAAGCAGCCGCCCTCTCCAGCTGCCGGAGGCGAAGAAGCGGCTTATTCGCGCAAAGGCGATTGTGCCGGTCACAGTGCACTCCTGTGCGGCGGCATCTGACGAAATGTGCCCGGGACCGGGGCATAGATCCGGGGAGCTGCGTACCTTCGTCTTTAGCGTCTTTTGTGGTCTACATCATTGCAAAAATCCTTTCCACTATGTCTGGCATGGAGAAACTGTGCCTGCACAGAAAACATCTCTCATGGTGTTTTACATGTTGCAGAGACGACTTCTGAGTGTTTTGCTGGTAGAAAAAGAAAGTTTTCCAAAACACATTCCAATCGAATGTTCATGTGTTTGGAAAAGGTAGGAGAGTGGTAAGGTACTGTTTTCGATCAGTTTGCAAGCTGCGCACACTATCCCAGTGTTGTGCACCTTCATTCTCACCTTTCCGTAGCTACTGGTCTCTCCGGCTCGTGGAGGCGAAGAGGCGGCTTCTTCGCGCAAAGGCGATTGTGCCGGTCACAGTGCACTCCAGTGCGGCGGCTTCAGTCGAAATGTGCCCGGTTCCGGTGCTTAGCTCCGGGGACATCCATACCTGCTTCTTTCGGGACTTTTGTGGTCTTCATCATTGCAGACATGTTTTTCACTATGTCTGGCATGGAGAAACTGCGCCTGCACAGAAAACATCTCCGATGGTGTTTTACATGTTGCAGCGAAGTCTGCAGTGTGTTTTGCAGGATGAAAAAGAAAGTTGTCCAAAACACTTTCCAACAGAATGTTCATGTGTTTGGAAAAGGTAGGAGATTGGTAAGGTACTGTTTTCTATCAGTTTGCAAGCTGCACACACAATCCCAGTGTTGTTCAGCTTCCTTCTTCACCTTTCCGAAGCAGCCGCTCACTCCGGCTCCCGGAGGCGAAGAAGCGGCTTCTTCGCGCAAAGGCGATTGTGCCGGTCACAGTGCACTCCAGTGTGGCGGCTTCTGCCGAAATGTGCCCGGGACCGGCGCCTAGCTCCGGGGAGCTGCGTACCTTCGTCTTTAGCGTCTTTTGTGGTCTACATCATTACAGAAATGTTTTTCACTATGTTAGGCAAGGTGAAACTGTGCCAGCACAGAAAACATCTCCCATCGTGTTTTACATGTTGCAGAGCGCTCTGCAGAAGTTTATGCACGAAGAAAAAGAAAGTTTTCCAAAACACCTTCCAATCGAATGTTCTTGTGTCTGCAAGAATTAGGAGAGTGGAAAGGTACTGTTTTTTATCAGTTTGCAAGCTGCGCACACTATCCCAGTGTTGTGCAGGTTCATTCTTCACCTTTACGAAGCAGCCGCCCTCTCCAGCTGCCAGAGGCGAAGAAGCGGCTTATTCGCGCAAAGGCGATTGTGCCGGTCACAGTGCACTCCTGTGCGGCGGCATCTGACGAAATGTGCCCGGGACCGGGGCATAGATCCGGGGAGCTGCGTACCTTCGTCTTTAGTGTCTTTTGTGGTCTACATCATTGCAAAAATCCTTTCCACTATGTCTGGCATGGAGAAACTGTTTCTGCAGAGAAAACATCTCTCATGCTGTTTTACATGTTGCAGAGAGGTCTTCTGAGTGTTTTGCACGTAGGAAAAGAAAGTTGTCCAAAACACATTCCAATCGAATGTTCATGTGTTTGGAAAAGGTAGGAGAGTGGTAAGGTACTGTTTTCGATCAGTTTGCAAGCTGCGCACACTATCCCAGTGTTGTGCACCTTCATTCTCACCTTTCCGTAGCTACTGGTGTCTGCGGCTTGTGGAGGCGAAGAAGCGGCTTCTTCGCGCAAAGGCGATTGTGCCGGTCACAGTGCACTCCAGTGCGGCGGCTTCAGTCGAAATGTGCCCGGTTACGGTGCTTAGCTCCGGGGACATCCATACCTGCTTCTTTCGGGACTTTTGTGGTCTTCATCATTGCAGACATGTTTTTCACTATGTCTGGCAAGGAGAAACTGTGCCTGCACAGAAAACATCTCCCATCGTGTTTTACATGTTGCAGAGAGGTCTGCAGAGTGTTTTGCAAGAAGAAAAAGAAAGTTTTTGAAAATACCTGCCAATCGAATATTTATGTGTTTGAAAAAGCTAGGAAAGTGGTAGGGTACAGTTTTCTATCAGTTTGCGAGCTGCGCACACTATCCCAGTGTTGTGCAGCTTCATTCTTCACCTTTCCGAAGCAGCCGCTCACTCCGGCTCCCGGAGGCGAAGATGCGGCTTCTTCGCGCTAAGGCGATTGTGCCGGTCACAGTGCACTCCAGTGCGGCGGCTTCAGTCGAAATGTGTCCGGGACCGGCGCTTAGCTCCGGGGAGCTGCGTACCTTCGTCTTTAGCGTCTTTTGTGGTCTACATCATTGCAAAAATCCTTTCCACTATGTCTGGCATGGAGAAACTGTGCCTGCATAGAAAACATCTCCGATGGTGTTTTACATGTTGCAGCGAAGTCTGCAGTGTGTTTTGCAGGATGAAAAAGAAAGTTGTCCAAAACACTTTCCAACAGAATGTTCATGTGTTTGGAAAAGGTAGGAGATTGGTAAGGTACTGTTTTCTATCAGTTTGCAAGCTGCACACACAATCCCAGTGTTGTTCAGCTTCCTTCTTCACCTTTCCGAAGCAGCCGCTCACTCCGGCTCCCGGAGGCGAAGAAGCGGCTTCTTCGCGCTAAGGCGATTGTGCCGGTCACAGTGCACTCCAGTGCGGCGGCTTCAGTCGAAATGTGTCCGGGACCGGCGCTTAGCTCCGGGGAGCTGCGTACCTTCGTCTTTAGCGTCTTTGTGGTCTACATCATTGCAAAAATCCTTTCCAATATGTCTGGCATGGAGAAACTGTGCCAGCACCGAAAACGTCTCCCATCGTGTTTTACGTGTTGCAGAAATGTTTGAAGAGTATTTTGCAAGCAGAAAAAGAAAGTTTTTGAAAATACCTTCCAATCGAATATTCATGTGTTTGAAAAAGCTAGGAGTTTAGTAAGGTACTGTTTTCTATCAGTTTGCAAGCTGCACACACAATCCCAGTGTTGTTCAGCTTCCTTCTTCACCTTTCCGAAGCAGCCGCTCACTCCGGCTCCCGGAGGCGAAGAAGCGGCTTCTTCGCGCAAAGGCGATTGTGCCGGTCACAGTGCACTCCTGTGCGGCGGCATCTGACGAAATGTGCCCGGGACCGGGGCATAGATCCGGGGAGCTGCGTACCTTCGTCTTTAGCGTCTTTTGTGGTCTACATCATTGCAAAAATCCTTTCCACTATGTCTGGCATGGAGAAACTGTGCCTGCACAGAAAACATCTCTCATGGTGTTTTACATGTTGCAGAGACGACTTCTGAGTGTTTTGCTGGTAGAAAAAGAAAGTTTTCCAAAACACATTCCAATCGAATGTTCATGTGTTTGGAAAAGGTAGGAGAGTGGTAAGGTACTGTTTTCGATCAGTTTGCAAGCTGCGCACACTATCCCAGTGTTGTGCACCTTCATTCTCACCTTTCCGTAGCTACTGGTCTCTCCGGCTCGTGGAGGCGAAGAGGCGGCTTCTTCGCGCAAAGGCGATTGTGCCGGTCACAGTGCACTCCAGTGCGGCGGCTTCAGTCGAAATGTGCCCGGTTCCGGTGCTTAGCTCCGGGGACATCCATACCTGCTTCTTTCGGGACTTTTGTGGTCTTCATCATTGCAGACATGTTTTTCACTATGTCTGGCATGGAGAAACTGCGCCTGCACAGAAAACATCTCCGATGGTGTAATACATGTTGCAGCGAAGTCTGCAGTGTGTTTTGCAGGATGAAAAAGAAAGTTGTCCAAAACACTTTCCAACAGAATGTTCATGTGTTTGGAAAAGGTAGGAGATTGGTAAGGTACTGTTTTCTATCAGTTTGCAAGCTGCACACACAATCCCAGTGTTGTTCAGCTTCCTTCTTCACCTTTCCGAAGCAGCCGCTCACTCCGGCTCCCGGAGGCGAAGAAGCGGCTTCTTCGCGCAAAGGCGATTGTGCCGGTCACAGTGCACTCCAGTGTGGCGGCTTCTGCCGAAATGTGCCCGGGACCGGCGCCTAGCTCCGGGGAGCTGCGTACCTTCGTCTTTAGCGTCTTTTGTGGTCTACATCATTACAGAAATGTTTTTCACTATGTTAGGCAAGGTGAAACTGTGCCAGCACAGAAAACATCTCCCATCGTGTTTTACATGTTGCAGAGCGCTCTGCAGAAGTTTATGCACGAAGAAAAAGAAAGTTTTCCAAAACACCTTCCAATCGAATGTTCTTGTGTCTGCAAGAATTAGGAGAGTGGAAAGGTACTGTTTTTTATCAGTTTGCAAGCTGCGCAGACTATCCCAGTGTTGTGCAGGTTCATTCTTCACCTTTACGAAGCAGCCGCCCTCTCCAGCTGCCAGAGGCGAAGAAGCGGCTTATTCGCGCAAAGGCGATTGTGCCGGTCACAGTGCACTCCTGTGCGGCGGCTTCTGCCGAAATGTGCCCGGGACCGGCGCCTAGCTCCGGGAAGCTGCGTACCTTCGTCTTTAGCGTCTTTTGTGGTCTACATCATTACAGAAATGTTTTTCACTATGTTAGGCAAGGTGAAACTGTGCCAGCACAGAAAACATCTCCCATCGTGTTTTACATGTTGCAGAGCGCTCTGCAGAAGTTTATGCACGAAGAAAAAGAAAGTTTTCCAAAACACCTTCCAATCGAATGTTCTTGTGTCTGCAAGAATTAGGAGAGTGGAAAGGTACTGTTTTTTATCAGTTTGCAAGCTGCGCACACTATCCCAGTGTTGTGCAGGTTCATTCTTCACCTTTACAAAGCAGCCGCCCTCTCCAGCTGCCGGAGGCGAAGAAGCGGCTTATTCGCGCAAAGGCGATTGTGCCGGTCACAGTGCACTCCTGTGCGGCGGCATCTGACGAAATGTGCCCGGGACCGGGGCATAGATCCGGGGAGCTGCGTACCTTCGTCTTTAGCGTCTTTTGTGGTCTACATCATTGCAAAAATCCTTTCCACTATGTCTGGCATGGAGAAACTGTGCCTGCACAGAAAACATCTCTCATGGTGTTTTACATGTTGCAGAGACGACTTCTGAGTGTTTTGCTGGTAGAAAAAGAAAGTTTTCCAAAACACATTCCAATCGAATGTTCATGTGTTTGGAAAAGGTAGGAGAGTGGTAAGGTACTGTTTTCGATCAGTTTGCAAGCTGCGCACACTATCCCAGTGTTGTGCACCTTCATTCTCACCTTTCCGTAGCTACTGGTCTCTCCGGCTCGTGGAGGCGAAGAGGCGGCTTCTTCGCGCAAAGGCGATTGTGCCGGTCACAGTGCACTCCAGTGCGGCGGCTTCAGTCGAAATGTGCCCGGTTCCGGTGCTTAGCTCCGGGGACATCCATACCTGCTTCTTTCGGGACTTTTGTGGTCTTCATCATTGCAGACATGTTTTTCACTATGTCTGGCATGGAGAAACTGCGCCTGCACAGAAAACATCTCCGATGGTGTAATACATGTTGCAGCGAAGTCTGCAGTGTGTTTTGCAGGATGAAAAAGAAAGTTGTCCAAAACACTTTCCAACAGAATGTTCATGTGTTTGGAAAAGGTAGGAGATTGGTAAGGTACTGTTTTCTATCAGTTTGCAAGCTGCACACACAATCCCAGTGTTGTTCAGCTTCCTTCTTCACCTTTCCGAAGCAGCCGCTCACTCCGGCTCCCGGAGGCGAAGAAGCGGCTTCTTCGCGCAAAGGCGATTGTGCCGGTCACAGTGCACTCCAGTGTGGCGGCTTCTGCCGAAATGTGCCCGGGACCGGCGCCTAGCTCCGGGGAGCTGCGTACCTTCGTCTTTAGCGTCTTTTGTGGTCTACATCATTACAGAAATGTTTTTCACTATGTTAGGCAAGGTGAAACTGTGCCAGCACAGAAAACATCTCCCATCGTGTTTTACATGTTGCAGAGCGCTCTGCAGAAGTTTATGCACGAAGAAAAAGAAAGTTTTCCAAAACACCTTCCAATCGAATGTTCTTGTGTCTGCAAGAATTAGGAGAGTGGAAAGGTACTGTTTTTTATCAGTTTGCAAGCTGCGCAGACTATCCCAGTGTTGTGCAGGTTCATTCTTCACCTTTACGAAGCAGCCGCCCTCTCCAGCTGCCAGAGGCGAAGAAGCGGCTTATTCGCGCAAAGGCGATTGTGCCGGTCACAGTGCACTCCTGTGCGGCGGCATCTGACGAAATGTGCCCGGGACCGGGGCATAGATCCGGGGAGCTGCGTACCTTCGTCTTTAGTGTCTTTTGTGGTCTACATCATTGCAAAAATCCTTTCCACTATGTCTGGCATGGAGAAACTGTTTCTGCAGAGAAAACATCTCTCATGCTGTTTTACATGTTGCAGAGAGGTCTTCTGAGTGTTTTGCACGTAGGAAAAGAAAGTTGTCCAAAACACATTCCAATCGAATGTTCATGTGTTTGGAAAAGGTAGGAGAGTGGTAAGGTACTGTTTTCGATCAGTTTGCAAGCTGCGCACACTATCCCAGTGTTGTGCACCTTCATTCTCACCTTTCCGTAGCTACTGGTGTCTGCGGCTTGTGGAGGCGAAGAAGCGGCTTCTTCGCGCAAAGGCGATTGTGCCGGTCACAGTGCACTCCAGTGCGGCGGCTTCAGTCGAAATGTGCCCGGTTACGGTGCTTAGCTCCGGGGACATCCATACCTGCTTCTTTCGGGACTTTTGTGGTCTTCATCATTGCAGAAAGGTTTTTCACTATGTCTGGCAAGGAGAAACTGTGCCTGCACAGAAAACATCTCCCATCGTGTTTTACATGTTGCAGAGAGGTCTGCAGAGTGTTTTGCAAGAAGAAAAAGAAAGTTTTTGAAAATACCTGCCAATCGAATATTTATGTGTTTGAAAAAGCTAGGAAAGTGGTAGGGTACAGTTTTCTATCAGTTTGCGAGCTGCGCACACTATCCCAGTGTTGTGCAGCTTCATTCTTCACCTTTCCGAAGCAGCCGCTCACTCCGGCTCCCGGAGGCGAAGATGCGGCTTCTTCGCGCTAAGGCGATTGTGCCGGTCACAGTGCACTCCAGTGCGGCGGCTTCAGTCGAAATGTGTCCGGGACCGGCGCTTAGCTCCGGGGAGCTGCGTACCTTCGTCTTTAGCGTCTTTTGTGGTCTACATCATTGCAAAAATCCTTTCCACTATGTCTGGCATGGAGAAACTGTGCCTGCATAGAAAACATCTCCGATGGTGTTTTACATGTTGCAGCGAAGTCTGCAGTGTGTTTTGCAGGATGAAAAAGAAAGTTGTCCAAAACACTTTCCAACAGAATGTTCATGTGTTTGGAAAAGGTAGGAGATTGGTAAGGTACTGTTTTCTATCAGTTTGCAAGCTGCACACACAATCCCAGTGTTGTTCAGCTTCCTTCTTCACCTTTCCGAAGCAGCCGCTCACTCCGGCTCCCGGAGGCGAAGAAGCGGCTTCTTCGCGCTAAGGCGATTGTGCCGGTCACAGTGCACTCCAGTGCGGCGGCTTCAGTCGAAATGTGTCCGGGACCGGCGCTTAGCTCCGGGGAGCTGCGTACCTTCGTCTTTAGCGTCTTTGTGGTCTACATCATTGCAAAAATCCTTTCCAATATGTCTGGCATGGAGAAACTGTGCCAGCACCGAAAACGTCTCCCATCGTGTTTTACGTGTTGCAGAAATGTTTGAAGAGTATTTTGCAAGCAGAAAAAGAAAGTTTTTGAAAATACCTTCCAATCGAATATTCATGTGTTTGAAAAAGCTAGGAGTTTAGTAAGGTACTGTTTTCTATCAGTTTGCAAGCTGCACACACAATCCCAGTGTTGTTCAGCTTCCTTCTTCACCTTTCCGAAGCAGCCGCTCACTCCGGCTCCCGGAGGCGAAGAAGCGGCTTCTTCGCGCAAAGGCGATTGTGCCGGTCACAGTGCACTCCTGTGCGGCGGCATCTGACGAAATGTGCCCGGGACCGGGGCATAGATCCGGGGAGCTGCGTACCTTCGTCTTTAGCGTCTTTTGTGGTCTACATCATTGCAAAAATCCTTTCCACTATGTCTGGCATGGAGAAACTGTGCCTGCACAGAAAACATCTCTCATGGTGTTTTACATGTTGCAGAGACGACTTCTGAGTGTTTTGCTGGTAGAAAAAGAAAGTTTTCCAAAACACATTCCAATCGAATGTTCATGTGTTTGGAAAAGGTAGGAGAGTGGTAAGGTACTGTTTTCGATCAGTTTGCAAGCTGCGCACACTATCCCAGTGTTGTGCACCTTCATTCTCACCTTTCCGTAGCTACTGGTCTCTCCGGCTCGTGGAGGCGAAGAGGCGGCTTCTTCGCGCAAAGGCGATTGTGCCGGTCACAGTGCACTCCAGTGCGGCGGCTTCAGTCGAAATGTGCCCGGTTCCGGTGCTTAGCTCCGGGGACATCCATACCTGCTTCTTTCGGGACTTTTGTGGTCTTCATCATTGCAGACATGTTTTTCACTATGTCTGGCATGGAGAAACTGCGCCTGCACAGAAAACATCTCCGATGGTGTAATACATGTTGCAGCGAAGTCTGCAGTGTGTTTTGCAGGATGAAAAAGAAAGTTGTCCAAAACACTTTCCAACAGAATGTTCATGTGTTTGGAAAAGGTAGGAGATTGGTAAGGTACTGTTTTCTATCAGTTTGCAAGCTGCACACACAATCCCAGTGTTGTTCAGCTTCCTTCTTCACCTTTCCGAAGCAGCCGCTCACTCCGGCTCCCGGAGGCGAAGAAGCGGCTTCTTCGCGCAAAGGCGATTGTGCCGGTCACAGTGCACTCCAGTGTGGCGGCTTCTGCCGAAATGTGCCCGGGACCGGCGCCTAGCTCCGGGGAGCTGCGTACCTTCGTCTTTAGCGTCTTTTGTGGTCTACATCATTACAGAAATGTTTTTCACTATGTTAGGCAAGGTGAAACTGTGCCAGCACAGAAAACATCTCCCATCGTGTTTTACATGTTGCAGAGCGCTCTGCAGAAGTTTATGCACGAAGAAAAAGAAAGTTTTCCAAAACACCTTCCAATCGAATGTTTTTGTGTCTGTAAGAATTAGGAGAGTGGAAAGGTACTGTTTTTTATCAGTTTGCAAGCTGCGCAGACTATCCCAGTGTTGTGCAGGTTCATTCTTCACCTTTACGAAGCAGCCGCCCTCTCCAGCTGCCAGAGGCGAAGAAGCGGCTTATTCGCGCAAAGGCGATTGTGCCGGTCACAGTGCACTCCTGTGCGGCGGCTTCTGCCGAAATGTGCCCGGGACCGGCGCCTAGCTCCGGGAAGCTGCGTACCTTCGTCTTTAGCGTCTTTTGTGGTCTACATCATTACAGAAATGTTTTTCACTATGTTAGGCAAGGTGAAACTGTGCCAGCACAGAAAACATCTCCCATCGTGTTTTACATGTTGCAGAGCGCTCTGCAGAAGTTTATGCACGAAGAAAAAGAAAGTTTTCCAAAACACCTTCCAATCGAATGTTCTTGTGTCTGCAAGAATTAGGAGAGTGGAAAGGTACTGTTTTTTATCAGTTTGCAAGCTGCGCACACTATCCCAGTGTTGTGCAGGTTCATTCTTCACCTTTACAAAGCAGCCGCCCTCTCCAGCTGCCGGAGGCGAAGAAGCGGCTTATTCGCGCAAAGGCGATTGTGCCGGTCACAGTGCACTCCTGTGCGGCGGCATCTGACGAAATGTGCCCGGGACCGGGGCATAGATCCGGGGAGCTGCGTACCTTCGTCTTTAGCGTCTTTTGTGGTCTACATCATTGCAAAAATCCTTTCCACTATGTCTGGCATGGAGAAACTGTGCCTGCACAGAAAACATCTCTCATGGTGTTTTACATGTTGCAGAGACGACTTCTGAGTGTTTTGCTGGTAGAAAAAGAAAGTTTTCCAAAACACATTCCAATCGAATGTTCATGTGTTTGGAAAAGGTAGGAGAGTGGTAAGGTACTGTTTTCGATCAGTTTGCAAGCTGCGCACACTATCCCAGTGTTGTGCACCTTCATTCTCACCTTTCCGTAGCTACTGGTCTCTCCGGCTCGTGGAGGCGAAGAGGCGGCTTCTTCGCGCAAAGGCGATTGTGCCGGTCACAGTGCACTCCAGTGCGGCGGCTTCAGTCGAAATGTGCCCGGTTCCGGTGCTTAGCTCCGGGGACATCCATACCTGCTTCTTTCGGGACTTTTGTGGTCTTCATCATTGCAGACATGTTTTTCACTATGTCTGGCATGGAGAAACTGCGCCTGCACAGAAAACATCTCCGATGGTGTAATACATGTTGCAGCGAAGTCTGCAGTGTGTTTTGCAGGATGAAAAAGAAAGTTGTCCAAAACACTTTCCAACAGAATGTTCATGTGTTTGGAAAAGGTAGGAGATTGGTAAGGTACTGTTTTCTATCAGTTTGCAAGCTGCACACACAATCCCAGTGTTGTTCAGCTTCCTTCTTCACCTTTCCGAAGCAGCCGCTCACTCCGGCTCCCGGAGGCGAAGAAGCGGCTTCTTCGCGCAAAGGCGATTGTGCCGGTCACAGTGCACTCCAGTGTGGCGGCTTCTGCCGAAATGTGCCCGGGACCGGCGCCTAGCTCCGGGGAGCTGCGTACCTTCGTCTTTAGCGTCTTTTGTGGTCTACATCATTACAGAAATGTTTTTCACTATGTTAGGCAAGGTGAAACTGTGCCAGCACAGAAAACATCTCCCATCGTGTTTTACATGTTGCAGAGCGCTCTGCAGAAGTTTATGCACGAAGAAAAAGAAAGTTTTCCAAAACACCTTCCAATCGAATGTTCTTGTGTCTGCAAGAATTAGGAGAGTGGAAAGGTACTGTTTTTTATCAGTTTGCAAGCTGCGCACACTATCCCAGTGTTGTGCAGGTTCATTCTTCACCTTTACGAAGCAGCCGCCCTCTCCAGCTGCCAGAGGCGAAGAAGCGGCTTATTCGCGCAAAGGCGATTGTGCCGGTCACAGTGCACTCCTGTGCGGCGGCATCTGACGAAATGTGCCCGGGACCGGGGCATAGATCCGGGGAGCTGCGTACCTTCGTCTTTAGCGTCTTTTGTGGTCTACATCATTGCAAAAATCCTTTCCACTATGTCTGGCATGGAGAAACTGTGCCTGCACAGAAAACATCTCTCATGGTGTTTTACATGTTGCAGAGACGACTTCTGAGTGTTTTGCTGGTAGAAAAAGAAAGTTTTCCAAAACACATTCCAATCGAATGTTCATGTGTTTGGAAAAGGTAGGAGAGTGGTAAGGTACTGTTTTCGATCAGTTTGCAAGCTGCGCACACTATCCCAGTGTTGTGCACCTTCATTCTCACCTTTCCGTAGCTACTGGTCTCTCCGGCTCGTGGAGGCGAAGAGGCGGCTTCTTCGCGCAAAGGCGATTGTGCCGGTCACAGTGCACTCCAGTGCGGCGGCTTCAGTCGAAATGTGCCCGGTTCCGGTGCTTAGCTCCGGACACATCCATACCTGCTTCTTTCGGGACTTTTGTGGTCTTCATCATTGCAGACATGTTTTTCACTATGTCTGGCATGGAGAAACTGCGCCTGCACAGAAAACATCTCCGATGGTGTAATACATGTTGCAGCGAAGTCTGCAGTGTGTTTTGCAGGATGAAAAAGAAAGTTGTCCAAAACACTTTCCAACAGAATGTTCATGTGTTTGGAAAAGGTAGGAGATTGGTAAGGTACTGTTTTCTATCAGTTTGCAAGCTGCACACACAATCCCAGTGTTGTTCAGCTTCCTTCTTCACCTTTCCGAAGCAGCCGCTCACTCCGGCTCCCGGAGGCGAAGAAGCGGCTTCTTCGCGCTAAGGCGATTGTGCCGGTCACAGTGCACTCCAGTGTGGCGGCTTCTGCCGAAATGTGCCCGGGACCGGCGCCTAGCTCCGGGGAGCTGCGTACCTTCGTCTTTAGCGTCTTTTGTGGTCTACATCATTACAGAAATGTTTTTCACTATGTTAGACAAGGTGAAACTGTGCCAGCACAGAAAACATCTCCCATCGTGTTTTACATGTTGCAGAGCGCTCTGCAGAAGTTTATGCACGAAGAAAAAGAAAGTTTTCCAAAACACCTTCCAATCGAATGTTCTTGTGTCTGCAAGAATTAGGAGAGTGGAAAGGTACTGTTTTTTATCAGTTTGCAAGCTGCGCAGACTATCCCAGTGTTGTGCAGGTTCATTCTTCACCTTTACGAAGCAGCCGCCCTCTCCAGCTGCCAGAGGCGAAGAAGCGGCTTATTCGCGCAAAGGCGATTGTGCCGGTCACAGTGCACTCCTGTGCGGCGGCATCTGACGAAATGTGCCCGGGACCGGGGCATAGATCCGGGGAGCTGCGTACCTTCGTCTTTAGTGTCTTTTGTGGTCTACATCATTGCAAAAATCCTTTCCACTATGTCTGGCATGGAGAAACTGTGCCTGCACAGAAAACATCTCCCATCGTGTTTTACATGTTGCAGAGACGACTTCTGAGTGTTTTGCTGGTAGAAAAAGAAAGTTTTCCAAAACACATTCCAATCGAATGTTCATGTGTTTGGAAAAGGTAGGAGAGTGGTAAGGTACTGTTTTCGATCAGTTTGCAAGCTGCGCACACTATCCCAGTGTTGTGCACCTTCATTCTCACCTTTCCGTAGCTACTGGTGTCTGCGGCTTGTGGAGGCGAAGAAGCGGCTTCTTCGCGCAAAGGCGATTGTGCCGGTCACAGTGCACTCCAGTGCGGCGGCTTCAGTCGAAATGTGCCCGGTTACGGTGCTTAGCTCCGGGGACATCCATACCTGCTTCTTTCGGGACTTTTGTGGTCTTCATTATTGCAGAAAGGTTTTTCACTATGTCTGGCAAGGAGAAACTGTGCCTGCACAGAAAACATCTCCCATCGTGTTTTACATGTTGCAGAGAGGTCTGCAGAGTGTTTTGCAAGAAGAAAATGAAAGTTTTTGAAAATACCTGCCAATCGAATATTTATGTGTTTGAAAAAGCTAGGAGAGTAGTAAGGTACTGTTTTCTATCAGTTTGCAAGCTGCGCACACTACCCAGTGTTGTGCAGCTTCATTCTCACCTTTCCGAAGCCACTGCTCCCTACGGCTTCCGTAGGCGAAGATGCGGCTTCTTTGCGCAAAGGTGATTGTACCGGTGCCAATGCTCTAAAGTGCGGCGGCTTCTGCCGAAATGTGCCCGGGACCGGCGCCTAGCTCCGGGGAGCTGCGTACCTTCGTCTTTAGCGTCTTTTGTGGTCTACATCATTGCAAAAATCCTTTCCACTATGTCTGGCATGGAGAAACTGTGCCTGCACAGAAAACATCTCTCATGGTGTTTTACATGTTGCAGAGACGACTTCTGAGTGTTTTGCTGGTAGAAAAAGAAAGTTTTCCAAAACACATTCCAATCGAATGTTCATGTGTTTGGAAAAGGTAGGAGAGTGGTAAGGTACTGTTTTCGATCAGTTTGCAAGCTGCGCACACTATCCCAGTGTTGTGCACCTTCATTCTCACCTTTCCGTAGCTACTGGTCTCTCCGGCTCGTGGAGGCGAAGAGGCGGCTTCTTCGCGCAAAGGCGATTGTGCCGGTCACAGTGCACTCCAGTGCGGCGGCTTCAGTCGAAATGTGCCCGGTTCCGGTGCTTAGCTCCGGGGACATCCATACCTGCTTCTTTCGGGACTTTTGTGGTCTTCATCATTGCAGACATGTTTTTCACTATGTCTGGCATGGAGAAACTGCGCCTGCACAGAAAACATCTCCGATGGTGTAATACATGTTGCAGCGAAGTCTGCAGTGTGTTTTGCAGGATGAAAAAGAAAGTTGTCCAAAACACTTTCCAACAGAATGTTCATGTGTTTGGAAAAGGTAGGAGATTGGTAAGGTACTGTTTTCTATCAGTTTGCAAGCTGCACACACAATCCCAGTGTTGTTCAGCTTCCTTCTTCACCTTTCCGAAGCAGCCGCTCACTCCGGCTCCCGGAGGCGAAGAAGCGGCTTCTTCGCGCTAAGGCGATTGTGCCGGTCACAGTGCACTCCAGTGCGGCGGCTTCAGTCGAAATGTGCCCGGGAGCGGCGCTTAGCTCCGGGGACATCCATACCTGCTTCTTTCGGGACTTTTGTGGTCTTCATTATTGCAGAAAGGTTTTTCACTATGTCTGGCAAGGAGAAACTGTGCCAGCACAGAAAACATCTCCCATCGTGTTTTACATGTTGCAGAGACGACTTCTGAGTGTTTTGCAGGTAGAAAAAGAAAGTTTTCCAAAACACATTCCAATCGAATGTTCATGTGTTTGGAAAAGGTAGGAGAGTGGTAAGGTACTGTTTTCGATCAGTTTGCAAGCTGCGCACACTATCCCAGTGTTGTGCACCTTCATTCTCACCTTTCCGTAGCTACTGGTCTCTCCGGCTCGTGGAGGCGAAGAGGCGGCTTCTTCGCGCAAAGGCGATTGTGCCGGTCACAGTGCACTCCAGTGTGGCGGCTTCTGCCGAAATGTGCCCGGGACCGGCGCCTAGCTCCGGGAAGCTGCGTACCTTCGTCTTTAGCGTCTTTTGTGGTCTACATCATTACAGAAATGTTTTTCACTATGTTAGGCAAGGTGAAACTGTGCCAGCACAGAAAACATCTCCCATCGTGTTTTACATGTTGCAGAGCGCTCTGCAGAAGTTTATGCACGAAGAAAAAGAAAGTTTTCCAAAACACCTTCCAATCGAATGTTCTTGTGTCTGCAAGAATTAGGAGAGTGGAAAGGTACTGTTTTTTATCAGTTTGCAAGCTGCGCACACTATCCCAGTGTTGTGCAGGTTCATTCTTCACCTTTACAAAGCAGCCGCCCTCTCCAGCTGCCGGAGGCGAAGAAGCGGCTTATTCGCGCAAAGGCGATTGTGCCGGTCACAGTGCACTCCTGTGCGGCGGCATCTGACGAAATGTGCCCGGGACCGGGGCATAGATCCGGGGAGCTGCGTACCTTCGTCTTTAGCGTCTTTTGTGGTCTACATCATTGCAAAAATCCTTTCCACTATGTCTGGCATGGAGAAACTGTGCCTGCACAGAAAACATCTCTCATGGTGTTTTACATGTTGCAGAGACGACTTCTGAGTGTTTTGCTGGTAGAAAAAGAAAGTTTTCCAAAACACATTCCAATCGAATGTTCATGTGTTTGGAAAAGGTAGGAGAGTGGTAAGGTACTGTTTTCGATCAGTTTGCAAGCTGCGCACACTATCCCAGTGTTGTGCACCTTCATTCTCACCTTTCCGTAGCTACTGGTCTCTCCGGCTCGTGGAGGCGAAGAGGCGGCTTCTTCGCGCAAAGGCGATTGTGCCGGTCACAGTGCACTCCAGTGCGGCGGCTTCAGTCGAAATGTGCCCGGTTCCGGTGCTTAGCTCCGGGGACATCCATACCTGCTTCTTTCGGGACTTTTGTGGTCTTCATCATTGCAGACATGTTTTTCACTATGTCTGGCATGGAGAAACTGCGCCTGCACAGAAAACATCTCCGATGGTGTTTTACATGTTGCAGCGAAGTCTGCAGTGTGTTTTGCAGGATGAAAAAGAAAGTTGTCCAAAACACTTTCCAACAGAATGTTCATGTGTTTGGAAAAGGTAGGAGATTGGTAAGGTACTGTTTTCTATCAGTTTGCAAGCTGCACACACAATCCCAGTGTTGTTCAGCTTCCTTCTTCACCTTTCCGAAGCAGCCGCTCACTCCGGCTCCCGGAGGCGAAGAAGCGGCTTCTTCGCGCAAAGGCGATTGTGCCGGTCACAGTGCACTCCAGTGTGGCGGCTTCTGCCGAAATGTGCCCGGGACCGGCGCCTAGCTCCGGGGAGCTGCGTACCTTCGTCTTTAGCGTCTTTTGTGGTCTACATCATTACAGAAATGTTTTTCACTATGTTAGGCAAGGTGAAACTGTGCCAGCACAGAAAACATCTCCCATCGTGTTTTACATGTTGCAGAGCGCTCTGCAGAAGTTTATGCACGAAGAAAAAGAAAGTTTTCCAAAACACCTTCCAATCGAATGTTCTTGTGTCTGCAAGAATTAGGAGAGTGGAAAGGTACTGTTTTTTATCAGTTTGCAAGCTGCGCACACTATCCCAGTGTTGTGCAGGTTCATTCTTCACCTTTACGAAGGAGCCGCTCACTCCAGCTGCCAGAGGCGAAGAAGCGGCTTATTCGCGCAAAGGCGATTGTGCCGGTCACAGTGCACTCCTGTGCGGCGGCTTCTGCCGAAATGTGCCCGGGACCGGCGCCTAGCTCCGGGAAGCTGCGTACCTTCGTCTTTAGCGTCTTTTGTGGTCTACATCATTACAGAAATGTTTTTCACTATGTTAGGCAAGGTGAAACTGTGCCAGCACAGAAAACATCTCCCATCGTGTTTTACATGTTGCAGAGCGCTCTGCAGAAGTTTATGCACGAAGAAAAAGAAAGTTTTCCAAAACACCTTCCAATCGAATGTTCTTGTGTCTGCAAGAATTAGGAGAGTGGAAAGGTACTGTTTTTTATCAGTTTGCAAGCTGCGCACACTATCCCAGTGTTGTGCAGGTTCATTCTTCACCTTTACAAAGCAGCCGCCCTCTCCAGCTGCCGGAGGCGAAGAAGCGGCTTATTCGCGCAAAGGCGATTGTGCCGGTCACAGTGCACTCCTGTGCGGCGGCATCTGACGAAATGTGCCCGGGACCGGGGCATAGATCCGGGGAGCTGCGTACCTTCGTCTTTAGCGTCTTTTGTGGTCTACATCATTGCAAAAATCCTTTCCACTATGTCTGGCATGGAGAAACTGTGCCTGCACAGAAAACATCTCTCATGGTGTTTTACATGTTGCAGAGACGACTTCTGAGTGTTTTGCTGGTAGAAAAAGAAAGTTTTCCAAAACACATTCCAATCGAATGTTCATGTGTTTGGAAAAGGTAGGAGAGTGGTAAGGTACTGTTTTCGATCAGTTTGCAAGCTGCGCACACTATCCCAGTGTTGTGCACCTTCATTCTCACCTTTCCGTAGCTACTGGTCTCTCCGGCTCGTGGAGGCGAAGAGGCGGCTTCTTCGCGCAAAGGCGATTGTGCCGGTCACAGTGCACTCCAGTGCGGCGGCTTCAGTCGAAATGTGCCCGGTTCCGGTGCTTAGCTCCGGGGACATCCATACCTGCTTCTTTCGGGACTTTTGTGGTCTTCATCATTGCAGACATGTTTTTCACTATGTCTGGCATGGAGAAACTGCGCCTGCACAGAAAACATCTCCGATGGTGTAATACATGTTGCAGCGAAGTCTGCAGTGTGTTTTGCAGGATGAAAAAGAAAGTTGTCCAAAACACTTTCCAACAGAATGTTCATGTGTTTGGAAAAGGTAGGAGATTGGTAAGGTACTGTTTTCTATCAGTTTGCAAGCTGCACACACAATCCCAGTGTTGTTCAGCTTCCTTCTTCACCTTTCCGAAGCAGCCGCTCACTCCGGCTCCCGGAGGCGAAGAAGCGGCTTCTTCGCGCTAAGGCGATTGTGCCGGTCACAGTGCACTCCAGTGTGGCGGCTTCTGCCGAAATGTGCCCGGGACCGGCGCCTAGCTCCGGGGAGCTGCGTACCTTCGTCTTTAGCGTCTTTTGTGGTCTACATCATTACAGAAATGTTTTTCACTATGTTAGACAAGGTGAAACTGTGCCAGCACAGAAAACATCTCCCATCGTGTTTTACATGTTGCAGAGCGCTCTGCAGAAGTTTATGCACGAAGAAAAAGAAAGTTTTCCAAAACACCTTCCAATCGAATGTTCTTGTGTCTGCAAGAATTAGGAGAGTGGAAAGGTACTGTTTTTTATCAGTTTGCAAGCTGCGCACACTATCCCAGTGTTGTGCAGGTTCATTCTTCACCTTTACGAAGCAGCCGCCCTCTCCAGCTGCCAGAGGCGAAGAAGCGGCTTATTCGCGCAAAGGCGATTGTGCCGGTCACAGTGCACTCCTGTGCGGCGGCATCTGACGAAATGTGCCCGGGACCGGGGCATAGATCCGGGGAGCTGCGTACCTTCGTCTTTAGTGTCTTTTGTGGTCTACATCATTGCAAAAATCCTTTCCACTATGTCTGGCATGGAGAAACTGTGCCTGCACAGAAAACATCTCCCATCGTGTTTTACATGTTGCAGAGACGACTTCTGAGTGTTTTGCTGGTAGAAAAAGAAAGTTTTCCAAAACACATTCCAATCGAATGTTCATGTGTTTGGAAAAGGTAGGAGAGTGGTAAGGTACTGTTTTCGATCAGTTTGCAAGCTGCGCACACTATCCCAGTGTTGTGCACCTTCATTCTCACCTTTCCGTAGCTACTGGTGTCTGCGGCTTGTGGAGGCGAAGAAGCGGCTTCTTCGCGCAAAGGCGATTGTGCCGGTCACAGTGCACTCCAGTGCGGCGGCTTCAGTCGAAATGTGCCCGGTTACGGTGCTTAGCTCCGGGGACATCCATACCTGCTTCTTTCGGGACTTTTGTGGTCTTCATCATTGCAGACATGTTTTTCACTATGTCTGGCAAGGAGAAACTGTGCCTGCACAGAAAACATCTCCCATCGTGTTTTACATGTTGCAGAGAGGTCTGCAGAGTGTTTTGCAAGAAGAAAAAGAAAGTTTTTGAAAATACCTGCCAATCGAATATTTATGTGTTTGAAAAAGCTAGGAGAGTAGTAAGGTACTGTTTTCTATCAGTTTGCAAGCTGCGCACACTACCCAGTGTTGTGCAGCTTCATTCTCACCTTTCCGAAGCCACTGCTCCCTACGGCTTCCGTAGGCGAAGATGCGGCTTCTTTGCGCAAAGGTGATTGTACCGGTGCCAATGCTCTAAAGTGCGGCGGCTTCTGCCGAAATGTGCCCGGGACCGGCCCCTAGCTCCGGGGAGCTGCGTACCTTCGTCTTTAGCGTCTTTTGTGGTCTACATCATTGCAAAAATCCTTTCCACTATGTCTGGCATGGAGAAACTGTTTCTGCAGAGAAAACATCTCTCATGCTGTTTTACATGTTGCAGAGAGGTCTTCTGAGTTTTTTGCACGTAGGAAAAGAAAGTTGTCCAAAACACCTTCCAATCGAATGTTCATGTGTTTGGAAAAGGTAGGAAAGTGGTAGGGTACTGTTTTCTATCAGTTTGCAAGCTGCGCACACTATCCCAGTGTTGTGCAGCTTCATTCTCACCTTTTCGCAGCTACTGGTCTCTCCGGCTCGTGGAGGCGAAGAGGCGGCTTCTTCGCGCAAAGGCGATTGTGCCGGTCACAGTGCACTCCAGTGCGGCGGCTTCTGAGGAAATGTGCCCGGTTCCGGTGCTTAGCTCCGGGGACATCCATACCTGCTTCTTTCGGGACTTTTGTGGTCTACATCATTGCAGACAGGTTTTTCACTATGTCTGGCATGGAGAAACTGCGTCTGCACAGAAAACATCTCCGATGGTGTAATACATGTTGCAGCGAAGACTGCAGTGTGTTTTGCAGGATGAAAAAGAAAGTTGTCCAAAACACTTTCCAACAGAATGTTCATGTGTTTGGAAAAGGTAGGAGAGTGGTAAGGTACTGTTTTCTATCAGTTTGCAAGCTGCGCACACTATCCCAGTGTTGTTCAGCTTCCTTCTTCACCTTTCCGAAGGAGCCGCTCACTCCGGCTCCCGGAGGCGAAGAAGCGGCTTCTTCGCGCTAAGGCGATTGTGCCGGTCACAGTGCACTCCAGTACGGCGGCTTCAGTCGAAATGTGCCCGGGACCAGCGCTTAGCTCCGGGGAGCTGCGTACCTTCGTCTTTAGCGTCTTTTGTGGTCTACATCAATACAGAAAGGTTTTTCACTATGTCTGGCATGGAGAAACTGCGCCAGCACAGAAAACATCTCCCATCGTGTTTCACATGTTGCAGAGAGCTCTGCAGAAGTTTATGCAGGAAGAAAAAGAAAGTTGTCCAAAACACCTTCCAATCGAATGTTCATGTGTTTGGAAAAGGTAGGAGAGTGGTAAGGTACTGTTTTCGATCAGTTTGCAAGCTGCGCACACTATCCCAGTGTTGTGCACCTTCATTCTCACCTTTCCGTAGCTACTGGTGTCTGCGGCTTGTGGAGGCGAAGAAGCGGCTTCTTCGCGCAAAGGCGATTGTGCCGGTCACAGTGCACTCCAGTGCGGCGGCTTCAGTCGAAATGTGCCCGGTTACGGTGCTTAGCTCCGGGGACATCCATACCTGCTTCTTTCGGGACTTTTGTGGTCTTCATTATTGCAGAAAGGTTTTTCACTATGTCTGGCAAGGAGAAACTGTGCCTGCACAGAAAACATCTCCCATCGTGTTTTACATGTTGCAGAGAGGTCTGCAGAGTGTTTTGCAAGAAGAAAATGAAAGTTTTTGAAAATACCTGCCAATCGAATATTTATGTGTTTGAAAAAGCTAGGAGAGTAGTAAGGTACTGTTTTCTATCAGTTTGCAAGCTGCGCACACTACCCAGTGTTGTGCAGCTTCATTCTCACCTTTCCGAAGCCACTGCTCCCTACGGCTTCCGTAGGCGAAGATGCGGCTTCTTTGCGCAAAGGTGATTGTACCCGTGCCAATGCTCTAAAGTGCGGCGGCTTCTGCCGAAATGTGCCCGGGACCGGCGCCTAGCTCCGGGGAGCTGCGTACCTTCGTCTTTAGCGTCTTTTGTGGTCTACATCATTGCAAAAATCCTTTCCACTATGTCTGGCATGGAGAAACTGTGCCTGCACAGAAAACATCTCTCATGGTGTTTTACATGTTGCAGAGACGACTTCTGAGTGTTTTGCTGGTAGAAAAAGAAAGTTTTCCAAAACACATTCCAATCGAATGTTCATGTGTTTGGAAAAGGTAGGAGAGTGGTAAGGTACTGTTTTCGATCAGTTTGCAAGCTGCGCACACTATCCCAGTGTTGTGCACCTTCATTCTCACCTTTCCGTAGCTACTGGTCTCTCCGGCTCGTGGAGGCGAAGAGGCGGCTTCTTCGCGCAAAGGCGATTGTGCCGGTCACAGTGCACTCCAGTGCGGCGGCTTCAGTCGAAATGTGCCCGGTTCCGGTGCTTAGCTCCGGGGACATCCATACCTGCTTCTTTCGGGACTTTTGTGGTCTTCATCATTGCAGACATGTTTTTCACTATGTCTGGCATGGAGAAACTGCGCCTGCACAGAAAACATCTCCGATGGTGTAATACATGTTGCAGCGAAGTCTGCAGTGTGTTTTGCAGGATGAAAAAGAAAGTTGTCCAAAACACTTTCCAACAGAATGTTCATGTGTTTGGAAAAGGTAGGAGATTGGTAAGGTACTGTTTTCTATCAGTTTGCAAGCTGCACACACAATCCCAGTGTTGTTCAGCTTCCTTCTTCACCTTTCCGAAGCAGCCGCTCACTCCGGCTCCCGGAGGCGAAGAAGCGGCTTCTTCGCGCTAAGGCGATTGTGCCGGTCACAGTGCACTCCAGTGCGGCGGCTTCAGTCGAAATGTGCCCGGGAGCGGCGCTTAGCTCCGGGGACATCCATACCTGCTTCTTTCGGGACTTTTGTGGTCTTCATTATTGCAGAAAGGTTTTTCACTATGTCTGGCAAGGAGAAACTGTGCCAGCACAGAAAACATCTCCCATCGTGTTTTACATGTTGCAGAGACGACTTCTGAGTGTTTTGCAGGTAGAAAAAGAAAGTTTTCCAAAACACATTCCAATCGAATGTTCATGTGTTTGGAAAAGGTAGGAGAGTGGTAAGGTACTGTTTTCGATCAGTTTGCAAGCTGCGCACACTATCCCAGTGTTGTGCACCTTCATTCTCACCTTTCCGTAGCTACTGGTCTCTCCGGCTCGTGGAGGCGAAGAGGCGGCTTCTTCGCGCAAAGGCGATTGTGCCGGTCACAGTGCACTCCAGTGTGGCGGCTTCTGCCGAAATGTGCCCGGGACCGGCGCCTAGCTCCGGGAAGCTGCGTACCTTCGTCTTTAGCGTCTTTTGTGGTCTACATCATTACAGAAATGTTTTTCACTATGTTAGGCAAGGTGAAACTGTGCCAGCACAGAAAACATCTCCCATCGTGTTTTACATGTTGCAGAGCGCTCTGCAGAAGTTTATGCACGAAGAAAAAGAAAGTTTTCCAAAACACCTTCCAATCGAATGTTCTTGTGTCTGCAAGAATTAGGAGAGTGGAAAGGTACTGTTTTTTATCAGTTTGCAAGCTGCGCACACTATCCCAGTGTTGTGCAGGTTCATTCTTCACCTTTACAAAGCAGCCGCCCTCTCCAGCTGCCGGAGGCGAAGAAGCGGCTTATTCGCGCAAAGGCGATTGTGCCGGTCACAGTGCACTCCTGTGCGGCGGCATCTGACGAAATGTGCCCGGGACCGGGGCATAGATCCGGGGAGCTGCGTACCTTCGTCTTTAGCGTCTTTTGTGGTCTACATCATTGCAAAAATCCTTTCCACTATGTCTGGCATGGAGAAACTGTGCCTGCACAGAAAACATCTCTCATGGTGTTTTACATGTTGCAGAGACGACTTCTGAGTGTTTTGCTGGTAGAAAAAGAAAGTTTTCCAAAACACATTCCAATCGAATGTTCATGTGTTTGGAAAAGGTAGGAGAGTGGTAAGGTACTGTTTTCGATCAGTTTGCAAGCTGCGCACACTATCCCAGTGTTGTGCACCTTCATTCTCACCTTTCCGTAGCTACTGGTCTCTCCGGCTCGTGGAGGCGAAGAGGCGGCTTCTTCGCGCAAAGGCGATTGTGCCGGTCACAGTGCACTCCAGTGCGGCGGCTTCAGTCGAAATGTGCCCGGTTCCGGTGCTTAGCTCCGGGGACATCCATACCTGCTTCTTTCGGGACTTTTGTGGTCTTCATCATTGCAGACATGTTTTTCACTATGTCTGGCATGGAGAAACTGCGCCTGCACAGAAAACATCTCCGATGGTGTAATACATGTTGCAGCGAAGTCTGCAGTGTGTTTTGCAGGATGAAAAAGAAAGTTGTCCAAAACACTTTCCAACAGAATGTTCATGTGTTTGGAAAAGGTAGGAGATTGGTAAGGTACTGTTTTCTATCAGTTTGCAAGCTGCACACACAATCCCAGTGTTGTTCAGCTTCCTTCTTCACCTTTCCGAAGCAGCCGCTCACTCCGGCTCCCGGAGGCGAAGAAGCGGCTTCTTCGCGCTAAGGCGATTGTGCCGGTCACAGTGCACTCCAGTGTGGCGGCTTCTGCCGAAATGTGCCCGGGACCGGCGCCTAGCTCCGGGGAGCTGCGTACCTTCGTCTTTAGCGTCTTTTGTGGTCTACATCATTACAGAAATGTTTTTCACTATGTTAGGCAAGGTGAAACTGTGCCAGCACAGAAAACATCTCCCATCGTGTTTTACATGTTGCAGAGCGCTCTGCAGAAGTTTATGCACGAAGAAAAAGAAAGTTTTCCAAAACACCTTCCAATCGAATGTTCTTGTGTCTGCAAGAATTAGGAGAGTGGAAAGGTACTGTTTTTTATCAGTTTGCAAGCTGCGCACACTATCCCAGTGTTGTGCAGGTTCATTCTTCACCTTTACGAAGCAGCCGCCCTCTCCAGCTGCCAGAGGCGAAGAAGCGGCTTATTCGCGCAAAGGCGATTGTGCCGGTCACAGTGCACTCCTGTGCGGCGGCATCTGACGAAATGTGCCCGGGACCGGGGCATAGATCCGGGGAGCTGCGTACCTTCGTCTTTAGTGTCTTTTGTGGTCTACATCATTGCAAAAATCCTTTCCACTATGTCTGGCATGGAGAAACTGTGCCTGCACAGAAAACATCTCCCATCGTGTTTTACATGTTGCAGAGACGACTTCTGAGTGTTTTGCTGGTAGAAAAAGAAAGTTTTCCAAAACACATTCCAATCGAATGTTCATGTGTTTGGAAAAGGTAGGAGAGTGGTAAGGTACTGTTTTCGATCAGTTTGCAAGCTGCGCACACTATCCCAGTGTTGTGCACCTTCATTCTCACCTTTCCGTAGCTACTGGTGTCTGCGGCTTGTGGAGGCGAAGAAGCGGCTTCTTCGCGCAAAGGCGATTGTGCCGGTCACAGTGCACTCCAGTGCGGCGGCTTCAGTCGAAATGTGCCCGGTTACGGTGCTTAGCTCCGGGGACATCCATACCTGCTTCTTTCGGGACTTTTGTGGTCTTCATCATTGCAGAAAGGTTTTTCACTATGTCTGGCAAGGAGAAACTGTGCCTGCACAGAAAACATCTCCCATCGTGTTTTACATGTTGCAGAGAGGTCTGCAGAGTGTTTTGCAAGAAGAAAAAGAAAGTTTTTGAAAATACCTGCCAATCGAATATTTATGTGTTTGAAAAAGCTAGGAGAGTAGTAAGGTACTGTTTTCTATCAGTTTGCAAGCTGCGCACACTACCCAGTGTTGTGCAGCTTCATTCTCACCTTTCCGAAGCCACTGCTCCCTACGGCTTCCGTAGGCGAAGATGCGGCTTCTTTGCGCAAAGGTGATTGTACCGGTGCCAATGCTCTAAAGTGCGGCGGCTTCTGCCGAAATGTGCCCGGGACCGGCGCCTAGCTCCGGGGAGCTGCGTACCTTCGTCTTTAGCGTCTTTTGTGGTCTACATCATTGCAAAAATCCTTTCCACTATGTCTGGCATGGAGAAACTGTTTCTGCAGAGAAAACATCTCTCATGCTGTTTTACATGTTGCAGAGAGGTCTTCTGAGTGTTTTGCACGTAGGAAAAGAAAGTTGTCCAAAACACCTTCCAATCGAATGTTCATGTGTTTGGAAAAGGTAGGAAAGTGGTAGGGTACAGTTTTCTATCAGTTTGCGAGCTGCGCACACTATCCCAGTGTTGTGCAGCTTCATTCTTCACCTTTCCGAAGCAGCCGCTCACTCCGGCTCCCGGAGGCGAAGATGCGGCTTCTTCGCGCAAAGGCGATTGTGCCGGTCACAGTGCACTCCAGTGCGGCGGCTTCAGTCGAAATGTGTCCGGGACCGGCGCTTAGCTCCGGGGAGCTGCGTACCTTCGTCTTTAGCGTCTTTTGTGGTCTACATCATTGCAAAAATCCTTTCCACTATGTCTGGCATGGAGAAACTGTGCCTGCATAGAAAACATCTCCGATGGTGTTTTACATGTTGCAGCGAAGTCTGCAGTGTGTTTTGCAGGATGAAAAAGAAAGTTGTCCAAAACACTTTCCAACAGAATGTTCATGTGTTTGGAAAAGGTAGGAGATTGGTAAGGTACTGTTTTCTATCAGTTTGCAAGCTGCACACACAATCCCAGTGTTGTTCAGCTTCCTTCTTCACCTTTCCGAAGCAGCCGCTCACTCCGGCTCCCGGAGGCGAAGAAGCGGCTTCTTCGCGCTAAGGCGATTGTGCCGGTCACAGTGCACTCCAGTGCGGCGGCTTCAGTCGAAATGTGTCCGGGACCGGCGCTTAGCTCCGGGGAGCTGCGTACCTTCGTCTTTAGCGTCTTTGTGGTCTACATCATTGCAAAAATCCTTTCCAATATGTCTGGCATGGAGAAACTGTGCCAGCACCGAAAACGTCTCCCATCGTGTTTTACGTGTTGCAGAAATGTTTGAAGAGTATTTTGCAAGCAGAAAAAGAAAGTTTTTTAAAATACCTTCCAATCGAATATTCATGTGTTTGAAAAAGCTAGGAGTTTAGTAAGGTACTGTTTTCTATCAGTTTGCAAGCTGCACACACAATCCCAGTGTTGTTCAGCTTCCTTCTTCACCTTTCCGAAGCAGCCGCTCACTCCGGCTCCCGGAGGCGAAGAAGCGGCTTCTTCGCGCTAAGGCGATTGTGCCGGTCACAGTGCACTCCTGTGCGGCGGCATCTGACGAAATGTGCCCGGGACCGGGGCATAGATCCGGGGAGCTGCGTACCTTCGTCTTTAGCGTCTTTTGTGGTCTACATCATTGCAAAAATCCTTTCCACTATGTCTGGCATGGAGAAACTGTGCCTGCACAGAAAACATCTCTCATGGTGTTTTACATGTTGCAGAGACGACTTCTGAGTGTTTTGCTGGTAGAAAAAGAAAGTTTTCCAAAACACATTCCAATCGAATGTTCATGTGTTTGGAAAAGGTAGGAGAGTGGTAAGGTACTGTTTTCGATCAGTTTGCAAGCTGCGCACACTATCCCAGTGTTGTGCACCTTCATTCTCACCTTTCCGTAGCTACTGGTCTCTCCGGCTCGTGGAGGCGAAGAGGCGGCTTCTTCGCGCAAAGGCGATTGTGCCGGTCACAGTGCACTCCAGTGCGGCGGCTTCAGTCGAAATGTGCCCGGTTCCGGTGCTTAGCTCCGGGGACATCCATACCTGCTTCTTTCGGGACTTTTGTGGTCTTCATCATTGCAGACATGTTTTTCACTATGTCTGGCATGGAGAAACTGCGCCTGCACAGAAAACATCTCCGATGGTGTTTTACATGTTGCAGCGAAGTCTGCAGTGTGTTTTGCAGGATGAAAAAGAAAGTTGTCCAAAACACTTTCCAACAGAATGTTCATGTGTTTGGAAAAGGTAGGAGATTGGTAAGGTACTGTTTTCTATCAGTTTGCAAGCTGCACACACAATCCCAGTGTTGTTCAGCTTCCTTCTTCACCTTTCCGAAGCAGCCGCTCACTCCGGCTCCCGGAGGCGAAGAAGCGGCTTCTTCGCGCAAAGGCGATTGTGCCGGTCACAGTGCACTCCAGTGTGGCGGCTTCTGCCGAAATGTGCCCGGGACCGGCGCCTAGCTCCGGGGAGCTGCGTACCTTCGTCTTTAGCGTCTTTTGTGGTCTACATCATTACAGAAATGTTTTTCACTATGTTAGGCAAGGTGAAACTGTGCCAGCACAGAAAACATCTCCCATCGTGTTTTACATGTTGCAGAGCGCTCTGCAGAAGTTTATGCACGAAGAAAAAGAAAGTTTTCCAAAACACCTTCCAATCGAATGTTCTTGTGTCTGCAAGAATTAGGAGAGTGGAAAGGTACTGTTTTTTATCAGTTTGCAAGCTGCGCAGACTATCCCAGTGTTGTGCAGGTTCATTCTTCACCTTTACGAAGCAGCCGCCCTCTCCAGCTGCCAGAGGCGAAGAAGCGGCTTATTCGCGCAAAGGCGATTGTGCCGGTCACAGTGCACTCCTGTGCGGCGGCTTCTGCCGAAATGTGCCCGGGACCGGCGCCTAGCTCCGGGAAGCTGCGTACCTTCGTCTTTAGCGTCTTTTGTGGTCTACATCATTACAGAAATGTTTTTCACTATGTTAGGCAAGGTGAAACTGTGCCAGCACAGAAAACATCTCCCATCGTGTTTTACATGTTGCAGAGCGCTCTGCAGAAGTTTATGCACGAAGAAAAAGAAAGTTTTCCAAAACACCTTCCAATCGAATATTCTTGTGTCTGCAAGAATTAGGAGAGTGGAAAGGTACTGTTTTTTATCAGTTTGCAAGCTGCGCACACTATCCCAGTGTTGTGCAGGTTCATTCTTCACCTTTACAAAGCAGCCGCCCTCTCCAGCTGCCGGAGGCGAAGAAGCGGCTTATTCGCGCAAAGGCGATTGTGCCGGTCACAGTGCACTCCTGTGCGGCGGCATCTGACGAAATGTGCCCGGGACCGGGGCATAGATCCGGGGAGCTGCGTACCTTCGTCTTTAGCGTCTTTTGTGGTCTACATCATTGCAAAAATCCTTTCCACTATGTCTGGCATGGAGAAACTGTGCCTGCACAGAAAACATCTCTCATGGTGTTTTACATGTTGCAGAGACGACTTCTGAGTGTTTTGCTGGTAGAAAAAGAAAGTTTTCCAAAACACATTCCAATCGAATGTTCATGTGTTTGGAAAAGGTAGGAGAGTGGTAAGGTACTGTTTTCGATCAGTTTGCAAGCTGCGCACACTATCCCAGTGTTGTGCACCTTCATTCTCACCTTTCCGTAGCTACTGGTCTCTCCGGCTCGTGGAGGCGAAGAGGCGGCTTCTTCGCGCAAAGGCGATTGTGCCGGTCACAGTGCACTCCAGTGCGGCGGCTTCAGTCGAAATGTGCCCGGTTCCGGTGCTTAGCTCCGGGGACATCCATACCTGCTTCTTTCGGGACTTTTGTGGTCTTCATCATTGCAGACATGTTTTTCACTATGTCTGGCATGGAGAAACTGCGCCTGCACAGAAAACATCTCCGATGGTGTAATACATGTTGCAGCGAAGTCTGCAGTGTGTTTTGCAGGATGAAAAAGAAAGTTGTCCAAAACACTTTCCAACAGAATGTTCATGTGTTTGGAAAAGGTAGGAGATTGGTAAGGTACTGTTTTCTATCAGTTTGCAAGCTGCACACACAATCCCAGTGTTGTTCAGCTTCCTTCTTCACCTTTCCGAAGCAGCCGCTCACTCCGGCTCCCGGAGGCGAAGAAGCGGCTTCTTCGCGCTAAGGCGATTGTGCCGGTCACAGTGCACTCCAGTGTGGCGGCTTCTGCCGAAATGTGCCCGGGACCGGCGCCTAGCTCCGGGGAGCTGCGTACCTTCGTCTTTAGCGTCTTTTGTGGTCTACATCATTACAGAAATGTTTTTCACTATGTTAGGCAAGGTGAAACTGTGCCAGCACAGAAAACATCTCCCATCGTGTTTTACATGTTGCAGAGCGCTCTGCAGAAGTTTATGCACGAAGAAAAAGAAAGTTTTCCAAAACACCTTCCAATCGAATGTTCTTGTGTCTGCAAGAATTAGGAGAGTGGAAAGGTACTGTTTTTTATCAGTTTGCAAGCTGCGCACACTATCCCAGTGTTGTGCAGGTTCATTCTTCACCTTTACGAAGCAGCCGCCCTCTCCAGCTGCCAGAGGCGAAGAAGCGGCTTATTCGCGCAAAGGCGATTGTGCCGGTCACAGTGCACTCCTGTGCGGCGGCATCTGACGAAATGTGCCCGGGACCGGGGCATAGATCCGGGGAGCTGCGTACCTTCGTCTTTAGTGTCTTTTGTGGTCTACATCATTGCAAAAATCCTTTCCACTATGTCTGGCATGGAGAAACTGTGCCTGCACAGAAAACATCTCCCATCGTGTTTTACATGTTGCAGAGACGACTTCTGAGTGTTTTGCTGGTAGAAAAAGAAAGTTTTCCAAAACACATTCCAATCGAATGTTCATGTGTTTGGAAAAGGTAGGAGAGTGGTAAGGTACTGTTTTCGATCAGTTTGCAAGCTGCGCACACTATCCCAGTGTTGTGCACCTTCATTCTCACCTTTCCGTAGCTACTGGTGTCTGCGGCTTGTGGAGGCGAAGAAGCGGCTTCTTCGCGCAAAGGCGATTGTGCCGGTCACAGTGCACTCCAGTGCGGCGGCTTCAGTCGAAATGTGCCCGGTTACGGTGCTTAGCTCCGGGGACATCCATACCTGCTTCTTTCGGGACTTTTGTGGTCTTCATCATTGCAGAAAGGTTTTTCACTATGTCTGGCAAGGAGAAACTGTGCCTGCACAGAAAACATCTCCCATCGTGTTTTACATGTTGCAGAGAGGTCTGCAGAGTGTTTTGCAAGAAGAAAAAGAAAGTTTTTGAAAATACCTGCCAATCGAATATTTATGTGTTTGAAAAAGCTAGGAGAGTAGTAAGGTACTGTTTTCTATCAGTTTGCAAGCTGCGCACACTACCCAGTGTTGTGCAGCTTCATTCTCACCTTTCCGAAGCCACTGCTCCCTACGGCTTCCGTAGGCGAAGATGCGGCTTCTTTGCGCAAAGGTGATTGTACCCGTGCCAATGCTCTAAAGTGCGGCGGCTTCTGCCGAAATGTGCCCGG
The DNA here is from genome assembly GCF_047830755.1 of Zonotrichia albicollis. NCBI lineage: Eukaryota > Metazoa > Chordata > Aves > Passeriformes > Passerellidae > Zonotrichia > Zonotrichia albicollis. Next base: position 16,232,974 of record NC_133827.1, read on the forward strand.
GACCGGCGCCTAGCTCCGGGGAGCTGCGTACCTTCGTCTTTAGCGTCTTTTGTGGTCTACATCATTGCAAAAATCCTTTCCACTATGTCTGGCATGGAGAAACTGTTTCTGCAGAGAAAACATCTCTCATGCTGTTTTACATGTTGCAGAGAGGTCTTCTGAGTGTTTTGCACGTAGGAAAAGAAAGTTGTCCAAAACACCTTCCAATCGAATGTTCATGTGTTTGGAAAAGGTAGGAAAGTGGTAGGGTACAGTTTTCTATCAGTTTGCGAGCTGCGCACACTATCCCAGTGTTGTGCAGCTTCATTCTTCACCTTTCCGAAGCAGCCGCTCACTCCGGCTCCCGGAGGCGAAGATGCGGCTTCTTCGCGCTAAGGCGATTGTGCCGGTCACAGTGCACTCCAGTGCGGCGGCTTCAGTCGAAATGTGTCCGGGACCGGCGCTTAGCTCCGGGGAGCTGCGTACCTTCGTCTTTAGCGTCTTTTGTGGTCTACATCATTGCAAAAATCCTTTCCACTATGTCTGGCATGGAGAAACTGTGCCTGCATAGAAAACATCTCCGATGGTGTTTTACATGTTGCAGCGAAGTCTGCAGTGTGTTTTGCAGGATGAAAAAGAAAGTTGTCCAAAACACTTTCCAACAGAATGTTCATGTGTTTGGAAAAGGTAGGAGATTGGTAAGGTACTGTTTTCTATCAGTTTGCAAGCTGCACACACAATCCCAGTGTTGTTCAGCTTCCTTCTTCACCTTTCCGAAGCAGCCGCTCACTCCGGCTCCCGGAGGCGAAGAAGCGGCTTCTTCGCGCTAAGGCGATTGTGCCGGTCACAGTGCACTCCAGTGCGGCGGCTTCAGTCGAAATGTGCCCGGGACCGGCGCTTAGCTCCGGGGAGCTGCGTACCTTCGTCTTTAGCGTCTTTGTGGTCTACATCATTGCAAAAATCCTTTCCAATATGTCTGGCATGGAGAAACTGTGCCAGCACCGAAAACGTCTCCCATCGTGTTTTACGTGTTGCAGAAATGTTTGAAGAGTATTTTGCAAGCAGAAAAAGAAAGTTTTTGAAAATACCTTCCAATCGAATATTCATGTGTTTGAAAAAGCTAGGAGTTTAGTAAGGTACTGTTTTCTATCAGTTTGCAAGCTGCACACACAATCCCAGTGTTGTTCAGCTTCCTTCTTCACCTTTCCGAAGCAGCCGCTCACTCCGGCTCCCGGAGGCGAAGAAGCGGCTTCTTCGCGCTAAGGCGATTGTGCCGGTCACAGTGCACTCCTGTGCGGCGGCATCTGACGAAATGTGCCCGGGACCGGGGCATAGGTCCGGGGAGCTGCGTACCTTCGTCTTTAGCGTCTTTTGTGGTCTACATCATTGCAAAAATCCTTTCCACTATGTCTGGCATGGAGAAACTGTGCCTGCACAGAAAACATCTCCCATCGTGTTTTACATGTTGCAGAGACGACTTCTGAGTGTTTTGCTGGTAGAAAAAGAAAGTTTTCCAAAACACATTCCAATCGAATGTTCATGTGTTTGGAAAAGGTAGGAGAGTGGTAAGGTACTGTTTTCGATCAGTTTGCAAGCTGCGCACACTATCCCAGTGTTGTGCACCTTCATTCTCACCTTTCCGTAGCTACTGGTCTCTCCGGCTCGTGGAGGCGAAGAGGCGGCTTCTTCGCGCAAAGGCGATTGTGCCGGTCACAGTGCACTCCAGTGCGGCGGCTTCAGTCGAAATGTGCCCGGTTCCGGTGCTTAGCTCCGGGGACATCCATACCTGCTTCTTTCGGGACTTTTGTGGTCTTCATCATTGCAGACATGTTTTTCACTATGTCTGGCATGGAGAAACTGCGCCTGCACAGAAAACATCTCCGATGGTGTTTTACATGTTGCAGCGAAGTCTGCAGTGTGTTTTGCAGGATGAAAAAGAAAGTTGTCCAAAACACTTTCCAACAGAATGTTCATGTGTTTGGAAAAGGTAGGAGATTGGTAAGGTACTGTTTTCTATCAGTTTGCAAGCTGCACACACAATCCCAGTGTTGTTCAGCTTCCTTCTTCACCTTTCCGAAGCAGCCGCTCACTCCGGCTCCCGGAGGCGAAGAAGCGGCTTCTTCGCGCAAAGGCGATTGTGCCGGTCACAGTGCACTCCAGTGTGGCGGCTTCTGCCGAAATGTGCCCGGGACCGGCGCCTAGCTCCGGGGAGCTGCGTACCTTCGTCTTTAGCGTCTTTTGTGGTCTACATCATTACAGAAATGTTTTTCACTATGTTAGGCAAGGTGAAACTGTGCCAGCACAGAAAACATCTCCCATCGTGTTTTACATGTTGCAGAGCGCTCTGCAGAAGTTTATGCACGAAGAAAAAGAAAGTTTTCCAAAACACCTTCCAATCGAATGTTTTTGTGTCTGTAAGAATTAGGAGACTGGAAAGGTACTGTTTTTTATCAGTTTGCAAGCTGCGCAGACTATCCCAGTGTTGTGCAGGTTCATTCTTCACCTTTACGAAGCAGCCGCCCTCTCCAGCTGCCAGAGGCGAAGAAGCGGCTTATTCGCGCAAAGGCGATTGTGCCGGTCACAGTGCACTCCTGTGCGGCGGCTTCTGCCGAAATGTGCCCGGGACCGGCGCCTAGCTCCGGGAAGCTGCGTACCTTCGTCTTTAGCGTCTTTTGTGGTCTACATCATTACAGAAATGTTTTTCACTATGTTAGGCAAGGTGAAACTGTGCCAGCACAGTAAACATCTCCCATCGTGTTTTACATGTTGCAGAGCGCTCTGCAGAAGTTTATGCACGAAGAAAAAGAAAGTTTTCCAAAACACCTTCCAATCGAATGTTCTTGTGTCTGCAAGAATTAGGAGAGTGGAAAGGTACTGTTTTTTATCAGTTTGCAAGCTGCGCACACTATCCCAGTGTTGTGCAGGTTCATTCTTCACCTTTACAAAGCAGCCGCCCTCTCCAGCTGCCGGAGGCGAAGAAGCGGCTTATTCGCGCAAAGGCGATTGTGCCGGTCACAGTGCACTCCTGTGCGGCGGCATCTGACGAAATGTGCCCGGGACCGGGGCATAGATCCGGGGAGCTGCGTACCTTCGTCTTTAGCGTCTTTTGTGGTCTACATCATTGCAAAAATCCTTTCCACTATGTCTGGCATGGAGAAACTGTGCCTGCACAGAAAACATCTCTCATGGTGTTTTACATGTTGCAGAGACGACTTCTGAGTGTTTTGCTGGTAGAAAAAGAAAGTTTTCCAAAACACATTCCAATCGAATGTTCATGTGTTTGGAAAAGGTAGGAGAGTGGTAAGGTACTGTTTTCGATCAGTTTGCAAGCTGCGCACACTATCCCAGTGTTGTGCACCTTCATTCTCACCTTTCCGTAGCTACTGGTCTCTCCGGCTCGTGGAGGCGAAGAGGCGGCTTCTTCGCGCAAAGGCGATTGTGCCGGTCACAGTGCACTCCAGTGCGGCGGCTTCAGTCGAAATGTGCCCGGTTCCGGTGCTTAGCTCCGGGGACATCCATACCTGCTTCTTTCGGGACTTTTGTGGTCTTCATCATTGCAGACATGTTTTTCACTATGTCTGGCATGGAGAAACTGCGCCTGCACAGAAAACATCTCCGATGGTGTAATACATGTTGCAGCGAAGTCTGCAGTGTGTTTTGCAGGATGAAAAAGAAAGTTGTCCAAAACACTTTCCAACAGAATGTTCATGTGTTTGGAAAAGGTAGGAGATTGGTAAGGTACTGTTTTCTATCAGTTTGCAAGCTGCACACACAATCCCAGTGTTGTTCAGCTTCCTTCTTCACCTTTCCGAAGCAGCCGCTCACTCCGGCTCCCGGAGGCGAAGAAGCGGCTTCTTCGCGCAAAGGCGATTGTGCCGGTCACAGTGCACTCCAGTGTGGCGGCTTCTGCCGAAATGTGCCCGGGACCGGCGCCTAGCTCCGGGGAGCTGCGTACCTTCGTCTTTAGCGTCTTTTGTGGTCTACATCATTACAGAAATGTTTTTCACTATGTTAGGCAAGGTGAAACTGTGCCAGCACAGAAAACATCTCCCATCGTGTTTTACATGTTGCAGAGCGCTCTGCAGAAGTTTATGCACGAAGAAAAAGAAAGTTTTCCAAAACACCTTCCAATCGAATGTTCTTGTGTCTGCAAGAATTAGGAGAGTGGAAAGGTACTGTTTTTTATCAGTTTGCAAGCTGCGCACACTATCCCAGTGTTGTGCAGGTTCATTCTTCACCTTTACGAAGCAGCCGCCCTCTCCAGCTGCCAGAGGCGAAGAAGCGGCTTATTCGCGCAAAGGCGATTGTGCCGGTCACAGTGCACTCCTGTGCGGCGGCATCTGACGAAATGTGCCCGGGACCGGGGCATAGATCCGGGGAGCTGCGTACCTTCGTCTTTAGTGTCTTTTGTGGTCTACATCATTGCAAAAATCCTTTCCACTATGTCTGGCATGGAGAAACTGTGCCTGCACAGAAAACATCTCCCATCGTGTTTTACATGTTGCAGAGACGACTTCTGAGTGTTTTGCTGGTAGAAAAAGAAAGTTTTCCAAAACACATTCCAATCGAATGTTCATGTGTTTGGAAAAGGTAGGAGAGTGGTAAGGTACTGTTTTCGATCAGTTTGCAAGCTGCGCACACTATCCCAGTGTTGTGCACCTTCATTCTCACCTTTCCGTAGCTACTGGTGTCTGCGGCTTGTGGAGGCGAAGAAGCGGCTTCTTCGCGCAAAGGCGATTGTGCCGGTCACAGTGCACTCCAGTGCGAAGGCTTCAGTCGAAATGTGCCCGGTTCCGGTGCTTAGCTCCGGGGACATCCATACCTGCTTCTTTCGGGACTTTTGTGGTCTTCATCATTGCAGACATGTTTTTCACTATGTCTGGCGAGGAGAAACTGTGCCTGCACAGAAAACATCTCCCATCGTGTTTTACATGTTGCAGAGAGGTCTGCAGAGTGTTTTGCAAGAAGAAAATGAAAGTTTTTGAAAATACCTGCCAATCGAATATTTATGTGTTTGAAAAAGCTAGGAGAGTAGTAAGGTACTGTTTTCTATCAGTTTGCAAGCTGCACACACAATCCCAGTGTTGTTCAGCTTCCTTCTTCACCTTTCCGAAGCAGCCGCTCACTCCGGCTCCCGGAGGCGAAGAAGCGGCTTCTTCGCGCAAAGGCGATTGTGCCGGTCACAGTGCACTGCAGTGCGGCGGCTTCAGTCGAAATGTGTCCGGGACCGGCGCTTAGCTCCGGGGAGCTGCGTACCTTCGTCTTTAGCGTCTTTGTGGTCTACATCATTGCAAAAATCCTTTCCAATATGTCTGGCATGGAGAAACTGTGCCAGCACCGAAAACGTCTCCCATCGTGTTTTACGTGTTGCAGAAATGTTTGAAGAGTATTTTGCAAGCAGAAAAAGAAAGTTTTTGAAAATACCTTCCAATCGAATATTCATGTGTTTGAAAAAGCTAGGAGTTTAGTAAGGTACTGTTTTCTATCAGTTTGCAAGCTGCACACACAATCCCAGTGTTGTTCAGCTTCCTTCTTCACCTTTCCGAAGCAGCCGCTCACTCCGGCTCCCGGAGGCGAAGAAGCGGCTTCTTCGCGCAAAGGCGATTGTGCCGGTCACAGTGCACTCCAGTGTGGCGGCTTCTGCCGAAATGTGCCCGGGACCGGCGCCTAGCTCCGGGGAGCTGCGTACCTTCGTCTTTAGCGTCTTTTGTGGTCTACATCATTACAGAAATGTTTTTCACTATGTTAGGCAAGGTGAAACTGTGCCAGCACAGAAAACATCTCCCATCGTGTTTTACATGTTGCAGAGCGCTCTGCAGAAGTTTATGCACGAAGAAAAAGAAAGTTTTCCAAAACACCTTCCAATCGAATGTTCTTGTGTCTGCAAGAATTAGGAGAGTGGAAAGGTACTGTTTTTTATCAGTTTGCAAGCTGCGCACACTATCCCAGTGTTGTGCAGGTTCATTCTTCACCTTTACGAAGCAGCCGCCCTCTCCAGCTGCCAGAGGCGAAGAAGCGGCTTATTCGCGCAAAGGCGATTGTGCCGGTCACAGTGCACTCCTGTGCGGCGGCATCTGACGAAATGTGCCCGGGACCGGGGCATAGATCCGGGGAGCTGCGTACCTTCGTCTTTAGTGTCTTTTGTGGTCTACATCATTGCAAAAATCCTTTCCACTATGTCTGGCATGGAGAAACTGTGCCTGCACAGAAAACATCTCCCATCGTGTTTTACATGTTGCAGAGACGACTTCTGAGTGTTTTGCTGGTAGAAAAAGAAAGTTTTCCAAAACACATTCCAATCGAATGTTCATGTGTTTGGAAAAGGTAGGAGAGTGGTAAGGTACTGTTTTCGATCAGTTTGCAAGCTGCGCACACTATCCCAGTGTTGTGCACCTTCATTCTCACCTTTCCGTAGCTACTGGTGTCTGCGGCTTGTGGAGGCGAAGAAGCGGCTTCTTCGCGCAAAGGCGATTGTGCCGGTCACAGTGCACTCCAGTGCGAAGGCTTCAGTCGAAATGTGCCCGGTTCCGGTGCTTAGCTCCGGGGACATCCATACCTGCTTCTTTCGGGACTTTTGTGGTCTTCATCATTGCAGACATGTTTTTCACTATGTCTGGCAAGGAGAAACTGTGCCTGCACAGAAAACATCTCCCATCGTGTTTTACATGTTGCAGAGAGGTCTGCAGAGTGTTTTGCAAGAAGAAAATGAAAGTTTTTGAAAATACCTGCCAATCGAATATTTATGTGTTTGAAAAAGCTAGGAGAGTAGTAAGGTACTGTTTTCTATCAGTTTGCAAGCTGCACACACAATCCCAGTGTTGTTCAGCTTCCTTCTTCACCTTTCCGAAGCAGCCGCTCACTCCGGCTCCCGGAGGCGAAGAAGCGGCTTCTTCGCGCAAAGGCGATTGTGCCGGTCACAGTGCACTGCAGTGCGGCGGCTTCAGTCGAAATGTGTCCGGGACCGGCGCTTAGCTCCGGGGAGCTGCGTACCTTCGTCTTTAGCGTCTTTGTGGTCTACATCATTGCAAAAATCCTTTCCAATATGTCTGGCATGGAGAAACTGTGCCAGCACCGAAAACGTCTCCCATCGTGTTTTACGTGTTGCAGAAATGTTTGAAGAGTATTTTGCAAGCAGAAAAAGAAAGTTTTTGAAAATACCTTCCAATCGAATATTCATGTGTTTGAAAAAGCTAGGAGTTTAGTAAGGTACTGTTTTCTATCAGTTTGCAAGCTGCACACACAATCCCAGTGTTGTTCAGCTTCCTTCTTCACCTTTCCGAAGCAGCCGCTCACTCCGGCTCCCGGAGGCGAAGAAGCGGCTTCTTCGCGCAAAGGCGATTGTGCCGGTCACAGTGCACTCCAGTGTGGCGGCTTCTGCCGAAATGTGCCCGGGACCGGCGCCTAGCTCCGGGGAGCTGCGTACCTTCGTCTTTAGCGTCTTTTGTGGTCTACATCATTACAGAAATGTTTTTCACTATGTTAGGCAAGGTGAAACTGTGCCAGCACAGAAAACATCTCCCATCGTGTTTTACATGTTGCAGAGCGCTCTGCAGAAGTTTATGCACGAAGAAAAAGAAAGTTTTCCAAAACACCTTCCAATCGAATGTTCTTGTGTCTGCAAGAATTAGGAGAGTGGAAAGGTACTGTTTTTTATCAGTTTGCAAGCTGCGCACACTATCCCAGTGTTGTGCAGGTTCATTCTTCACCTTTAAGAAGCAGCCGCCCTCTCCAGCTGCCAGAGGCGAAGAAGCGGCTTATTCGCGCAAAGGCGATTGTGCCGGTCACAGTGCACTCCTGTGCGGCGGCATCTGACGAAATGTGCCCGGGACCGGGGCATAGATCCGGGGAGCTGCGTACCTTCGTCTTTAGTGTCTTTTGTGGTCTACATCATTGCAAAAATCCTTTCCACTATGTCTGGCATGGAGAAACTGTGCCTGCACAGAAAACATCTCCCATCGTGTTTTACATGTTGCAGAGACGACTTCTGAGTGTTTTGCTGGTAGAAAAAGAAAGTTTTCCAAAACACATTCCAATCGAATGTTCATGTGTTTGGAAAAGGTAGGAGAGTGGTAAGGTACTGTTTTCGATCAGTTTGCAAGCTGCGCACACTATCCCAGTGTTGTGCACCTTCATTCTCACCTTTCCGTAGCTACTGGTGTCTGCGGCTTGTGGAGGCGAAGAAGCGGCTTCTTCGCGCAAAGGCGATTGTGCCGGTCACAGTGCACTCCAGTGCGGCGGCTTCAGTCGAAATGTGCCCGGTTCCGGTGCTTAGCTCCGGGGACATCCATACCTGCTTCTTTCGGGACTTTTGTGGTCTTCATCATTGCAGACATGTTTTTCACTATGTCTGGCATGGAGAAACTGTGCCTGCACAGAAAACATCTCCCATCGTGTTTTACATGTTGCAGAGAGGTCTGCAGAGTGTTTTGCAAGAAGAAAATGAAAGTTTTTGAAAATACCTGCCAATCGAATATTTATGTGTTTGAAAAAGCTAGGAGAGTAGTAAGGTACTGTTTTCTATCAGTTTGCAAGCTGCGCACACTACCCAGTGTTGTGCAGCTTCATTCTCACCTTTCCGAAGCCACTGCTCCCTACGGCTTCCGTAGGCGAAGATGCGGCTTCTTTGCGCAAAGGTGATTGTACCCGTGCCAATGCTCTAAAGTGCGGCGGCTTCTGCCGAAATGTGCCCGGGACCGGCCCCTAGCTCCGGGGAGCTGCGTACCTTCGTCTTTAGCGTCTTTTGTGGTCTACATCATTGCAAAAATCCTTTCCACTATGTCTGGCATGGAGAAACTGTGCCTGCACAGAAAACATCTCTCATGCTGTTTTACATGTTGCAGAGAGGTCTTCTGAGTGTTTTGCACGTAGGAAAAGAAAGTTGTCCAAAACACCTTCCAATCGAATGTTCATGTGTTTGGAAAAGGTAGGAAAGTGGTAGGGTACTGTTTTCTATCAGTTTGCAAGCTGCGCACACTATCCCAGTGTTGTGCAGCTTCATTCTCACCTTTTCGCAGCTACTGGTCTCTCCGGCTCGTGGAGGCGAAGAGGCGGCTTCTTCGCGCAAAGGCGATTGTGCCGGTCACAGTGCACTCCAGTGCGGCGGCTTCAGTCGAAATGTGCCCGGTTCCGGTGCTTAGCTCCGGGGACATCCATACCTGCTTCTTTCGGGACTTTTGTGGTCTTCATCATTGCAGACATGTTTTTCACTATGTCTGGCATGGAGAAACTGCGCCTGCACAGAAAACATCTCCGATGGTGTAATACATGTTGCAGCGAAGTCTGCAGTGTGTTTTGCAGGATGAAAAAGAAAGTTGTCCAAAACACTTTCCAACAGAATGTTCATGTGTTTGGAAAAGGTAGGAGATTGGTAAGGTACTGTTTTCTATCAGTTTGCAAGCTGCACACACAATCCCAGTGTTGTTCAGCTTCCTTCTTCACCTTTCCGAAGCAGCCGCTCACTCCGGCTCCCGGAGGCGAAGAAGCGGCTTCTTCGCGCTAAGGCGATTGTGCCGGTCACAGTGCACTCCAGTGTGGCGGCTTCTGCCGAAATGTGCCCGGGACCGGCGCCTAGCTCCGGGGAGCTGCGTACCTTCGTCTTTAGCGTCTTTTGTGGTCTACATCATTACAGAAATGTTTTTCACTATGTTAGGCAAGGTGAAACTGTGCCAGCACAGAAAACATCTCCCATCGTGTTTTACATGTTGCAGAGCGCTCTGCAGAAGTTTATGCACGAAGAAAAAGAAAGTTTTCCAAAACACCTTCCAATCGAATGTTCTTGTGTCTGCAAGAATTAGGAGAGTGGAAAGGTACTGTTTTTTATCAGTTTGCAAGCTGCGCACACTATCCCAGTGTTGTGCAGGTTCATTCTTCACCTTTACGAAGCAGCCGCCCTCTCCAGCTGCCAGAGGCGAAGAAGCGGCTTATTCGCGCAAAGGCGATTGTGCCGGTCACAGTGCACTCCTGTGCGGCGGCATCTGACGAAATGTGCCCGGGACCGGGGCATAGATCCGGGGAGCTGCGTACCTTCGTCTTTAGTGTCTTTTGTGGTCTACATCATTGCAAAAATCCTTTCCACTATGTCTGGCATGGAGAAACTGTGCCTGCACAGAAAACATCTCCCATCGTGTTTTACATGTTGCAGAGACGACTTCTGAGTGTTTTGCTGGTAGAAAAAGAAAGTTTTCCAAAACACATTCCAATCGAATGTTCATGTGTTTGGAAAAGGTAGGAGAGTGGTAAGGTACTGTTTTCGATCAGTTTGCAAGCTGCGCACACTATCCCAGTGTTGTGCACCTTCATTCTCACCTTTCCGTAGCTACTGGTGTCTGCGGCTTGTGGAGGCGAAGAAGCGGCTTCTTCGCGCAAAGGCGATTGTGCCGGTCACAGTGCACTCCAGTGCGGCGGCTTCAGTCGAAATGTGCCCGGTTACGGTGCTTAGCTCCGGGGACATCCATACCTGCTTCTTTCGGGACTTTTGTGGTCTTCATCATTGCAGAAAGGTTTTTCACTATGTCTGGCAAGGAGAAACTGTGCCTGCACAGAAAACATCTCCCATCGTGTTTTACATGTTGCAGAGAGGTCTGCAGAGTGTTTTGCAAGAAGAAAATGAAAGTTTTTGAAAATACCTGCCAATCGAATATTTATGTGTTTGAAAAAGCTAGGAGAGTAGTAAGGTACTGTTTTCTATCAGTTTGCAAGCTGCGCACACTACCCAGTGTTGTGCAGCTTCATTCTCACCTTTCCGAAGCCACTGCTCCCTACGGCTTCCGTAGGCGAAGATGCGGCTTCTTTGCGCAAAGGTGATTGTACCGGTGCCAATGCTCTAAAGTGCGGCGGCTTCTGCCGAAATGTGCCCGGGACCGGCCCCTAGCTCCGGGGAGCTGCGTACCTTCGTCTTTAGCGTCTTTTGTGGTCTACATCATTGCAAAAATCCTTTCCACTATGTCTGGCATGGAGAAACTGTTTCTGCAGAGAAAACATCTCTCATGCTGTTTTACATGTTGCAGAGAGGTCTTCTGAGTGTTTTGCACGTAGGAAAAGAAAGTTGTCCAAAACACCTTCCAATCGAATGTTCATGTGTTTGGAAAAGGTAGGAAAGTGGTAGGGTACTGTTTTCTATCAGTTTGCAAGCTGCGCACACTATCCCAGTGTTGTGCAGCTTCATTCTCACCTTTTCGCAGCTACTGGTCTCTCCGGCTCGTGGAGGCGAAGAGGCGGCTTCTTCGCGCAAAGGCGATTGTGCCGGTCACAGTGCACTCCAGTGCGGCGGCTTCAGTCGAAATGTGCCCGGTTCCGGTGCTTAGCTCCGGGGACATCCATACCTGCTTCTTTCGGGACTTTTGTGGTCTTCATCATTGCAGACATGTTTTTCACTATGTCTGGCATGGAGAAACTGCGCCTGCACAGAAAACATCTCCGATGGTGTTTTACATGTTGCAGCGAAGTCTGCAGTGTGTTTTGCAGGATGAAAAAGAAAGTTGTCCAAAACACTTTCCAACAGAATGTTCATGTGTTTGGAAAAGGTAGGAGATTGGTAAGGTACTGTTTTCTATCAGTTTGCAAGCTGCACACACAATCCCAGTGTTGTTCAGCTTCCTTCTTCACCTTTCCGAAGCAGCCGCTCACTCCGGCTCCCGGAGGCGAAGAAGCGGCTTCTTCGCGCAAAGGCGATTGTGCCGGTCACAGTGCACTCCAGTGTGGCGGCTTCTGCCGAAATGTGCCCGGGACCGGCGCCTAGCTCCGGGGAGCTGCGTACCTTCGTCTTTAGCGTCTTTTGTGGTCTACATCATTACAGAAATGTTTTTCACTATGTTAGGCAAGGTGAAACTGTGCCAGCACAGAAAACATCTCCCATCGTGTTTTACATGTTGCAGAGCGCTCTGCAGAAGTTTATGCACGAAGAAAAAGAAAGTTTTCCAAAACACCTTCCAATCGAATGTTCTTGTGTCTGCAAGAATTAGGAGAGTGGAAAGGTACTGTTTTTTATCAGTTTGCAAGCTGCGCACACTATCCCAGTGTTGTGCAGGTTCATTCTTCACCTTTACGAAGCAGCCGCCCTCTCCAGCTGCCAGAGGCGAAGAAGCGGCTTATTCGCGCAAAGGCGATTGTGCCGGTCACAGTGCACTCCTGTGCGGCGGCATCTGACGAAATGTGCCCGGGACCGGGGCATAGATCCGGGGAGCTGCGTACCTTCGTCTTTAGTGTCTTTTGTGGTCTACATCATTGCAAAAATCCTTTCCACTATGTCTGGCATGGAGAAACTGTGCCTGCACAGAAAACATCTCCCATCGTGTTTTACATGTTGCAGAGACGACTTCTGAGTGTTTTGCTGGTAGAAAAAGAAAGTTTTCCAAAACACATTCCAATCGAATGTTCATGTGTTTGGAAAAGGTAGGAGAGTGGTAAGGTACTGTTTTCGATCAGTTTGCAAGCTGCGCACACTATCCCAGTGTTGTGCACCTTCATTCTCACCTTTCCGTAGCTACTGGTGTCTGCGGCTTGTGGAGGCGAAGAAGCGGCTTCTTCGCGCAAAGGCGATTGTGCCGGTCACAGTGCACTCCAGTGCGAAGGCTTCAGTCGAAATGTGCCCGGTTCCGGTGCTTAGCTCCGGGGACATCCATACCTGCTTCTTTCGGGACTTTTGTGGTCTTCATCATTGCAGACATGTTTTTCACTATGTCTGGCGAGGAGAAACTGTGCCTGCACAGAAAACATCTCCCATCGTGTTTTACATGTTGCAGAGAGGTCTGCAGAGTGTTTTGCAAGAAGAAAATGAAAGTTTTTGAAAATACCTGCCAATCGAATATTTATGTGTTTGAAAAAGCTAGGAGAGTAGTAAGGTACTGTTTTCTATCAGTTTGCAAGCTGCACACACAATCCCAGTGTTGTTCAGCTTCCTTCTTCACCTTTCCGAAGCAGCCGCTCACTCCGGCTCCCGGAGGCGAAGAAGCGGCTTCTTCGCGCAAAGGCGATTGTGCCGGTCACAGTGCACTGCAGTGCGGCGGCTTCAGTCGAAATGTGTCCGGGACCGGCGCTTAGCTCCGGGGAGCTGCGTACCTTCGTCTTTAGCGTCTTTGTGGTCTACATCATTGCAAAAATCCTTTCCAATATGTCTGGCATGGAGAAACTGTGCCAGCACCGAAAACGTCTCCCATCGTGTTTTACGTGTTGCAGAAATGTTTGAAGAGTATTTTGCAAGCAGAAAAAGAAAGTTTTTGAAAATACCTTCCAATCGAATATTCATGTGTTTGAAAAAGCTAGGAGTTTAGTAAGGTACTGTTTTCTATCAGTTTGCAAGCTGCACACACAATCCCAGTGTTGTTCAGCTTCCTTCTTCACCTTTCCGAAGCAGCCGCTCACTCCGGCTCCCGGAGGCGAAGAAGCGGCTTCTTCGCGCAAAGGCGATTGTGCCGGTCACAGTGCACTCCAGTGTGGCGGCTTCTGCCGAAATGTGCCCGGGACCGGCGCCTAGCTCCGGGGAGCTGCGTACCTTCGTCTTTAGCGTCTTTTGTGGTCTACATCATTACAGAAATGTTTTTCACTATGTTAGGCAAGGTGAAACTGTGCCAGCACAGAAAACATCTCCCATCGTGTTTTACATGTTGCAGAGCGCTCTGCAGAAGTTTATGCACGAAGAAAAAGAAAGTTTTCCAAAACACCTTCCAATCGAATGTTCTTGTGTCTGCAAGAATTAGGAGAGTGGAAAGGTACTGTTTTTTATCAGTTTGCAAGCTGCGCACACTATCCCAGTGTTGTGCAGGTTCATTCTTCACCTTTACGAAGCAGCCGCCCTCTCCAGCTGCCAGAGGCGAAGAAGCGGCTTATTCGCGCAAAGGCGATTGTGCCGGTCACAGTGCACTCCTGTGCGGCGGCATCTGACGAAATGTGCCCGGGACCGGGGCATAGATCCGGGGAGCTGCGTACCTTCGTCTTTAGTGTCTTTTGTGGTCTACATCATTGCAAAAATCCTTTCCACTATGTCTGGCATGGAGAAACTGTGCCTGCACAGAAAACATCTCCCATCGTGTTTTACATGTTGCAGAGACGACTTCTGAGTGTTTTGCTGGTAGAAAAAGAAAGTTTTCCAAAACACATTCCAATCGAATGTTCATGTGTTTGGAAAAGGTAGGAGAGTGGTAAGGTACTGTTTTCGATCAGTTTGCAAGCTGCGCACACTATCCCAGTGTTGTGCACCTTCATTCTCACCTTTCCGTAGCTACTGGTGTCTGCGGCTTGTGGAGGCGAAGAAGCGGCTTCTTCGCGCAAAGGCGATTGTGCCGGTCACAGTGCACTCCAGTGCGAAGGCTTCAGTCGAAATGTGCCCGGTTCCGGTGCTTAGCTCCGGGGACATCCATACCTGCTTCTTTCGGGACTTTTGTGGTCTTCATCATTGCAGACATGTTTTTCACTATGTCTGGCAAGGAGAAACTGTGCCTGCACAGAAAACATCTCCCATCGTGTTTTACATGTTGCAGAGAGGTCTGCAGAGTGTTTTGCAAGAAGAAAATGAAAGTTTTTGAAAATACCTGCCAATCGAATATTTATGTGTTTGAAAAAGCTAGGAGAGTAGTAAGGTACTGTTTTCTATCAGTTTGCAAGCTGCACACACAATCCCAGTGTTGTTCAGCTTCCTTCTTCACCTTTCCGAAGCAGCCGCTCACTCCGGCTCCCGGAGGCGAAGAAGCGGCTTCTTCGCGCAAAGGCGATTGTGCCGGTCACAGTGCACTGCAGTGCGGCGGCTTCAGTCGAAATGTGTCCGGGACCGGCGCTTAGCTCCGGGGAGCTGCGTACCTTCGTCTTTAGCGTCTTTGTGGTCTACATCATTGCAAAAATCCTTTCCAATATGTCTGGCATGGAGAAACTGTGCCAGCACCGAAAACGTCTCCCATCGTGTTTTACGTGTTGCAGAAATGTTTGAAGAGTATTTTGCAAGCAGAAAAAGAAAGTTTTTGAAAATACCTTCCAATCGAATATTCATGTGTTTGAAAAAGCTAGGAGTTTAGTAAGGTACTGTTTTCTATCAGTTTGCAAGCTGCACACACAATCCCAGTGTTGTTCAGCTTCCTTCTTCACCTTTCCGAAGCAGCCGCTCACTCCGGCTCCCGGAGGCGAAGAAGCGGCTTCTTCGCGCAAAGGCGATTGTGCCGGTCACAGTGCACTCCAGTGTGGCGGCTTCTGCCGAAATGTGCCCGGGACCGGCGCCTAGCTCCGGGGAGCTGCGTACCTTCGTCTTTAGCGTCTTTTGTGGTCTACATCATTACAGAAATGTTTTTCACTATGTTAGGCAAGGTGAAACTGTGCCAGCACAGAAAACATCTCCCATCGTGTTTTACATGTTGCAGAGCGCTCTGCAGAAGTTTATGCACGAAGAAAAAGAAAGTTTTCCAAAACACCTTCCAATCGAATGTTCTTGTGTCTGCAAGAATTAGGAGAGTGGAAAGGTACTGTTTTTTATCAGTTTGCAAGCTGCGCACACTATCCCAGTGTTGTGCAGGTTCATTCTTCACCTTTAAGAAGCAGCCGCCCTCTCCAGCTGCCAGAGGCGAAGAAGCGGCTTATTCGCGCAAAGGCGATTGTGCCGGTCACAGTGCACTCCTGTGCGGCGGCATCTGACGAAATGTGCCCGGGACCGGGGCATAGATCCGGGGAGCTGCGTACCTTCGTCTTTAGTGTCTTTTGTGGTCTACATCATTGCAAAAATCCTTTCCACTATGTCTGGCATGGAGAAACTGTGCCTGCACAGAAAACATCTCCCATCGTGTTTTACATGTTGCAGAGACGACTTCTGAGTGTTTTGCTGGTAGAAAAAGAAAGTTTTCCAAAACACATTCCAATCGAATGTTCATGTGTTTGGAAAAGGTAGGAGAGTGGTAAGGTACTGTTTTCGATCAGTTTGCAAGCTGCGCACACTATCCCAGTGTTGTGCACCTTCATTCTCACCTTTCCGTAGCTACTGGTGTCTGCGGCTTGTGGAGGCGAAGAAGCGGCTTCTTCGCGCAAAGGCGATTGTGCCGGTCACAGTGCACTCCAGTGCGGCGGCTTCAGTCGAAATGTGCCCGGTTCCGGTGCTTAGCTCCGGGGACATCCATACCTGCTTCTTTCGGGACTTTTGTGGTCTTCATCATTGCAGACATGTTTTTCACTATGTCTGGCATGGAGAAACTGTGCCTGCACAGAAAACATCTCCCATCGTGTTTTACATGTTGCAGAGAGGTCTGCAGAGTGTTTTGCAAGAAGAAAATGAAAGTTTTTGAAAATACCTGCCAATCGAATATTTATGTGTTTGAAAAAGCTAGGAGAGTAGTAAGGTACTGTTTTCTATCAGTTTGCAAGCTGCGCACACTACCCAGTGTTGTGCAGCTTCATTCTCACCTTTCCGAAGCCACTGCTCCCTACGGCTTCCGTAGGCGAAGATGCGGCTTCTTTGCGCAAAGGTGATTGTACCCGTGCCAATGCTCTAAAGTGCGGCGGCTTCTGCCGAAATGTGCCCGGGACCGGCCCCTAGCTCCGGGGAGCTGCGTACCTTCGTCTTTAGCGTCTTTTGTGGTCTACATCATTGCAAAAATCCTTTCCACTATGTCTGGCATGGAGAAACTGTGCCTGCACAGAAAACATCTCTCATGCTGTTTTACATGTTGCAGAGAGGTCTTCTGAGTGTTTTGCACGTAGGAAAAGAAAGTTGTCCAAAACACCTTCCAATCGAATGTTCATGTGTTTGGAAAAGGTAGGAAAGTGGTAGGGTACTGTTTTCTATCAGTTTGCAAGCTGCGCACACTATCCCAGTGTTGTGCAGCTTCATTCTCACCTTTTCGCAGCTACTGGTCTCTCCGGCTCGTGGAGGCGAAGAGGCGGCTTCTTCGCGCAAAGGCGATTGTGCCGGTCACAGTGCACTCCAGTGCGGCGGCTTCAGTCGAAATGTGCCCGGTTCCGGTGCTTAGCTCCGGGGACATCCATACCTGCTTCTTTCGGGACTTTTGTGGTCTTCATCATTGCAGACATGTTTTTCACTATGTCTGGCATGGAGAAACTGCGCCTGCACAGAAAACATCTCCGATGGTGTAATACATGTTGCAGCGAAGTCTGCAGTGTGTTTTGCAGGATGAAAAAGAAAGTTGTCCAAAACACTTTCCAACAGAATGTTCATGTGTTTGGAAAAGGTAGGAGATTGGTAAGGTACTGTTTTCTATCAGTTTGCAAGCTGCACACACAATCCCAGTGTTGTTCAGCTTCCTTCTTCACCTTTCCGAAGCAGCCGCTCACTCCGGCTCCCGGAGGCGAAGAAGCGGCTTCTTCGCGCTAAGGCGATTGTGCCGGTCACAGTGCACTCCAGTGTGGCGGCTTCTGCCGAAATGTGCCCGGGACCGGCGCCTAGCTCCGGGGAGCTGCGTACCTTCGTCTTTAGCGTCTTTTGTGGTCTACATCATTACAGAAATGTTTTTCACTATGTTAGGCAAGGTGAAACTGTGCCAGCACAGAAAACATCTCCCATCGTGTTTTACATGTTGCAGAGCGCTCTGCAGAAGTTTATGCACGAAGAAAAAGAAAGTTTTCCAAAACACCTTCCAATCGAATGTTCTTGTGTCTGCAAGAATTAGGAGAGTGGAAAGGTACTGTTTTTTATCAGTTTGCAAGCTGCGCACACTATCCCAGTGTTGTGCAGGTTCATTCTTCACCTTTACGAAGCAGCCGCCCTCTCCAGCTGCCAGAGGCGAAGAAGCGGCTTATTCGCGCAAAGGCGATTGTGCCGGTCACAGTGCACTCCTGTGCGGCGGCATCTGACGAAATGTGCCCGGGACCGGGGCATAGATCCGGGGAGCTGCGTACCTTCGTCTTTAGTGTCTTTTGTGGTCTACATCATTGCAAAAATCCTTTCCACTATGTCTGGCATGGAGAAACTGTGCCTGCACAGAAAACATCTCCCATCGTGTTTTACATTTTGCAGAGACGACTTCTGAGTGTTTTGCTGGTAGAAAAAGAAAGTTTTCCAAAACACATTCCAATCGAATGTTCATGTGTTTGGAAAAGGTAGGAGAGTGGTAAGGTACTGTTTTCGATCAGTTTGCAAGCTGCGCACACTATCCCAGTGTTGTGCACCTTCATTCTCACCTTTCCGTAGCTACTGGTGTCTGCGGCTTGTGGAGGCGAAGAAGCGGCTTCTTCGCGCAAAGGCGATTGTGCCGGTCACAGTGCACTCCAGTGCGGCGGCTTCAGTCGAAATGTGCCCGGTTACGGTGCTTAGCTCCGGGGACATCCATACCTGCTTCTTTCGGGACTTTTGTGGTCTTCATCATTGCAGAAAGGTTTTTCACTATGTCTGGCAAGGAGAAACTGTGCCTGCACAGAAAACATCTCCCATCGTGTTTTACATGTTGCAGAGAGGTCTGCAGAGTGTTTTGCAAGAAGAAAATGAAAGTTTTTGAAAATACCTGCCAATCGAATATTTATGTGTTTGAAAAAGCTAGGAGAGTAGTAAGGTACTGTTTTCTATCAGTTTGCAAGCTGCGCACACTACCCAGTGTTGTGCAGCTTCATTCTCACCTTTCCGAAGCCACTGCTCCCTACGGCTTCCGTAGGCGAAGATGCGGCTTCTTTGCGCAAAGGTGATTGTACCAGTGCCAATGCTCTAAAGTGCGGCGGCTTCTGCCGAAATGTGCCCGGGACCGGCCCCTAGCTCCGGGGAGCTGCGTACCTTCGTCTTTAGCGTCTTTTGTGGTCTACATCATTGCAAAAATCCTTTCCACTATGTCTGGCATGGAGAAACTGTTTCTGCAGAGAAAACATCTCTCATGCTGTTTTACATGTTGCAGAGAGGTCTTCTGAGTGTTTTGCACGTAGGAAAAGAAAGTTGTCCAAAACACCTTCCAATCGAATGTTCATGTGTTTGGAAAAGGTAGGAAAGTGGTAGGGTACTGTTTTCTATCAGTTTGCAAGCTGCGCACACTATCCCAGTGTTGTGCAGCTTCATTCTCACCTTTTCGCAGCTACTGGTCTCTCCGGCTCGTGGAGGCGAAGAGGCGGCTTCTTCGCGCAAAGGCGATTGTGCCGGTCACAGTGCACTCCAGTGCGGCGGCTTCAGTCGAAATGTGCCCGGTTCCGGTGCTTAGCTCCGGGGACATCCATACCTGCTTCTTTCGGGACTTTTGTGGTCTTCATCATTGCAGACATGTTTTTCACTATGTCTGGCATGGAGAAACTGCGCCTGCACAGAAAACATCTCCGATGGTGTAATACATGTTGCAGCGAAGTCTGCAGTGTGTTTTGCAGGATGAAAAAGAAAGTTGTCCAAAACACTTTCCAACAGAATGTTCATGTGTTTGGAAAAGGTAGGAGATTGGTAAGGTACTGTTTTCTATCAGTTTGCAAGCTGCACACACAATCCCAGTGTTGTTCAGCTTCCTTCTTCACCTTTCCGAAGCAGCCGCTCACTCCGGCTCCCGGAGGCGAAGAAGCGGCTTCTTCGCGCAAAGGCGATTGTGCCGGTCACAGTGCACTCCAGTGTGGCGGCTTCTGCCGAAATGTGCCCGGGACCGGCGCCTAGCTCCGGGGAGCTGCGTACCTTCGTCTTTAGCGTCTTTTGTGGTCTACATCATTACAGAAATGTTTTTCACTATGTTAGGCAAGGTGAAACTGTGCCAGCACAGAAAACATCTCCCATCGTGTTTTACATGTTGCAGAGCGCTCTGCAGAAGTTTATGCACGAAGAAAAAGAAAGTTTTCCAAAACACCTTCCAATCGAATGTTCTTGTGTCTGCAAGAATTAGGAGAGTGGAAAGGTACTGTTTTTTATCAGTTTGCAAGCTGCGCACACTATCCCAGTGTTGTGCAGGTTCATTCTTCACCTTTACGAAGCAGCCGCCCTCTCCAGCTGCCAGAGGCGAAGAAGCGGCTTATTCGCGCAAAGGCGATTGTGCCGGTCACAGTGCACTCCTGTGCGGCGGCATCTGACGAAATGTGCCCGGGACCGGGGCATAGATCCGGGGAGCTGCGTACCTTCGTCTTTAGTGTCTTTTGTGGTCTACATCATTGCAAAAATCCTTTCCACTATGTCTGGCATGGAGAAACTGTGCCTGCACAGAAAACATCTCCCATCGTGTTTTACATGTTGCAGAGACGACTTCTGAGTGTTTTGCTGGTAGAAAAAGAAAGTTTTCCAAAACACATTCCAATCGAATGTTCATGTGTTTGGAAAAGGTAGGAGAGTGGTAAGGTACTGTTTTCGATCAGTTTGCAAGCTGCGCACACTATCCCAGTGTTGTGCACCTTCATTCTCACCTTTCCGTAGCTACTGGTGTCTGCGGCTTGTGGAGGCGAAGAAGCGGCTTCTTCGCGCAAAGGCGATTGTGCCGGTCACAGTGCACTCCAGTGCGAAGGCTTCAGTCGAAATGTGCCCGGTTCCGGTGCTTAGCTCCGGGGACATCCATACCTGCTTCTTTCGGGACTTTTGTGGTCTTCATCATTGCAGACATGTTTTTCACTATGTCTGGCGAGGAGAAACTGTGCCTGCACAGAAAACATCTCCCATCGTGTTTTACATGTTGCAGAGAGGTCTGCAGAGTGTTTTGCAAGAAGAAAATGAAAGTTTTTGAAAATACCTGCCAATCGAATATTTATGTGTTTGAAAAAGCTAGGAGAGTAGTAAGGTACTGTTTTCTATCAGTTTGCAAGCTGCACACACAATCCCAGTGTTGTTCAGCTTCCTTCTTCACCTTTCCGAAGCAGCCGCTCACTCCGGCTCCCGGAGGCGAAGAAGCGGCTTCTTCGCGCAAAGGCGATTGTGCCGGTCACAGTGCACTGCAGTGCGGCGGCTTCAGTCGAAATGTGTCCGGGACCGGCGCTTAGCTCCGGGGAGCTGCGTACCTTCGTCTTTAGCGTCTTTGTGGTCTACATCATTGCAAAAATCCTTTCCAATATGTCTGGCATGGAGAAACTGTGCCAGCACCGAAAACGTCTCCCATCGTGTTTTACGTGTTGCAGAAATGTTTGAAGAGTATTTTGCAAGCAGAAAAAGAAAGTTTTTGAAAATACCTTCCAATCGAATATTCATGTGTTTGAAAAAGCTAGGAGTTTAGTAAGGTACTGTTTTCTATCAGTTTGCAAGCTGCACACACAATCCCAGTGTTGTTCAGCTTCCTTCTTCACCTTTCCGAAGCAGCCGCTCACTCCGGCTCCCGGAGGCGAAGAAGCGGCTTCTTCGCGCAAAGGCGATTGTGCCGGTCACAGTGCACTCCAGTGTGGCGGCTTCTGCCGAAATGTGCCCGGGACCGGCGCCTAGCTCCGGGGAGCTGCGTACCTTCGTCTTTAGCGTCTTTTGTGGTCTACATCATTACAGAAATGTTTTTCACTATGTTAGGCAAGGTGAAACTGTGCCAGCACAGAAAACATCTCCCATCGTGTTTTACATGTTGCAGAGCGCTCTGCAGAAGTTTATGCACGAAGAAAAAGAAAGTTTTCCAAAACACCTTCCAATCGAATGTTCTTGTGTCTGCAAGAATTAGGAGAGTGGAAAGGTACTGTTTTTTATCAGTTTGCAAGCTGCGCACACTATCCCAGTGTTGTGCAGGTTCATTCTTCACCTTTACGAAGCAGCCGCCCTCTCCAGCTGCCAGAGGCGAAGAAGCGGCTTATTCGCGCAAAGGCGATTGTGCCGGTCACAGTGCACTCCTGTGCGGCGGCATCTGACGAAATGTGCCCGGGACCGGGGCATAGATCCGGGGAGCTGCGTACCTTCGTCTTTAGTGTCTTTTGTGGTCTACATCATTGCAAAAATCCTTTCCACTATGTCTGGCATGGAGAAACTGTGCCTGCACAGAAAACATCTCCCATCGTGTTTTACATGTTGCAGAGACGACTTCTGAGTGTTTTGCTGGTAGAAAAAGAAAGTTTTCCAAAACACATTCCAATCGAATGTTCATGTGTTTGGAAAAGGTAGGAGAGTGGTAAGGTACTGTTTTCGATCAGTTTGCAAGCTGCGCACACTATCCCAGTGTTGTGCACCTTCATTCTCACCTTTCCGTAGCTACTGGTGTCTGCGGCTTGTGGAGGCGAAGAAGCGGCTTCTTCGCGCAAAGGCGATTGTGCCGGTCACAGTGCACTCCAGTGCGAAGGCTTCAGTCGAAATGTGCCCGGTTCCGGTGCTTAGCTCCGGGGACATCCATACCTGCTTCTTTCGGGACTTTTGTGGTCTTCATCATTGCAGACATGTTTTTCACTATGTCTGGCGAGGAGAAACTGTGCCTGCACAGAAAACATCTCCCATCGTGTTTTACATGTTGCAGAGAGGTCTGCAGAGTGTTTTGCAAGAAGAAAATGAAAGTTTTTGAAAATACCTGCCAATCGAATATTTATGTGTTTGAAAAAGCTAGGAGAGTAGTAAGGTACTGTTTTCTATCAGTTTGCAAGCTGCACACACAATCCCAGTGTTGTTCAGCTTCCTTCTTCACCTTTCCGAAGCAGCCGCTCACTCCGGCTCCCGGAGGCGAAGAAGCGGCTTCTTCGCGCAAAGGCGATTGTGCCGGTCACAGTGCACTGCAGTGCGGCGGCTTCAGTCGAAATGTGTCCGGGACCGGCGCTTAGCTCCGGGGAGCTGCGTACCTTCGTCTTTAGCGTCTTTGTGGTCTACATCATTGCAAAAATCCTTTCCAATATGTCTGGCATGGAGAAACTGTGCCAGCACCGAAAACGTCTCCCATCGTGTTTTACGTGTTGCAGAAATGTTTGAAGAGTATTTTGCAAGCAGAAAAAGAAAGTTTTTGAAAATACCTTCCAATCGAATATTCATGTGTTTGAAAAAGCTAGGAGTTTAGTAAGGTACTGTTTTCTATCAATTTGCAAGCTGCACACACAATCCCAGTGTTGTTCAGCTTCCTTCTTCACCTTTCCGAAGCAGCCGCTCACTCCGGCTCCCGGAGGCGAAGAAGCGGCTTCTTCGCGCAAAGGCGATTGTGCCGGTCACAGTGCACTCCAGTGTGGCGGCTTCTGCCGAAATGTGCCTGGGACCGGCGCCTAGCTCCGGGGAGCTGCGTACCTTCGTCTTTAGCGTCTTTTGTGGTCTACATCATTACAGAAATGTTTTTCACTATGTTAGGCAAGGTGAAACTGTGCCAGCACAGAAAACATCTCCCATCGTGTTTTACATGTTGCAGAGCGCTCTGCAGAAGTTTATGCACGAAGAAAAAGAAAGTTTTCCAAAACACCTTCCAATCGAATGTTCTTGTGTCTGCAAGAATTAGGAGAGTGGAAAGGTACTGTTTTTTATCAGTTTGCAAGCTGCGCACACTATCCCAGTGTTGTGCAGGTTCATTCTTCACCTTTAAGAAGCAGCCGCCCTCTCCAGCTGCCAGAGGCGAAGAAGCGGCTTATTCGCGCAAAGGCGATTGTGCCGGTCACAGTGCACTCCTGTGCGGCGGCATCTGACGAAATGTGCCCGGGACCGGGGCATAGATCCGGGGAGCTGCGTACCTTCGTCTTTAGTGTCTTTTGTGGTCTACATCATTGCAAAAATCCTTTCCACTATGTCTGGCATGGAGAAACTGTGCCTGCACAGAAAACATCTCCCATCGTGTTTTACATGTTGCAGAGACGACTTCTGAGTGTTTTGCTGGTAGAAAAAGAAAGTTTTCCAAAACACATTCCAATCGAATGTTCATGTGTTTGGAAAAGGTAGGAGAGTGGTAAGGTACTGTTTTCGATCAGTTTGCAAGCTGCGCACACTATCCCAGTGTTGTGCACCTTCATTCTCACCTTTCCGTAGCTACTGGTGTCTGCGGCTTGTGGAGGCGAAGAAGCGGCTTCTTCGCGCAAAGGCGATTGTGCCGGTCACAGTGCACTCCAGTGCGAAGGCTTCAGTCGAAATGTGCCCGGTTCCGGTGCTTAGCTCCGGGGACATCCATACCTGCTTCTTTCGGGACTTTTGTGGTCTTCATCATTGCAGACATGTTTTTCACTATGTCTGGCATGGAGAAACTGTGCCTGCACAGAAAACATCTCCCATCGTGTTTTACATGTTGCAGAGAGGTCTGCAGAGTGTTTTGCAAGAAGAAAATGAAAGTTTTTGAAAATACCTGCCAATCGAATATTTATGTGTTTGAAAAAGCTAGGAGAGTAGTAAGGTACTGTTTTCTATCAGTTTGCAAGCTGCGCACACTACCCAGTGTTGTGCAGCTTCATTCTCACCTTTCCGAAGCCACTGCTCCCTACGGCTTCCGTAGGCGAAGATGCGGCTTCTTTGCGCAAAGGTGATTGTACCCGTGCCAATGCTCTAAAGTGCGGCGGCTTCTGCCGAAATGTGCCCGGGACCGGCGCCTAGCTCCGGGGAGCTGCGTACCTTCGTCTTTAGCGTCTTTTGTGGTCTACATCATTGCAAAAATCCTTTCCACTATGTCTGGCATGGAGAAACTGTGCCTGCACAGAAAACATCTCTCATGCTGTTTTACATGTTGCAGAGAGGTCTTCTGAGTGTTTTGCACGTAGGAAAAGAAAGTTGTCAAAAACACCTTCCAATCGAATGTTCATGTGTTTGGAAAAGGTAGGAAAGTGGTAGGGTACTGTTTTCTATCAGTTTGCAAGCTGCGCACACTATCCCAGTGTTGTGCAGCTTCATTCTCACCTTTTCGCAGCTACTGGTCTCTCCGGCTCGTGGAGGCGAAGAGGCGGCTTCTTCGCGCAAAGGCGATTGTGCCGGTCACAGTGCACTCCAGTGCGGCGGCTTCAGTCGAAATGTGCCCGGTTCCGGTGCTTAGCTCCGGGGACATCCATACCTGCTTCTTTCGGGACTTTTGTGGTCTTCATCATTGCAGACATGTTTTTCACTATGTCTGGCATGGAGAAACTGCGCCTGCACAGAAAACATCTCCGATGGTGTAATACATGTTGCAGCGAAGTCTGCAGTGTGTTTTGCAGGATGAAAAAGAAAGTTGTCCAAAACACTTTCCAACAGAATGTTCATGTGTTTGGAAAAGGTAGGAGATTGGTAAGGTACTGTTTTCTATCAGTTTGCAAGCTGCACACACAATCCCAGTGTTGTTCAGCTTCCTTCTTCACCTTTCCGAAGCAGCCGCTCACTCCGGCTCCCGGAGGCGAAGAAGCGGCTTCTTCGCGCTAAGGCGATTGTGCCGGTCACAGTGCACTCCAGTGTGGCGGCTTCTGCCGAAATGTGCCCGGGACCGGCGCCTAGCTCCGGGGAGCTGCGTACCTTCGTCTTTAGCGTCTTTTGTGGTCTACATCATTACAGAAATGTTTTTCACTATGTTAGGCAAGGTGAAACTGTGCCAGCACAGAAAACATCTCCCATCGTGTTTTACATGTTGCAGAGCGCTCTGCAGAAGTTTATGCACGAAGAAAAAGAAAGTTTTCCAAAACACCTTCCAATCGAATGTTCTTGTGTCTGCAAGAATTAGGAGAGTGGAAAGGTACTGTTTTTTATCAGTTTGCAAGCTGCGCACACTATCCCAGTGTTGTGCAGGTTCATTCTTCACCTTTACGAAGCAGCCGCCCTCTCCAGCTGCCAGAGGCGAAGAAGCGGCTTATTCGCGCAAAGGCGATTGTGCCGGTCACAGTGCACTCCTGTGCGGCGGCATCTGACGAAATGTGCCCGGGACCGGGGCATAGATCCGGGGAGCTGCGTACCTTCGTCTTTAGTGTCTTTTGTGGTCTACATCATTGCAAAAATCCTTTCCACTATGTCTGGCATGGAGAAACTGTGCCTGCACAGAAAACATCTCCCATCGTGTTTTACATGTTGCAGAGACGACTTCTGAGTGTTTTGCTGGTAGAAAAAGAAAGTTTTCCAAAACACATTCCAATCGAATGTTCATGTGTTTGGAAAAGGTAGGAGAGTGGTAAGGTACTGTTTTCGATCAGTTTGCAAGCTGCGCACACTATCCCAGTGTTGTGCACCTTCATTCTCACCTTTCCGTAGCTACTGGTGTCTGCGGCTTGTGGAGGCGAAGAAGCGGCTTCTTCGCGCAAAGGCGATTGTGCCGGTCACAGTGCACTCCAGTGCGAAGGCTTCAGTCGAAATGTGCCCGGTTCCGGTGCTTAGCTCCGGGGACATCCATACCTGCTTCTTTCGGGACTTTTGTGGTCTTCATCATTGCAGACATGTTTTTCACTATGTCTGGCGAGGAGAAACTGTGCCTGCACAGAAAACATCTCCCATCGTGTTTTACATGTTGCAGAGAGGTCTGCAGAGTGTTTTGCAAGAAGAAAATGAAAGTTTTTGAAAATACCTGCCAATCGAATATTTATGTGTTTGAAAAAGCTAGGAGAGTAGTAAGGTACTGTTTTCTATCAGTTTGCAAGCTGCACACACAATCCCAGTGTTGTTCAGCTTCCTTCTTCACCTTTCCGAAGCAGCCGCTCACTCCGGCTCCCGGAGGCGAAGAAGCGGCTTCTTCGCGCAAAGGCGATTGTGCCGGTCACAGTGCACTGCAGTGCGGCGGCTTCAGTCGAAATGTGTCCGGGACCGGCGCTTAGCTCCGGGGAGCTGCGTACCTTCGTCTTTAGCGTCTTTGTGGTCTACATCATTGCAAAAATCCTTTCCAATATGTCTGGCATGGAGAAACTGTGCCAGCACCGAAAACGTCTCCCATCGTGTTTTACGTGTTGCAGAAATGTTTGAAGAGTATTTTGCAAGCAGAAAAAGAAAGTTTTTGAAAATACCTTCCAATCGAATATTCATGTGTTTGAAAAAGCTAGGAGTTTAGTAAGGTACTGTTTTCTATCAGTTTGCAAGCTGCACACACAATCCCAGTGTTGTTCAGCTTCCTTCTTCACCTTTCCGAAGCAGCCGCTCACTCCGGCTCCCGGAGGCGAAGAAGCGGCTTCTTCGCGCTAAGGCGATTGTGCCGGTCACAGTGCACTCCAGTGTGGCGGCTTCTGCCGAAATGTGCCCGGGACCGGCGCCTAGCTCCGGGGAGCTGCGTACCTTCGTCTTTAGCGTCTTTTGTGGTCTACATCATTACAGAAATGTTTTTCACTATGTTAGGCAAGGTGAAACTGTGCCAGCACAGAAAACATCTCCCATCGTGTTTTACATGTTGCAGAGCGCTCTGCAGAAGTTTATGCACGAAGAAAAAGAAAGTTTTCCAAAACACCTTCCAATCGAATGTTCTTGTGTCTGCAAGAATTAGGAGAGTGGAAAGGTACTGTTTTTTATCAGTTTGCAAGCTGCGCACACTATCCCAGTGTTGTGCAGGTTCATTCTTCACCTTTACGAAGCAGCCGCCCTCTCCAGCTGCCAGAGGCGAAGAAGCGGCTTATTCGCGCAAAGGCGATTGTGCCGGTCACAGTGCACTCCTGTGCGGCGGCATCTGACGAAATGTGCCCGGGACCGGGGCATAGATCCGGGGAGCTGCGTACCTTCGTCTTTAGTGTCTTTTGTGGTCTACATCATTGCAAAAATCCTTTCCACTATGTCTGGCATGGAGAAACTGTGCCTGCACAGAAAACATCTCCCATCGTGTTTTACATGTTGCAGAGACGACTTCTGAGTGTTTTGCTGGTAGAAAAAGAAAGTTTTCCAAAACACATTCCAATCGAATGTTCATGTGTTTGGAAAAGGTAGGAGAGTGGTAAGGTACTGTTTTCGATCAGTTTGCAAGCTGCGCACACTATCCCAGTGTTGTGCACCTTCATTCTCACCTTTCCGTAGCTACTGGTGTCTGCGGCTTGTGGAGGCGAAGAAGCGGCTTCTTCGCGCAAAGGCGATTGTGCCGGTCACAGTGCACTCCAGTGCGAAGGCTTCAGTCGAAATGTGCCCGGTTCCGGTGCTTAGCTCCGGGGACATCCATACCTGCTTCTTTCGGGACTTTTGTGGTCTTCATCATTGCAGACATGTTTTTCACTATGTCTGGCGAGGAGAAACTGTGCCTGCACAGAAAACATCTCCCATCGTGTTTTACATGTTGCAGAGAGGTCTGCAGAGTGTTTTGCAAGAAGAAAATGAAAGTTTTTGAAAATACCTGCCAATCGAATATTTATGTGTTTGAAAAAGCTAGGAGAGTAGTAAGGTACTGTTTTCTATCAGTTTGCAAGCTGCACACACAATCCCAGTGTTGTTCAGCTTCCTTCTTCACCTTTCCGAAGCAGCCGCTCACTCCGGCTCCCGGAGGCGAAGAAGCGGCTTCTTCGCGCAAAGGCGATTGTGCCGGTCACAGTGCACTGCAGTGCGGCGGCTTCAGTCGAAATGTGTCCGGGACCGGCGCTTAGCTCCGGGGAGCTGCGTACCTTCGTCTTTAGCGTCTTTGTGGTCTACATCATTGCAAAAATCCTTTCCAATATGTCTGGCATGGAGAAACTGTGCCAGCACCGAAAACGTCTCCCATCGTGTTTTACGTGTTGCAGAAATGTTTGAAGAGTATTTTGCAAGCAGAAAAAGAAAGTTTTTGAAAATACCTTCCAATCGAATATTCATGTGTTTGAAAAAGCTAGGAGTTTAGTAAGGTACTGTTTTCTATCAGTTTGCAAGCTGCACACACAATCCCAGTGTTGTTCAGCTTCCTTCTTCACCTTTCCGAAGCAGCCGCTCACTCCGGCTCCCGGAGGCGAAGAAGCGGCTTCTTCGCGCAAAGGCGATTGTGCCGGTCACAGTGCACTCCAGTGTGGCGGCTTCTGCCGAAATGTGCCCGGGACCGGCGCCTAGCTCCGGGGAGCTGCGTACCTTCGTCTTTAGCGTCTTTTGTGGTCTACATCATTACAGAAATGTTTTTCACTATGTTAGGCAAGGTGAAACTGTGCCAGCACAGAAAACATCTCCCATCGTGTTTTACATGTTGCAGAGCGCTCTGCAGAAGTTTATGCACGAAGAAAAAGAAAGTTTTCCAAAACACCTTCCAATCGAATGTTCTTGTGTCTGCAAGAATTAGGAGAGTGGAAAGGTACTGTTTTTTATCAGTTTGCAAGCTGCGCACACTATCCCAGTGTTGTGCAGGTTCATTCTTCACCTTTACGAAGCAGCCGCCCTCTCCAGCTGCCAGAGGCGAAGAAGCGGCTTATTCGCGCAAAGGCGATTGTGCCGGTCACAGTGCACTCCTGTGCGGCGGCATCTGACGAAATGTGCCCGGGACCGGGGCATAGATCCGGGGAGCTGCGTACCTTCGTCTTTAGTGTCTTTTGTGGTCTACATCATTGCAAAAATCCTTTCCACTATGTCTGGCATGGAGAAACTGTGCCTGCACAGAAAACATCTCCCATCGTGTTTTACATGTTGCAGAGACGACTTCTGAGTGTTTTGCTGGTAGAAAAAGAAAGTTTTCCAAAACACATTCCAATCGAATGTTCATGTGTTTGGAAAAGGTAGGAGAGTGGTAAGGTACTGTTTTCGATCAGTTTGCAAGCTGCGCACACTATCCCAGTGTTGTGCACCTTCATTCTCACCTTTCCGTAGCTACTGGTGTCTGCGGCTTGTGGAGGCGAAGAAGCGGCTTCTTCGCGCAAAGGCGATTGTGCCGGTCACAGTGCACTCCAGTGCGAAGGCTTCAGTCGAAATGTGCCCGGTTCCGGTGCTTAGCTCCGGGGACATCCATACCTGCTTCTTTCGGGACTTTTGTGGTCTTCATCATTGCAGACATGTTTTTCACTATGTCTGGCGAGGAGAAACTGTGCCTGCACAGAAAACATCTCCCATCGTGTTTTACATGTTGCAGAGAGGTCTGCAGAGTGTTTTGCAAGAAGAAAATGAAAGTTTTTGAAAATACCTGCCAATCGAATATTTATGTGTTTGAAAAAGCTAGGAGAGTAGTAAGGTACTGTTTTCTATCAGTTTGCAAGCTGCACACACAATCCCAGTGTTGTTCAGCTTCCTTCTTCACCTTTCCGAAGCAGCCGCTCACTCCGGCTCCCGGAGGCGAAGAAGCGGCTTCTTCGCGCAAAGGCGATTGTGCCGGTCACAGTGCACTGCAGTGCGGCGGCTTCAGTCGAAATGTGTCCGGGACCGGCGCTTAGCTCCGGGGAGCTGCGTACCTTCGTCTTTAGCGTCTTTGTGGTCTACATCATTGCAAAAATCCTTTCCAATATGTCTGGCATGGAGAAACTGTGCCAGCACCGAAAACGTCTCCCATCGTGTTTTACGTGTTGCAGAAATGTTTGAAGAGTATTTTGCAAGCAGAAAAAGAAAGTTTTTGAAAATACCTTCCAATCGAATATTCATGTGTTTGAAAAAGCTAGGAGTTTAGTAAGGTACTGTTTTCTATCAGTTTGCAAGCTGCACACACAATCCCAGTGTTGTTCAGCTTCCTTCTTCACCTTTCCGAAGCAGCCGCTCACTCCGGCTCCCGGAGGCGAAGAAGCGGCTTCTTCGCGCAAAGGCGATTGTGCCGGTCACAGTGCACTCCAGTGTGGCGGCTTCTGCCGAAATGTGCCCGGGACCGGCGCCTAGCTCCGGGGAGCTGCGTACCTTCGTCTTTAGCGTCTTTTGTGGTCTACATCATTACAGAAATGTTTTTCACTATGTTAGGCAAGGTGAAACTGTGCCAGCACAGAAAACATCTCCCATCGTGTTTTACATGTTGCAGAGCGCTCTGCAGAAGTTTATGCACGAAGAAAAAGAAAGTTTTCCAAAACACCTTCCAATCGAATGTTCTTGTGTCTGCAAGAATTAGGAGAGTGGAAAGGTACTGTTTTTTATCAGTTTGCAAGCTGCGCACACTATCCCAGTGTTGTGCAGGTTCATTCTTCACCTTTAAGAAGCAGCCGCCCTCTCCAGCTGCCAGAGGCGAAGAAGCGGCTTATTCGCGCAAAGGCGATTGTGCCGGTCACAGTGCACTCCTGTGCGGCGGCATCTGACGAAATGTGCCCGGGACCGGGGCATAGATCCGGGGAGCTGCGTACCTTCGTCTTTAGTGTCTTTTGTGGTCTACATCATTGCAAAAATCCTTTCCACTATGTCTGGCATGGAGAAACTGTGCCTGCACAGAAAACATCTCCCATCGTGTTTTACATGTTGCAGAGACGACTTCTGAGTGTTTTGCTGGTAGAAAAAGAAAGTTTTCCAAAACACATTCCAATCGAATGTTCATGTGTTTGGAAAAGGTAGGAGAGTGGTAAGGTACTGTTTTCGATCAGTTTGCAAGCTGCGCACACTATCCCAGTGTTGTGCACCTTCATTCTCACCTTTCCGTAGCTACTGGTGTCTGCGGCTTGTGGAGGCGAAGAAGCGGCTTCTTCGCGCAAAGGCGATTGTGCCGGTCACAGTGCACTCCAGTGCGGCGGCTTCAGTCGAAATGTGCCCGGTTCCGGTGCTTAGCTCCGGGGACATCCATACCTGCTTCTTTCGGGACTTTTGTGGTCTTCATCATTGCAGACATGTTTTTCACTATGTCTGGCATGGAGAAACTGTGCCTGCACAGAAAACATCTCCCATCGTGTTTTACATGTTGCAGAGAGGTCTGCAGAGTGTTTTGCAAGAAGAAAATGAAAGTTTTTGAAAATACCTGCCAATCGAATATTTATGTGTTTGAAAAAGCTAGGAGAGTAGTAAGGTACTGTTTTCTATCAGTTTGCAAGCTGCGCACACTACCCAGTGTTGTGCAGCTTCATTCTCACCTTTCCGAAGCCACTGCTCCCTACGGCTTCCGTAGGCGAAGATGCGGCTTCTTTGCGCAAAGGTGATTGTACCCGTGCCAATGCTCTAAAGTGCGGCGGCTTCTGCCGAAATGTGCCCGGGACCGGCGCCTAGCTCCGGGGAGCTGCGTACCTTCGTCTTTAGCGTCTTTTGTGGTCTACATCATTGCAAAAATCCTTTCCACTATGTCTGGCATGGAGAAACTGTGCCTGCACAGAAAACATCTCTCATGCTGTTTTACATGTTGCAGAGAGGTCTTCTGAGTGTTTTGCACGTAGGAAAAGAAAGTTGTCAAAAACACCTTCCAATCGAATGTTCATGTGTTTGGAAAAGGTAGGAAAGTGGTAGGGTACTGTTTTCTATCAGTTTGCAAGCTGCGCACACTATCCCAGTGTTGTGCAGCTTCATTCTCACCTTTTCGCAGCTACTGGTCTCTCCGGCTCGTGGAGGCGAAGAGGCGGCTTCTTCGCGCAAAGGCGATTGTGCCGGTCACAGTGCACTCCAGTGCGGCGGCTTCAGTCGAAATGTGCCCGGTTCCGGTGCTTAGCTCCGGGGACATCCATACCTGCTTCTTTCGGGACTTTTGTGGTCTTCATCATTGCAGACATGTTTTTCACTATGTCTGGCATGGAGAAACTGCGCCTGCACAGAAAACATCTCCGATGGTGTAATACATGTTGCAGCGAAGTCTGCAGTGTGTTTTGCAGGATGAAAAAGAAAGTTGTCCAAAACACTTTCCAACAGAATGTTCATGTGTTTGGAAAAGGTAGGAGATTGGTAAGGTACTGTTTTCTATCAGTTTGCAAGCTGCACACACAATCCCAGTGTTGTTCAGCTTCCTTCTTCACCTTTCCGAAGCAGCCGCTCACTCCGGCTCCCGGAGGCGAAGAAGCGGCTTCTTCGCGCTAAGGCGATTGTGCCGGTCACAGTGCACTCCAGTGTGGCGGCTTCTGCCGAAATGTGCCCGGGACCGGCGCCTAGCTCCGGGGAGCTGCGTACCTTCGTCTTTAGCGTCTTTTGTGGTCTACATCATTACAGAAATGTTTTTCACTATGTTAGGCAAGGTGAAACTGTGCCAGCACAGAAAACATCTCCCATCGTGTTTTACATGTTGCAGAGCGCTCTGCAGAAGTTTATGCACGAAGAAAAAGAAAGTTTTCCAAAACACCTTCCAATCGAATGTTCTTGTGTCTGCAAGAATTAGGAGAGTGGAAAGGTACTGTTTTTTATCAGTTTGCAAGCTGCGCACACTATCCCAGTGTTGTGCAGGTTCATTCTTCACCTTTACGAAGCAGCCGCCCTCTCCAGCTGCCAGAGGCGAAGAAGCGGCTTATTCGCGCAAAGGCGATTGTGCCGGTCACAGTGCACTCCTGTGCGGCGGCATCTGACGAAATGTGCCCGGGACCGGGGCATAGATCCGGGGAGCTGCGTACCTTCGTCTTTAGTGTCTTTTGTGGTCTACATCATTGCAAAAATCCTTTCCACTATGTCTGGCATGGAGAAACTGTGCCTGCACAGAAAACATCTCCCATCGTGTTTTACATTTTGCAGAGACGACTTCTGAGTGTTTTGCTGGTAGAAAAAGAAAGTTTTCCAAAACACATTCCAATCGAATGTTCATGTGTTTGGAAAAGGTAGGAGAGTGGTAAGGTACTGTTTTCGATCAGTTTGCAAGCTGCGCACACTATCCCAGTGTTGTGCACCTTCATTCTCACCTTTCCGTAGCTACTGGTGTCTGCGGCTTGTGGAGGCGAAGAAGCGGCTTCTTCGCGCAAAGGCGATTGTGCCGGTCACAGTGCACTCCAGTGCGGCGGCTTCAGTCGAAATGTGCCCGGTTACGGTGCTTAGCTCCGGGGACATCCATACCTGCTTCTTTCGGGACTTTTGTGGTCTTCATCATTGCAGAAAGGTTTTTCACTATGTCTGGCAAGGAGAAACTGTGCCTGCACAGAAAACATCTCCCATCGTGTTTTACATGTTGCAGAGAGGTCTGCAGAGTGTTTTGCAAGAAGAAAATGAAAGTTTTTGAAAATACCTGCCAATCGAATATTTATGTGTTTGAAAAAGCTAGGAGAGTAGTAAGGTACTGTTTTCTATCAGTTTGCAAGCTGCGCACACTACCCAGTGTTGTGCAGCTTCATTCTCACCTTTCCGAAGCCACTGCTCCCTACGGCTTCCGTAGGCGAAGATGCGGCTTCTTTGCGCAAAGGTGATTGTACCGGTGCCAATGCTCTAAAGTGCGGCGGCTTCTGCCGAAATGTGCCCGGGACCGGCCCCTAGCTCCGGGGAGCTGCGTACCTTCGTCTTTAGCGTCTTTTGTGGTCTACATCATTGCAAAAATCCTTTCCACTATGTCTGGCATGGAGAAACTGTTTCTGCAGAGAAAACATCTCTCATGCTGTTTTACATGTTGCAGAGAGGTCTTCTGAGTGTTTTGCACGTAGGAAAAGAAAGTTGTCCAAAACACCTTCCAATCGAATGTTCATGTGTTTGGAAAAGGTAGGAAAGTGGTAGGGTACTGTTTTCTATCAGTTTGCAAGCTGCGCACACTATCCCAGTGTTGTGCAGCTTCATTCTCACCTTTTCGCAGCTACTGGTCTCTCCGGCTCGTGGAGGCGAAGAGGCGGCTTCTTCGCGCAAAGGCGATTGTGCCGGTCACAGTGCACTCCAGTGCGGCGGCTTCAGTCGAAATGTGCCCGGTTCCGGTGCTTAGCTCCGGGGACATCCATACCTGCTTCTTTCGGGACTTTTGTGGTCTTCATCATTGCAGACATGTTTTTCACTATGTCTGGCATGGAGAAACTGCGCCTGCACAGAAAACATCTCCGATGGTGTAATACATGTTGCAGCGAAGTCTGCAGTGTGTTTTGCAGGATGAAAAAGAAAGTTGTCCAAAACACTTTCCAACAGAATGTTCATGTGTTTGGAAAAGGTAGGAGATTGGTAAGGTACTGTTTTCTATCAGTTTGCAAGCTGCACACACAATCCCAGTGTTGTTCAGCTTCCTTCTTCACCTTTCCGAAGCAGCCGCTCACTCCGGCTCCCGGAGGCGAAGAAGCGGCTTCTTCGCGCAAAGGCGATTGTGCCGGTCACAGTGCACTCCAGTGTGGCGGCTTCTGCCGAAATGTGCCCGGGACCGGCGCCTAGCTCCGGGGAGCTGCGTACCTTCGTCTTTAGCGTCTTTTGTGGTCTACATCATTACAGAAATGTTTTTCACTATGTTAGGCAAGGTGAAACTGTGCCAGCACAGAAAACATCTCCCATCGTGTTTTACATGTTGCAGAGCGCTCTGCAGAAGTTTATGCACGAAGAAAAAGAAAGTTTTCCAAAACACCTTCCAATCGAATGTTCTTGTGTCTGCAAGAATTAGGAGAGTGGAAAGGTACTGTTTTTTATCAGTTTGCAAGCTGCGCACACTATCCCAGTGTTGTGCAGGTTCATTCTTCACCTTTACGAAGCAGCCGCCCTCTCCAGCTGCCAGAGGCGAAGAAGCGGCTTATTCGCGCAAAGGCGATTGTGCCGGTCACAGTGCACTCCTGTGCGGCGGCATCTGACGAAATGTGCCCGGGACCGGGGCATAGATCCGGGGAGCTGCGTACCTTCGTCTTTAGTGTCTTTTGTGGTCTACATCATTGCAAAAATCCTTTCCACTATGTCTGGCATGGAGAAACTGTGCCTGCACAGAAAACATCTCCCATCGTGTTTTACATGTTGCAGAGACGACTTCTGAGTGTTTTGCTGGTAGAAAAAGAAAGTTTTCCAAAACACATTCCAATCGAATGTTCATGTGTTTGGAAAAGGTAGGAGAGTGGTAAGGTACTGTTTTCGATCAGTTTGCAAGCTGCGCACACTATCCCAGTGTTGTGCACCTTCATTCTCACCTTTCCGTAGCTACTGGTGTCTGCGGCTTGTGGAGGCGAAGAAGCGGCTTCTTCGCGCAAAGGCGATTGTGCCGGTCACAGTGCACTCCAGTGCGAAGGCTTCAGTCGAAATGTGCCCGGTTCCGGTGCTTAGCTCCGGGGACATCCATACCTGCTTCTTTCGGGACTTTTGTGGTCTTCATCATTGCAGACATGTTTTTCACTATGTCTGGCGAGGAGAAACTGTGCCTGCACAGAAAACATCTCCCATCGTGTTTTACATGTTGCAGAGAGGTCTGCAGAGTGTTTTGCAAGAAGAAAATGAAAGTTTTTGAAAATACCTGCCAATCGAATATTTATGTGTTTGAAAAAGCTAGGAGAGTAGTAAGGTACTGTTTTCTATCAGTTTGCAAGCTGCACACACAATCCCAGTGTTGTTCAGCTTCCTTCTTCACCTTTCCGAAGCAGCCGCTCACTCCGGCTCCCGGAGGCGAAGAAGCGGCTTCTTCGCGCAAAGGCGATTGTGCCGGTCACAGTGCACTGCAGTGCGGCGGCTTCAGTCGAAATGTGTCCGGGACCGGCGCTTAGCTCCGGGGAGCTGCGTACCTTCGTCTTTAGCGTCTTTGTGGTCTACATCATTGCAAAAATCCTTTCCAATATGTCTGGCATGGAGAAACTGTGCCAGCACCGAAAACGTCTCCCATCGTGTTTTACGTGTTGCAGAAATGTTTGAAGAGTATTTTGCAAGCAGAAAAAGAAAGTTTTTGAAAATACCTTCCAATCGAATATTCATGTGTTTGAAAAAGCTAGGAGTTTAGTAAGGTACTGTTTTCTATCAGTTTGCAAGCTGCACACACAATCCCAGTGTTGTTCAGCTTCCTTCTTCACCTTTCCGAAGCAGCCGCTCACTCCGGCTCCCGGAGGCGAAGAAGCGGCTTCTTCGCGCAAAGGCGATTGTGCCGGTCACAGTGCACTCCAGTGTGGCGGCTTCTGCCGAAATGTGCCCGGGACCGGCGCCTAGCTCCGGGGAGCTGCGTACCTTCGTCTTTAGCGTCTTTTGTGGTCTACATCATTACAGAAATGTTTTTCACTATGTTAGGCAAGGTGAAACTGTGCCAGCACAGAAAACATCTCCCATCGTGTTTTACATGTTGCAGAGCGCTCTGCAGAAGTTTATGCACGAAGAAAAAGAAAGTTTTCCAAAACACCTTCCAATCGAATGTTCTTGTGTCTGCAAGAATTAGGAGAGTGGAAAGGTACTGTTTTTTATCAGTTTGCAAGCTGCGCACACTATCCCAGTGTTGTGCAGGTTCATTCTTCACCTTTACGAAGCAGCCGCCCTCTCCAGCTGCCAGAGGCGAAGAAGCGGCTTATTCGCGCAAAGGCGATTGTGCCGGTCACAGTGCACTCCTGTGCGGCGGCATCTGACGAAATGTGCCCGGGACCGGGGCATAGATCCGGGGAGCTGCGTACCTTCGTCTTTAGTGTCTTTTGTGGTCTACATCATTGCAAAAATCCTTTCCACTATGTCTGGCATGGAGAAACTGTGCCTGCACAGAAAACATCTCCCATCGTGTTTTACATGTTGCAGAGACGACTTCTGAGTGTTTTGCTGGTAGAAAAAGAAAGTTTTCCAAAACACATTCCAATCGAATGTTCATGTGTTTGGAAAAGGTAGGAGAGTGGTAAGGTACTGTTTTCGATCAGTTTGCAAGCTGCGCACACTATCCCAGTGTTGTGCACCTTCATTCTCACCTTTCCGTAGCTACTGGTGTCTGCGGCTTGTGGAGGCGAAGAAGCGGCTTCTTCGCGCAAAGGCGATTGTGCCGGTCACAGTGCACTCCAGTGCGAAGGCTTCAGTCGAAATGTGCCCGGTTCCGGTGCTTAGCTCCGGGGACATCCATACCTGCTTCTTTCGGGACTTTTGTGGTCTTCATCATTGCAGACATGTTTTTCACTATGTCTGGCGAGGAGAAACTGTGCCTGCACAGAAAACATCTCCCATCGTGTTTTACATGTTGCAGAGAGGTCTGCAGAGTGTTTTGCAAGAAGAAAATGAAAGTTTTTGAAAATACCTGCCAATCGAATATTTATGTGTTTGAAAAAGCTAGGAGAGTAGTAAGGTACTGTTTTCTATCAGTTTGCAAGCTGCACACACAATCCCAGTGTTGTTCAGCTTCCTTCTTCACCTTTCCGAAGCAGCCGCTCACTCCGGCTCCCGGAGGCGAAGAAGCGGCTTCTTCGCGCAAAGGCGATTGTGCCGGTCACAGTGCACTGCAGTGCGGCGGCTTCAGTCGAAATGTGTCCGGGACCGGCGCTTAGCTCCGGGGAGCTGCGTACCTTCGTCTTTAGCGTCTTTGTGGTCTACATCATTGCAAAAATCCTTTCCAATATGTCTGGCATGGAGAAACTGTGCCAGCACCGAAAACGTCTCCCATCGTGTTTTACGTGTTGCAGAAATGTTTGAAGAGTATTTTGCAAGCAGAAAAAGAAAGTTTTTGAAAATACCTTCCAATCGAATATTCATGTGTTTGAAAAAGCTAGGAGTTTAGTAAGGTACTGTTTTCTATCAATTTGCAAGCTGCACACACAATCCCAGTGTTGTTCAGCTTCCTTCTTCACCTTTCCGAAGCAGCCGCTCACTCCGGCTCCCGGAGGCGAAGAAGCGGCTTCTTCGCGCAAAGGCGATTGTGCCGGTCACAGTGCACTCCAGTGTGGCGGCTTCTGCCGAAATGTGCCCGGGACCGGCGCCTAGCTCCGGGGAGCTGCGTACCTTCGTCTTTAGCGTCTTTTGTGGTCTACATCATTACAGAAATGTTTTTCACTATGTTAGGCAAGGTGAAACTGTGCCAGCACAGAAAACATCTCCCATCGTGTTTTACATGTTGCAGAGCGCTCTGCAGAAGTTTATGCACGAAGAAAAAGAAAGTTTTCCAAAACACCTTCCAATCGAATGTTCTTGTGTCTGCAAGAATTAGGAGAGTGGAAAGGTACTGTTTTTTATCAGTTTGCAAGCTGCGCACACTATCCCAGTGTTGTGCAGGTTCATTCTTCACCTTTAAGAAGCAGCCGCCCTCTCCAGCTGCCAGAGGCGAAGAAGCGGCTTATTCGCGCAAAGGCGATTGTGCCGGTCACAGTGCACTCCTGTGCGGCGGCATCTGACGAAATGTGCCCGGGACCGGGGCATAGATCCGGGGAGCTGCGTACCTTCGTCTTTAGTGTCTTTTGTGGTCTACATCATTGCAAAAATCCTTTCCACTATGTCTGGCATGGAGAAACTGTGCCTGCACAGAAAACATCTCCCATCGTGTTTTACATGTTGCAGAGACGACTTCTGAGTGTTTTGCTGGTAGAAAAAGAAAGTTTTCCAAAACACATTCCAATCGAATGTTCATGTGTTTGGAAAAGGTAGGAGAGTGGTAAGGTACTGTTTTCGATCAGTTTGCAAGCTGCGCACACTATCCCAGTGTTGTGCACCTTCATTCTCACCTTTCCGTAGCTACTGGTGTCTGCGGCTTGTGGAGGCGAAGAAGCGGCTTCTTCGCGCAAAGGCGATTGTGCCGGTCACAGTGCACTCCAGTGCGGCGGCTTCAGTCGAAATGTGCCCGGTTCCGGTGCTTAGCTCCGGGGACATCCATACCTGCTTCTTTCGGGACTTTTGTGGTCTTCATCATTGCAGACATGTTTTTCACTATGTCTGGCATGGAGAAACTGTGCCTGCACAGAAAACATCTCCCATCGTGTTTTACATGTTGCAGAGAGGTCTGCAGAGTGTTTTGCAAGAAGAAAATGAAAGTTTTTGAAAATACCTGCCAATCGAATATTTATGTGTTTGAAAAAGCTAGGAGAGTAGTAAGGTACTGTTTTCTATCAGTTTGCAAGCTGCGCACACTACCCAGTGTTGTGCAGCTTCATTCTCACCTTTCCGAAGCCACTGCTCCCTACGGCTTCCGTAGGCGAAGATGCGGCTTCTTTGCGCAAAGGTGATTGTACCCGTGCCAATGCTCTAAAGTGCGGCGGCTTCTGCCGAAATGTGCCCGGGACCGGCGCCTAGCTCCGGGGAGCTGCGTACCTTCGTCTTTAGCGTCTTTTGTGGTCTACATCATTGCAAAAATCCTTTCCACTATGTCTGGCATGGAGAAACTGTGCCTGCACAGAAAACATCTCTCATGCTGTTTTACATGTTGCAGAGAGGTCTTCTGAGTGTTTTGCACGTAGGAAAAGAAAGTTGTCAAAAACACCTTCCAATCGAATGTTCATGTGTTTGGAAAAGGTAGGAAAGTGGTAGGGTACTGTTTTCTATCAGTTTGCAAGCTGCGCACACTATCCCAGTGTTGTGCAGCTTCATTCTCACCTTTTCGCAGCTACTGGTCTCTCCGGCTCGTGGAGGCGAAGAGGCGGCTTCTTCGCGCAAAGGCGATTGTGCCGGTCACAGTGCACTCCAGTGCGGCGGCTTCAGTCGAAATGTGCCCGGTTCCGGTGCTTAGCTCCGGGGACATCCATACCTGCTTCTTTCGGGACTTTTGTGGTCTTCATCATTGCAGACATGTTTTTCACTATGTCTGGCATGGAGAAACTGCGCCTGCACAGAAAACATCTCCGATGGTGTAATACATGTTGCAGCGAAGTCTGCAGTGTGTTTTGCAGGATGAAAAAGAAAGTTGTCCAAAACACTTTCCAACAGAATGTTCATGTGTTTGGAAAAGGTAGGAGATTGGTAAGGTACTGTTTTCTATCAGTTTGCAAGCTGCACACACAATCCCAGTGTTGTTCAGCTTCCTTCTTCACCTTTCCGAAGCAGCCGCTCACTCCGGCTCCCGGAGGCGAAGAAGCGGCTTCTTCGCGCTAAGGCGATTGTGCCGGTCACAGTGCACTCCAGTGTGGCGGCTTCTGCCGAAATGTGCCCGGGACCGGCGCCTAGCTCCGGGGAGCTGCGTACCTTCGTCTTTAGCGTCTTTTGTGGTCTACATCATTACAGAAATGTTTTTCACTATGTTAGACAAGGTGAAACTGTGCCAGCACAGAAAACATCTCCCATCGTGTTTTACATGTTGCAGAGCGCTCTGCAGAAGTTTATGCACGAAGAAAAAGAAAGTTTTCCAAAACACCTTCCAATCGAATGTTCTTGTGTCTGCAAGAATTAGGAGAGTGGAAAGGTACTGTTTTTTATCAGTTT
The DNA here is from genome assembly GCF_047830755.1 of Zonotrichia albicollis. Taxonomy (NCBI): domain Eukaryota; kingdom Metazoa; phylum Chordata; class Aves; order Passeriformes; family Passerellidae; genus Zonotrichia; species Zonotrichia albicollis. The sequence goes on from NC_133827.1 coordinate 16,273,547, forward strand.
GCAAGCTGCGCACACTATCCCAGTGTTGAGCAGGTTCATTCTTCACCTTTACGAAGCAGCCGCCCTCTCCAGCTGCCAGAGGCGAAGAAGCGGCTTATTCGCGCAAAGGCGATTGTGCCGGTCACAGTGCACTCCTGTGCGGCGGCATCTGACGAAATGTGCCCGGGACCGGGGCATAGATCCGGGGAGCTGCGTACCTTCGTCTTTAGTGTCTTTTGTGGTCTACATCATTGCAAAAATCCTTTCCACTATGTCTGGCATGGAGAAACTGTGCCTGCACAGAAAACATCTCCCATCGTGTTTTACATTTTGCAGAGACGACTTCTGAGTGTTTTGCTGGTAGAAAAAGAAAGTTTTCCAAAACACATTCCAATCGAATGTTCATGTGTTTGGAAAAGGTAGGAGAGTGGTAAGGTACTGTTTTCGATCAGTTTGCAAGCTGCGCACACTATCCCAGTGTTGTGCACCTTCATTCTCACCTTTCCGTAGCTACTGGTGTCTGCGGCTTGTGGAGGCGAAGAAGCGGCTTCTTCGCGCAAAGGCGATTGTGCCGGTCACAGTGCACTCCAGTGCGGCGGCTTCAGTCGAAATGTGCCCGGTTACGGTGCTTAGCTCCGGGGACATCCATACCTGCTTCTTTCGGGACTTTTGTGGTCTTCATCATTGCAGAAAGGTTTTTCACTATGTCTGGCAAGGAGAAACTGTGCCTGCACAGAAAACATCTCCCATCGTGTTTTACATGTTGCAGAGAGGTCTGCAGAGTGTTTTGCAAGAAGAAAATGAAAGTTTTTGAAAATACCTGCCAATCGAATATTTATGTGTTTGAAAAAGCTAGGAGAGTAGTAAGGTACTGTTTTCTATCAGTTTGCAAGCTGCGCACACTACCCAGTGTTGTGCAGCTTCATTCTCACCTTTCCGAAGCCACTGCTCCCTACGGCTTCCGTAGGCGAAGATGCGGCTTCTTTGCGCAAAGGTGATTGTACCGGTGCCAATGCTCTAAAGTGCGGCGGCTTCTGCCGAAATGTGCCCGGGACCGGCCCCTAGCTCCGGGGAGCTGCGTACCTTCGTCTTTAGCGTCTTTTGTGGTCTACATCATTGCAAAAATCCTTTCCACTATGTCTGGCATGGAGAAACTGTTTCTGCAGAGAAAACATCTCTCATGCTGTTTTACATGTTGCAGAGAGGTCTTCTGAGTGTTTTGCACGTAGGAAAAGAAAGTTGTCCAAAACACCTTCCAATCGAATGTTCATGTGTTTGGAAAAGGTAGGAAAGTGGTAGGGTACTGTTTTCTATCAGTTTGCAAGCTGCGCACACTATCCCAGTGTTGTGCAGCTTCATTCTCACCTTTTCGCAGCTACTGGTCTCTCCGGCTCGTGGAGGCGAAGAGGCGGCTTCTTCGCGCAAAGGCGATTGTGCCGGTCACAGTGCACTCCAGTGCGGCGGCTTCAGTCGAAATGTGCCCGGTTCCGGTGCTTAGCTCCGGGGACATCCATACCTGCTTCTTTCGGGACTTTTGTGGTCTTCATCATTGCAGACATGTTTTTCACTATGTCTGGCATGGAGAAACTGCGCCTGCACAGAAAACATCTCCGATGGTGTAATACATGTTGCAGCGAAGTCTGCAGTGTGTTTTGCAGGATGAAAAAGAAAGTTGTCCAAAACACTTTCCAACAGAATGTTCATGTGTTTGGAAAAGGTAGGAGATTGGTAAGGTACTGTTTTCTATCAGTTTGCAAGCTGCACACACAATCCCAGTGTTGTTCAGCTTCCTTCTTCACCTTTCCGAAGCAGCCGCTCACTCCGGCTCCCGGAGGCGAAGAAGCGGCTTCTTCGCGCAAAGGCGATTGTGCCGGTCACAGTGCACTCCAGTGTGGCGGCTTCTGCCGAAATGTGCCCGGGACCGGCGCCTAGCTCCGGGGAGCTGCGTACCTTCGTCTTTAGCGTCTTTTGTGGTCTACATCATTACAGAAATGTTTTTCACTATGTTAGGCAAGGTGAAACTGTGCCAGCACAGAAAACATCTCCCATCGTGTTTTACATGTTGCAGAGCGCTCTGCAGAAGTTTATGCACGAAGAAAAAGAAAGTTTTCCAAAACACCTTCCAATCGAATGTTCTTGTGTCTGCAAGAATTAGGAGAGTGGAAAGGTACTGTTTTTTATCAGTTTGCAAGCTGCGCACACTATCCCAGTGTTGTGCAGGTTCATTCTTCACCTTTACGAAGCAGCCGCCCTCTCCAGCTGCCAGAGGCGAAGAAGCGGCTTATTCGCGCAAAGGCGATTGTGCCGGTCACAGTGCACTCCTGTGCGGCGGCATCTGACGAAATGTGCCCGGGACCGGGGCATAGATCCGGGGAGCTGCGTACCTTCGTCTTTAGTGTCTTTTGTGGTCTACATCATTGCAAAAATCCTTTCCACTATGTCTGGCATGGAGAAACTGTGCCTGCACAGAAAACATCTCCCATCGTGTTTTACATGTTGCAGAGACGACTTCTGAGTGTTTTGCTGGTAGAAAAAGAAAGTTTTCCAAAACACATTCCAATCGAATGTTCATGTGTTTGGAAAAGGTAGGAGAGTGGTAAGGTACTGTTTTCGATCAGTTTGCAAGCTGCGCACACTATCCCAGTGTTGTGCACCTTCATTCTCACCTTTCCGTAGCTACTGGTGTCTGCGGCTTGTGGAGGCGAAGAAGCGGCTTCTTCGCGCAAAGGCGATTGTGCCGGTCACAGTGCACTCCAGTGCGAAGGCTTCAGTCGAAATGTGCCCGGTTCCGGTGCTTAGCTCCGGGGACATCCATACCTGCTTCTTTCGGGACTTTTGTGGTCTTCATCATTGCAGACATGTTTTTCACTATGTCTGGCGAGGAGAAACTGTGCCTGCACAGAAAACATCTCCCATCGTGTTTTACATGTTGCAGAGAGGTCTGCAGAGTGTTTTGCAAGAAGAAAATGAAAGTTTTTGAAAATACCTGCCAATCGAATATTTATGTGTTTGAAAAAGCTAGGAGAGTAGTAAGGTACTGTTTTCTATCAGTTTGCAAGCTGCACACACAATCCCAGTGTTGTTCAGCTTCCTTCTTCACCTTTCCGAAGCAGCCGCTCACTCCGGCTCCCGGAGGCGAAGAAGCGGCTTCTTCGCGCAAAGGCGATTGTGCCGGTCACAGTGCACTGCAGTGCGGCGGCTTCAGTCGAAATGTGTCCGGGACCGGCGCTTAGCTCCGGGGAGCTGCGTACCTTCGTCTTTAGCGTCTTTGTGGTCTACATCATTGCAAAAATCCTTTCCAATATGTCTGGCATGGAGAAACTGTGCCAGCACCGAAAACGTCTCCCATCGTGTTTTACGTGTTGCAGAAATGTTTGAAGAGTATTTTGCAAGCAGAAAAAGAAAGTTTTTGAAAATACCTTCCAATCGAATATTCATGTGTTTGAAAAAGCTAGGAGTTTAGTAAGGTACTGTTTTCTATCAGTTTGCAAGCTGCACACACAATCCCAGTGTTGTTCAGCTTCCTTCTTCACCTTTCCGAAGCAGCCGCTCACTCCGGCTCCCGGAGGCGAAGAAGCGGCTTCTTCGCGCAAAGGCGATTGTGCCGGTCACAGTGCACTCCAGTGTGGCGGCTTCTGCCGAAATGTGCCCGGGACCGGCGCCTAGCTCCGGGGAGCTGCGTACCTTCGTCTTTAGCGTCTTTTGTGGTCTACATCATTACAGAAATGTTTTTCACTATGTTAGGCAAGGTGAAACTGTGCCAGCACAGAAAACATCTCCCATCGTGTTTTACATGTTGCAGAGCGCTCTGCAGAAGTTTATGCACGAAGAAAAAGAAAGTTTTCCAAAACACCTTCCAATCGAATGTTCTTGTGTCTGCAAGAATTAGGAGAGTGGAAAGGTACTGTTTTTTATCAGTTTGCAAGCTGCGCACACTATCCCAGTGTTGTGCAGGTTCATTCTTCACCTTTACGAAGCAGCCGCCCTCTCCAGCTGCCAGAGGCGAAGAAGCGGCTTATTCGCGCAAAGGCGATTGTGCCGGTCACAGTGCACTCCTGTGCGGCGGCATCTGACGAAATGTGCCCGGGACCGGGGCATAGATCCGGGGAGCTGCGTACCTTCGTCTTTAGTGTCTTTTGTGGTCTACATCATTGCAAAAATCCTTTCCACTATGTCTGGCATGGAGAAACTGTGCCTGCACAGAAAACATCTCCCATCGTGTTTTACATGTTGCAGAGACGACTTCTGAGTGTTTTGCTGGTAGAAAAAGAAAGTTTTCCAAAACACATTCCAATCGAATGTTCATGTGTTTGGAAAAGGTAGGAGAGTGGTAAGGTACTGTTTTCGATCAGTTTGCAAGCTGCGCACACTATCCCAGTGTTGTGCACCTTCATTCTCACCTTTCCGTAGCTACTGGTGTCTGCGGCTTGTGGAGGCGAAGAAGCGGCTTCTTCGCGCAAAGGCGATTGTGCCGGTCACAGTGCACTCCAGTGCGAAGGCTTCAGTCGAAATGTGCCCGGTTCCGGTGCTTAGCTCCGGGGACATCCATACCTGCTTCTTTCGGGACTTTTGTGGTCTTCATCATTGCAGACATGTTTTTCACTATGTCTGGCGAGGAGAAACTGTGCCTGCACAGAAAACATCTCCCATCGTGTTTTACATGTTGCAGAGAGGTCTGCAGAGTGTTTTGCAAGAAGAAAATGAAAGTTTTTGAAAATACCTGCCAATCGAATATTTATGTGTTTGAAAAAGCTAGGAGAGTAGTAAGGTACTGTTTTCTATCAGTTTGCAAGCTGCACACACAATCCCAGTGTTGTTCAGCTTCCTTCTTCACCTTTCCGAAGCAGCCGCTCACTCCGGCTCCCGGAGGCGAAGAAGCGGCTTCTTCGCGCAAAGGCGATTGTGCCGGTCACAGTGCACTGCAGTGCGGCGGCTTCAGTCGAAATGTGTCCGGGACCGGCGCTTAGCTCCGGGGAGCTGCGTACCTTCGTCTTTAGCGTCTTTGTGGTCTACATCATTGCAAAAATCCTTTCCAATATGTCTGGCATGGAGAAACTGTGCCAGCACCGAAAACGTCTCCCATCGTGTTTTACGTGTTGCAGAAATGTTTGAAGAGTATTTTGCAAGCAGAAAAAGAAAGTTTTTGAAAATACCTTCCAATCGAATATTCATGTGTTTGAAAAAGCTAGGAGTTTAGTAAGGTACTGTTTTCTATCAGTTTGCAAGCTGCACACACAATCCCAGTGTTGTTCAGCTTCCTTCTTCACCTTTCCGAAGCAGCCGCTCACTCCGGCTCCCGGAGGCGAAGAAGCGGCTTCTTCGCGCAAAGGCGATTGTGCCGGTCACAGTGCACTCCAGTGTGGCGGCTTCTGCCGAAATGTGCCCGGGACCGGCGCCTAGCTCCGGGGAGCTGCGTACCTTCGTCTTTAGCGTCTTTTGTGGTCTACATCATTACAGAAATGTTTTTCACTATGTCTGGCATGGAGAAACTGTTTCTGCAGAGAAAACATCTCTCATGCTGTTTTACATGTTGCAGAGAGGTCTTCTGAGTGTTTTGCACGTAGGAAAAGAAAGTTTTTGAAAATACCTGCCAATCGAATATTTATGTGTTTGAAAAAGCTAGGAGAGTAGTAAGGTACTGTTTTCTATCAGTTTGCAAGCTGCGCACACTACCCAGTGTTGTGCAGCTTCATTCTTCACCTTTCCGAAGCCACTGCTCCCTACGGCTTCCGTAGGCGAAGATGCGGCTTCTTTGCGCAAAGGTGATTGTACCGGTGCCAATGCTCTAAAGTGCGGCGGCTTCTGCCGAAATGTGCCCGGGACCGGCGCCTAGCTCCGGGGAGCTGCGTACCTTCGTCTTTAGCGTCTTTTGTGGTCTACATCATTGCAAAAATCCTTTCCACTATGTCTGGCATGGAGAAACTGTTTCTGCAGAGAAAACATCTCTCATGCTGTTTTACATGTTGCAGAGAGGTCTTCTGAGTGTTTTGCACGTAGGAAAAGAAAGTTGTCCAAAACACCTTCCAATCGAATGTTCATGTGTTTGGAAAAGGTAGGAAAGTGGTAGGGTACAGTTTTCTATCAGTTTGCGAGCTGCGCACACTATCCCAGTGTTGTGCAGCTTCATTCTTCACCTTTCCGAAGCAGCCGCTCACTCCGGCTCCCGGAGGCGAAGATGCGGCTTCTTCGCGCAAAGGCGATTGTGCCGGTCACAGTGCACTCCAGTGCGGCGGCTTCAGTCGAAATGTGTCCGGGACCGGCGCTTAGCTCCGGGGAGCTGCGTACCTTCGTCTTTAGCGTCTTTTGTGGTCTACATCATTGCAAAAATCCTTTCCACTATGTCTGGCATGGAGAAACTGCGCCTGCACAGAAAACATCTCCGATGGTGTAATACATGTTGCAGCGAAGTCTGCAGTGTGTTTTGCAGGATGAAAAAGAAAGTTGTCCAAAACACTTTCCAACAGAATGTTCATGTGTTTGGAAAAGGTAGGAGATTGGTAAGGTACTGTTTTCTATCAGTTTGCAAGCTGCACACACAATCCCAGTGTTGTTCAGCTTCCTTCTTCACCTTTCCGAAGCAGCCGCTCACTCCGGCTCCCGGAGGCGAAGAAGCGGCTTCTTCGCGCTAAGGCGATTGTGCCGGTCACAGTGCACTCCAGTGCGGCGGCTTCAGTCGAAATGTGTCCGGGACCGGCGCTTAGCTCCGGGGAGCTGCGTACCTTCGTCTTTAGCGTCTTTGTGGTCTACATCATTGCAAAAATCCTTTCCAATATGTCTGGCATGGAGAAACTGTGCCAGCACCGAAAACGTCTCCCATCGTGTTTTACGTGTTGCAGAAATGTTTGAAGAGTATTTTGCAAGCAGAAAAAGAAAGTTTTTTAAAATACCTTCCAATCGAATATTCATGTGTTTGAAAAAGCTAGGAGTTTAGTAAGGTACTGTTTTCTATCAGTTTGCAAGCTGCACACACAATCCCAGTGTTGTTCAGCTTCCTTCTTCACCTTTCCGAAGCAGCCGCTCACTCCGGCTCCCGGAGGCGAAGAAGCGGCTTCTTCGCGCAAAGGCGATTGTGCCGGTCACAGTGCACTCCTGTGCGGCGGCATCTGACGAAATGTGCCCGGGACCGGGGCATAGATCCGGGGAGCTGCGTACCTTCGTCTTTAGCGTCTTTTGTGGTCTACATCATTGCAAAAATCCTTTCCACTATGTCTGGCATGGAGAAACTGTGCCTGCACAGAAAACATCTCTCATGGTGTTTTACATGTTGCAGAGACGACTTCTGAGTGTTTTGCTGGTAGAAAAAGAAAGTTTTCCAAAACACATTCCAATCGAATGTTCATGTGTTTGGAAAAGGTAGGAGAGTGGTAAGGTACTGTTTTCGATCAGTTTGCAAGCTGCGCACACTATCCCAGTGTTGTGCACCTTCATTCTCACCTTTCCGTAGCTACTGGTCTCTCCGGCTCGTGGAGGCGAAGAGGCGGCTTCTTCGCGCAAAGGCGATTGTGCCGGTCACAGTGCACTCCAGTGCGGCGGCTTCAGTCGAAATGTGCCCGGTTCCGGTGCTTAGCTCCGGGGACATCCATACCTGCTTCTTTCGGGACTTTTGTGGTCTTCATCATTGCAGACATGTTTTTCACTATGTCTGGCATGGAGAAACTGCGCCTGCACAGAAAACATCTCCGATGGTGTAATACATGTTGCAGCGAAGACTGCAGTGTGTTTTGCAGGATGAAAAAGAAAGTTGTCCAAAACACTTTCCAACAGAATGTTCATGTGTTTGGAAAAGGTAGGAGAGTGGTAAGGTACTGTTTTCTATCAGTTTGCAAGCTGCGCACACTATCCCAGTGTTGTTCAGCTTCCTTCTTCACCTTTCCGAAGGAGCCGCTCACTCCGGCTCCCGGAGGCGAATAAGCGGCTTCTTCGCGCTAAGGCGATTGTGCCGGTCACAGTGCACTCCAGTACGGCGGCTTCAGTCGAAATGTGCCCGGGACCAGCGCTTAGCTCCGGGGAGCTGCGTACCTTCGTCTTTAGCGTCTTTTGTGGTCTACATCAATACAGAAAGGTTTTTCACTATGTCTGGCATGGAGAAACTGTGCCTGCACAGAAAACATCTCCCATCGTGTTTCACATGTTGCAGAGCGCTCTGCAGAAGTTTATGCAGGAAGAAAAAGAAAGTTGTCCAAAACACCTTCCAATCGAATGTTCATGTGTTTGGAAAAGGTAGGAGAGTGGTAAGGTACTGTTTTCGATCAGTTTGCAAGCTGCGCACACTATCCCAGTGTTGTGCACCTTCATTCTCACCTTTCCGTAGCTACTGGTGTCTGCGGCTTGTGGAGGCGAAGAAGCGGCTTCTTCGCGCAAAGGCGATTGTGCCGGTCACAGTGCACTCCAGTGCGGCGGCTTCAGTCGAAATGTGCCCGGTTACGGTGCTTAGCTCCGGGGACATCCATACCTGCTTCTTTCGGGACTTTTGTGGTCTTCATCATTGCAGAAAGGTTTTTCACTATGTCTGGCAAGGAGAAACTGTGCCTGCACAGAAAACATCTCCCATCGTGTTTTACATGTTGCAGAGAGGTCTGCAGAGTGTTTTGCAAGAAGAAAAAGAAAGTTTTTGAAAATACCTGCCAATCGAATATTTATGTGTTTGAAAAAGCTAGGAGAGTAGTAAGGTACTGTTTTCTATCAGTTTGCAAGCTGCGCACACTACCCAGTGTTGTGCAGCTTCATTCTCACCTTTCCGAAGCCACTGCTCCCTACGGCTTCCGTAGGCGAAGATGCGGCTTCTTTGCGCAAAGGTGATTGTACCGGTGCCAATGCTCTAAAGTGCGGCGGCTTCTGCCGAAATGTGCCCGGGACCGGCGCCTAGCTCCGGGGAGCTGCGTACCTTCGTCTTTAGCGTCTTTTGTGGTCTACATCATTGCAAAAATCCTTTCCACTATGTCTGGCATGGAGAAACTGTGCCTGCACAGAAAACATCTCTCATGGTGTTTTACATGTTGCAGAGACGACTTCTGAGTGTTTTGCTGGTAGAAAAAGAAAGTTTTCCAAAACACATTCCAATCGAATGTTCATGTGTTTGGAAAAGGTAGGAGAGTGGTAAGGTACTGTTTTCGATCAGTTTGCAAGCTGCGCACACTATCCCAGTGTTGTGCACCTTCATTCTCACCTTTCCGTAGCTACTGGTCTCTCCGGCTCGTGGAGGCGAAGAGGCGGCTTCTTCGCGCAAAGGCGATTGTGCCGGTCACAGTGCACTCCAGTGCGGCGGCTTCAGTCGAAATGTGCCCGGTTCCGGTGCTTAGCTCCGGGGACATCCATACCTGCTTCTTTCGGGACTTTTGTGGTCTTCATCATTGCAGACATGTTTTTCACTATGTCTGGCATGGAGAAACTGCGCCTGCACAGAAAACATCTCCGATGGTGTAATACATGTTGCAGCGAAGTCTGCAGTGTGTTTTGCAGGATGAAAAAGAAAGTTGTCCAAAACACTTTCCAACAGAATGTTCATGTGTTTGGAAAAGGTAGGAGATTGGTAAGGTACTGTTTTCTATCAGTTTGCAAGCTGCACACACAATCCCAGTGTTGTTCAGCTTCCTTCTTCACCTTTCCGAAGCAGCCGCTCACTCCGGCTCCCGGAGGCGAAGAAGCGGCTTCTTCGCGCTAAGGCGATTGTGCCGGTCACAGTGCACTCCAGTGTGGCGGCTTCTGCCGAAATGTGCCCGGGACCGGCGCCTAGCTCCGGGGAGCTGCGTACCTTCGTCTTTAGCGTCTTTTGTGGTCTACATCATTACAGAAATGTTTTTCACTATGTTAGGCAAGGTGAAACTGTGCCAGCACAGAAAACATCTCCCATCGTGTTTTACATGTTGCAGAGCGCTCTGCAGAAGTTTATGCACGAAGAAAAAGAAAGTTTTCCAAAACACCTTCCAATCGAATGTTCTTGTGTCTGCAAGAATTAGGAGAGTGGAAAGGTACTGTTTTTTATCAGTTTGCAAGCTGCGCACACTATCCCAGTGTTGTGCAGGTTCATTCTTCACCTTTACGAAGCAGCCGCCCTCTCCAGCTGCCAGAGGCGAAGAAGCGGCTTATTCGCGCAAAGGCGATTGTGCCGGTCACAGTGCACTCCTGTGCGGCGGCATCTGACGAAATGTGCCCGGGACCGGGGCATAGATCCGGGGAGCTGCGTACCTTCGTCTTTAGTGTCTTTTGTGGTCTACATCATTGCAAAAATCCTTTCCACTATGTCTGGCATGGAGAAACTGTGCCTGCACAGAAAACATCTCCCATCGTGTTTTACATGTTGCAGAGACGACTTCTGAGTGTTTTGCTGGTAGAAAAAGAAAGTTTTCCAAAACACATTCCAATCGAATGTTCATGTGTTTGGAAAAGGTAGGAGAGTGGTAAGGTACTGTTTTCGATCAGTTTGCAAGCTGCGCACACTATCCCAGTGTTGTGCACCTTCATTCTCACCTTTCCGTAGCTACTGGTGTCTGCGGCTTGTGGAGGCGAAGAAGCGGCTTCTTCGCGCAAAGGCGATTGTGCCGGTCACAGTGCACTCCAGTGCGGCGGCTTCAGTCGAAATGTGCCCGGTTACGGTGCTTAGCTCCGGGGACATCCATACCTGCTTCTTTCGGGACTTTTGTGGTCTTCATCATTGCAGAAAGGTTTTTCACTATGTCTGGCAAGGAGAAACTGTGCCTGCACAGAAAACATCTCCCATCGTGTTTTACATGTTGCAGAGAGGTCTGCAGAGTGTTTTGCAAGAAGAAAAAGAAAGTTTTTGAAAATACCTGCCAATCGAATATTTATGTGTTTGAAAAAGCTAGGAGAGTAGTAAGGTACTGTTTTCTATCAGTTTGCACGCTGCGCACACTACCCAGTGTTGTGCAGCTTCATTCTCACCTTTCCGAAGCCACTGCTCCCTACGGCTTCCGTAGGCGAAGATGCGGCTTCTTTGCGCAAAGGTGATTGTACCGGTGCCAATGCTCTAAAGTGCGGCGGCTTCTGCCGAAATGTGCCCGGGACCGGCGCCTAGCTCCGGGGAGCTGCGTACCTTCGTCTTTAGCGTCTTTTGTGGTCTACATCATTGCAAAAATCCTTTCCACTATGTCTGGCATGGAGAAACTGTTTCTGCAGAGAAAACATCTCTCATGCTGTTTTACATGTTGCAGAGAGGTCTTCTGAGTGTTTTGCACGTAGGAAAAGAAAGTTGTCCAAAACACCTTCCAATCGAATGTTCATGTGTTTGGAAAAGGTAGGAAAGTGGTAGGGTACAGTTTTCTATCAGTTTGCGAGCTGCGCACACTATCCCAGTGTTGTGCAGCTTCATTCTTCACCTTTCCGAAGCAGCCGCTCACTCCGGCTCCCGGAGGCGAAGATGCGGCTTCTTCGCGCAAAGGCGATTGTGCCGGTCACAGTGCACTCCAGTGCGGCGGCTTCAGTCGAAATGTGTCCGGGACCGGCGCTTAGCTCCGGGGAGCTGCGTACCTTCGTCTTTAGCGTCTTTTGTGGTCTACATCATTGCAAAAATCCTTTCCACTATGTCTGGCATGGAGAAACTGCGCCTGCACAGAAAACATCTCCGATGGTGTAATACATGTTGCAGCGAAGTCTGCAGTGTGTTTTGCAGGATGAAAAAGAAAGTTGTCCAAAACACTTTCCAACAGAATGTTCATGTGTTTGGAAAAGGTAGGAGATTGGTAAGGTACTGTTTTCTATCAGTTTGCAAGCTGCACACACAATCCCAGTGTTGTTCAGCTTCCTTCTTCACCTTTCCGAAGCAGCCGCTCACTCCGGCTCCCGGAGGCGAAGAAGCGGCTTCTTCGCGCTAAGGCGATTGTGCCGGTCACAGTGCACTCCAGTGCGGCGGCTTCAGTCGAAATGTGTCCGGGACCGGCGCTTAGCTCCGGGGAGCTGCGTACCTTCGTCTTTAGCGTCTTTGTGGTCTACATCATTGCAAAAATCCTTTCCAATATGTCTGGCATGGAGAAACTGTGCCAGCACCGAAAACGTCTCCCATCGTGTTTTACGTGTTGCAGAAATGTTTGAAGAGTATTTTGCAAGCAGAAAAAGAAAGTTTTTTAAAATACCTTCCAATCGAATATTCATGTGTTTGAAAAAGCTAGGAGTTTAGTAAGGTACTGTTTTCTATCAGTTTGCAAGCTGCACACACAATCCCAGTGTTGTTCAGCTTCCTTCTTCACCTTTCCGAAGCAGCCGCTCACTCCGGCTCCCGGAGGCGAAGAAGCGGCTTCTTCGCGCAAAGGCGATTGTGCCGGTCACAGTGCACTCCTGTGCGGCGGCATCTGACGAAATGTGCCCGGGACCGGGGCATAGATCCGGGGAGCTGCGTACCTTCGTCTTTAGCGTCTTTTGTGGTCTACATCATTGCAAAAATCCTTTCCACTATGTCTGGCATGGAGAAACTGTGCCTGCACAGAAAACATCTCTCATGGTGTTTTACATGTTGCAGAGACGACTTCTGAGTGTTTTGCTGGTAGAAAAAGAAAGTTTTCCAAAACACATTCCAATCGAATGTTCATGTGTTTGGAAAAGGTAGGAGAGTGGTAAGGTACTGTTTTCGATCAGTTTGCAAGCTGCGCACACTATCCCAGTGTTGTGCACCTTCATTCTCACCTTTCCGTAGCTACTGGTCTCTCCGGCTCGTGGAGGCGAAGAGGCGGCTTCTTCGCGCAAAGGCGATTGTGCCGGTCACAGTGCACTCCAGTGCGGCGGCTTCAGTCGAAATGTGCCCGGTTCCGGTGCTTAGCTCCGGGGACATCCATACCTGCTTCTTTCGGGACTTTTGTGGTCTTCATCATTGCAGACATGTTTTTCACTATGTCTGGCATGGAGAAACTGCGCCTGCACAGAAAACATCTCCGATGGTGTAATACATGTTGCAGCGAAGTCTGCAGTGTGTTTTGCAGGATGAAAAAGAAAGTTGTCCAAAACACTTTCCAACAGAATGTTCATGTGTTTGGAAAAGGTAGGAGAGTGGTAAGGTACTGTTTTCTATCAGTTTGCAAGCTGCGCACACTATCCCAGTGTTGTTCAGCTTCCTTCTTCACCTTTCCGAAGGAGCCGCTCACTCCGGCTCCCGGAGGCGAATAAGCGGCTTCTTCGCGCTAAGGCGATTGTGCCGGTCACAGTGCACTCCAGTACGGCGGCTTCAGTCGAAATGTGCCCGGGACCAGCGCTTAGCTCCGGGGAGCTGCGTACCTTCGTCTTTAGCGTCTTTTGTGGTCTACATCAATACAGAAAGGTTTTTCACTATGTCTGGCATGGAGAAACTGTGCCTGCACAGAAAACATCTCCCATCGTGTTTCACATGTTGCAGAGCGCTCTGCAGAAGTTTATGCAGGAAGAAAAAGAAAGTTGTCCAAAACACCTTCCAATCGAATGTTCATGTGTTTGGAAAAGGTAGGAGAGTGGTAAGGTACTGTTTTCGATCAGTTTGCAAGCTGCGCACACTATCCCAGTGTTGTGCACCTTCATTCTCACCTTTCCGTAGCTACTGGTGTCTGCGGCTTGTGGAGGCGAAGAAGCGGCTTCTTCGCGCAAAGGCGATTGTGCCGGTCACAGTGCACTCCAGTGCGGCGGCTTCAGTCGAAATGTGCCCGGTTACGGTGCTTAGCTCCGGGGACATCCATACCTGCTTCTTTCGGGACTTTTGTGGTCTTCATTATTGCAGACATGTTTTTCACTATGTCTGGCATGGAGAAACTGCGCCTGCACAGAAAACATCTCCGATGGTGTAATACATGTTGCAGCGAAGTCTGCAGTGTGTTTTGCAGGATGAAAAAGAAAGTTGTCCAAAACACTTTCCAACAGAATGTTCATGTGTTTGGAAAAGGTAGGAGATTGGTAAGGTACTGTTTTCTATCAGTTTGCAAGCTGCACACACAATCCCAGTGTTGTTCAGCTTCCTTCTTCACCTTTCCGAAGCAGCCGCTCACTCCGGCTCCCGGAGGCGAAGAAGCGGCTTCTTCGCGCTAAGGCGATTGTGCCGGTCACAGTGCACTCCAGTGTGGCGGCTTCTGCCGAAATGTGCCCGGGACCGGCGCCTAGCTCCGGGGAGCTGCGTACCTTCGTCTTTAGCGTCTTTTGTGGTCTACATCATTACAGAAATGTTTTTCACTATGTTAGGCAAGGTGAAACTGTGCCAGCACAGAAAACATCTCCCATCGTGTTTTACATGTTGCAGAGCGCTCTGCAGAAGTTTATGCACGAAGAAAAAGAAAGTTTTCCAAAACACCTTCCAATCGAATGTTCTTGTGTCTGCAAGAATTAGGAGAGTGGAAAGGTACTGTTTTTTATCAGTTTGCAAGCTGCGCACACTATCCCAGTGTTGTGCAGGTTCATTCTTCACCTTTACGAAGCAGCCGCCCTCTCCAGCTGCCAGAGGCGAAGAAGCGGCTTATTCGCGCAAAGGCGATTGTGCCGGTCACAGTGCACTCCTGTGCGGCGGCATCTGACGAAATGTGCCCGGGACCGGGGCATAGATCCGGGGAGCTGCGTACCTTCGTCTTTAGTGTCTTTTGTGGTCTACATCATTGCAAAAATCCTTTCCACTATGTCTGGCATGGAGAAACTGTGCCTGCACAGAAAACATCTCCCATCGTGTTTTACATGTTGCAGAGACGACTTCTGAGTGTTTTGCTGGTAGAAAAAGAAAGTTTTCCAAAACACATTCCAATCGAATGTTCATGTGTTTGGAAAAGGTAGGAGAGTGGTAAGGTACTGTTTTCGATCAGTTTGCAAGCTGCGCACACTATCCCAGTGTTGTGCACCTTCATTCTCACCTTTCCGTAGCTACTGGTGTCTGCGGCTTGTGGAGGCGAAGAAGCGGCTTCTTCGCGCAAAGGCGATTGTGCCGGTCACAGTGCACTCCAGTGCGAAGGCTTCAGTCGAAATGTGCCCGGTTCCGGTGCTTAGCTCCGGGGACATCCATACCTGCTTCTTTCGGGACTTTTGTGGTCTTCATCATTGCAGACATGTTTTTCACTATGTCTGGCGAGGAGAAACTGTGCCTGCACAGAAAACATCTCCCATCGTGTTTTACATGTTGCAGAGAGGTCTGCAGAGTGTTTTGCAAGAAGAAAATGAAAGTTTTTGAAAATACCTGCCAATCGAATATTTATGTGTTTGAAAAAGCTAGGAGAGTAGTAAGGTACTGTTTTCTATCAGTTTGCAAGCTGCACACACAATCCCAGTGTTGTTCAGCTTCCTTCTTCACCTTTCCGAAGCAGCCGCTCACTCCGGCTCCCGGAGGCGAAGAAGCGGCTTCTTCGCGCAAAGGCGATTGTGCCGGTCACAGTGCACTGCAGTGCGGCGGCTTCAGTCGAAATGTGTCCGGGACCGGCGCTTAGCTCCGGGGAGCTGCGTACCTTCGTCTTTAGCGTCTTTGTGGTCTACATCATTGCAAAAATCCTTTCCAATATGTCTGGCATGGAGAAACTGTGCCAGCACCGAAAACGTCTCCCATCGTGTTTTACGTGTTGCAGAAATGTTTGAAGAGTATTTTGCAAGCAGAAAAAGAAAGTTTTTGAAAATACCTTCCAATCGAATATTCATGTGTTTGAAAAAGCTAGGAGTTTAGTAAGGTACTGTTTTCTATCAGTTTGCAAGCTGCACACACAATCCCAGTGTTGTTCAGCTTCCTTCTTCACCTTTCCGAAGCAGCCGCTCACTCCGGCTCCCGGAGGCGAAGAAGCGGCTTCTTCGCGCAAAGGCGATTGTGCCGGTCACAGTGCACTCCAGTGTGGCGGCTTCTGCCGAAATGTGCCCGGGACCGGCGCCTAGCTCCGGGGAGCTGCGTACCTTCGTCTTTAGCGTCTTTTGTGGTCTACATCATTACAGAAATGTTTTTCACTATGTTAGGCAAGGTGAAACTGTGCCAGCACAGAAAACATCTCCCATCGTGTTTTACATGTTGCAGAGCGCTCTGCAGAAGTTTATGCACGAAGAAAAAGAAAGTTTTCCAAAACACCTTCCAATCGAATGTTCTTGTGTCTGCAAGAATTAGGAGAGTGGAAAGGTACTGTTTTTTATCAGTTTGCAAGCTGCGCACACTATCCCAGTGTTGTGCAGGTTCATTCTTCACCTTTACGAAGCAGCCGCCCTCTCCAGCTGCCAGAGGCGAAGAAGCGGCTTATTCGCGCAAAGGCGATTGTGCCGGTCACAGTGCACTCCTGTGCGGCGGCATCTGACGAAATGTGCCCGGGACCGGGGCATAGATCCGGGGAGCTGCGTACCTTCGTCTTTAGTGTCTTTTGTGGTCTACATCATTGCAAAAATCCTTTCCACTATGTCTGGCATGGAGAAACTGTGCCTGCACAGAAAACATCTCCCATCGTGTTTTACATGTTGCAGAGACGACTTCTGAGTGTTTTGCTGGTAGAAAAAGAAAGTTTTCCAAAACACATTCCAATCGAATGTTCATGTGTTTGGAAAAGGTAGGAGAGTGGTAAGGTACTGTTTTCGATCAGTTTGCAAGCTGCGCACACTATCCCAGTGTTGTGCACCTTCATTCTCACCTTTCCGTAGCTACTGGTGTCTGCGGCTTGTGGAGGCGAAGAAGCGGCTTCTTCGCGCAAAGGCGATTGTGCCGGTCACAGTGCACTCCAGTGCGAAGGCTTCAGTCGAAATGTGCCCGGTTCCGGTGCTTAGCTCCGGGGACATCCATACCTGCTTCTTTCGGGACTTTTGTGGTCTTCATCATTGCAGACATGTTTTTCACTATGTCTGGCGAGGAGAAACTGTGCCTGCACAGAAAACATCTCCCATCGTGTTTTACATGTTGCAGAGAGGTCTGCAGAGTGTTTTGCAAGAAGAAAATGAAAGTTTTTGAAAATACCTGCCAATCGAATATTTATGTGTTTGAAAAAGCTAGGAGAGTAGTAAGGTACTGTTTTCTATCAGTTTGCAAGCTGCACACACAATCCCAGTGTTGTTCAGCTTCCTTCTTCACCTTTCCGAAGCAGCCGCTCACTCCGGCTCCCGGAGGCGAAGAAGCGGCTTCTTCGCGCAAAGGCGATTGTGCCGGTCACAGTGCACTGCAGTGCGGCGGCTTCAGTCGAAATGTGTCCGGGACCGGCGCTTAGCTCCGGGGAGCTGCGTACCTTCGTCTTTAGCGTCTTTGTGGTCTACATCATTGCAAAAATCCTTTCCAATATGTCTGGCATGGAGAAACTGTGCCAGCACCGAAAACGTCTCCCATCGTGTTTTACGTGTTGCAGAAATGTTTGAAGAGTATTTTGCAAGCAGAAAAAGAAAGTTTTTGAAAATACCTTCCAATCGAATATTCATGTGTTTGAAAAAGCTAGGAGTTTAGTAAGGTACTGTTTTCTATCAGTTTGCAAGCTGCACACACAATCCCAGTGTTGTTCAGCTTCCTTCTTCACCTTTCCGAAGCAGCCGCTCACTCCGGCTCCCGGAGGCGAAGAAGCGGCTTCTTCGCGCAAAGGCGATTGTGCCGGTCACAGTGCACTCCAGTGTGGCGGCTTCTGCCGAAATGTGCCCGGGACCGGCGCCTAGCTCCGGGGAGCTGCGTACCTTCGTCTTTAGCGTCTTTTGTGGTCTACATCATTACAGAAATGTTTTTCACTATGTCTGGCATGGAGAAACTGTTTCTGCAGAGAAAACATCTCTCATGCTGTTTTACATGTTGCAGAGAGGTCTTCTGAGTGTTTTGCACGTAGGAAAAGAAAGTTTTTGAAAATACCTGCCAATCGAATATTTATGTGTTTGAAAAAGCTAGGAGAGTAGTAAGGTACTGTTTTCTATCAGTTTGCAAGCTGCGCACACTACCCAGTGTTGTGCAGCTTCATTCTTCACCTTTCCGAAGCCACTGCTCCCTACGGCTTCCGTAGGCGAAGATGCGGCTTCTTTGCGCAAAGGTGATTGTACCGGTGCCAATGCTCTAAAGTGCGGCGGCTTCTGCCGAAATGTGCCCGGGACCGGCGCCTAGCTCCGGGGAGCTGCGTACCTTCGTCTTTAGCGTCTTTTGTGGTCTACATCATTGCAAAAATCCTTTCCACTATGTCTGGCATGGAGAAACTGTTTCTGCAGAGAAAACATCTCTCATGCTGTTTTACATGTTGCAGAGAGGTCTTCTGAGTGTTTTGCACGTAGGAAAAGAAAGTTGTCCAAAACACCTTCCAATCGAATGTTCATGTGTTTGGAAAAGGTAGGAAAGTGGTAGGGTACAGTTTTCTATCAGTTTGCGAGCTGCGCACACTATCCCAGTGTTGTGCAGCTTCATTCTTCACCTTTCCGAAGCAGCCGCTCACTCCGGCTCCCGGAGGCGAAGATGCGGCTTCTTCGCGCAAAGGCGATTGTGCCGGTCACAGTGCACTCCAGTGCGGCGGCTTCAGTCGAAATGTGTCCGGGACCGGCGCTTAGCTCCGGGGAGCTGCGTACCTTCGTCTTTAGCGTCTTTTGTGGTCTACATCATTGCAAAAATCCTTTCCACTATGTCTGGCATGGAGAAACTGCGCCTGCACAGAAAACATCTCCGATGGTGTAATACATGTTGCAGCGAAGTCTGCAGTGTGTTTTGCAGGATGAAAAAGAAAGTTGTCCAAAACACTTTCCAACAGAATGTTCATGTGTTTGGAAAAGGTAGGAGATTGGTAAGGTACTGTTTTCTATCAGTTTGCAAGCTGCACACACAATCCCAGTGTTGTTCAGCTTCCTTCTTCACCTTTCCGAAGCAGCCGCTCACTCCGGCTCCCGGAGGCGAAGAAGCGGCTTCTTCGCGCTAAGGCGATTGTGCCGGTCACAGTGCACTCCAGTGCGGCGGCTTCAGTCGAAATGTGTCCGGGACCGGCGCTTAGCTCCGGGGAGCTGCGTACCTTCGTCTTTAGCGTCTTTGTGGTCTACATCATTGCAAAAATCCTTTCCAATATGTCTGGCATGGAGAAACTGTGCCAGCACCGAAAACGTCTCCCATCGTGTTTTACGTGTTGCAGAAATGTTTGAAGAGTATTTTGCAAGCAGAAAAAGAAAGTTTTTTAAAATACCTTCCAATCGAATATTCATGTGTTTGAAAAAGCTAGGAGTTTAGTAAGGTACTGTTTTCTATCAGTTTGCAAGCTGCACACACAATCCCAGTGTTGTTCAGCTTCCTTCTTCACCTTTCCGAAGCAGCCGCTCACTCCGGCTCCCGGAGGCGAAGAAGCGGCTTCTTCGCGCAAAGGCGATTGTGCCGGTCACAGTGCACTCCTGTGCGGCGGCATCTGACGAAATGTGCCCGGGACCGGGGCATAGATCCGGGGAGCTGCGTACCTTCGTCTTTAGCGTCTTTTGTGGTCTACATCATTGCAAAAATCCTTTCCACTATGTCTGGCATGGAGAAACTGTGCCTGCACAGAAAACATCTCTCATGGTGTTTTACATGTTGCAGAGACGACTTCTGAGTGTTTTGCTGGTAGAAAAAGAAAGTTTTCCAAAACACATTCCAATCGAATGTTCATGTGTTTGGAAAAGGTAGGAGAGTGGTAAGGTACTGTTTTCGATCAGTTTGCAAGCTGCGCACACTATCCCAGTGTTGTGCACCTTCATTCTCACCTTTCCGTAGCTACTGGTCTCTCCGGCTCGTGGAGGCGAAGAGGCGGCTTCTTCGCGCAAAGGCGATTGTGCCGGTCACAGTGCACTCCAGTGCGGCGGCTTCAGTCGAAATGTGCCCGGTTCCGGTGCTTAGCTCCGGGGACATCCATACCTGCTTCTTTCGGGACTTTTGTGGTCTTCATCATTGCAGACATGTTTTTCACTATGTCTGGCATGGAGAAACTGCGCCTGCACAGAAAACATCTCCGATGGTGTAATACATGTTGCAGCGAAGACTGCAGTGTGTTTTGCAGGATGAAAAAGAAAGTTGTCCAAAACACTTTCCAACAGAATGTTCATGTGTTTGGAAAAGGTAGGAGAGTGGTAAGGTACTGTTTTCTATCAGTTTGCAAGCTGCGCACACTATCCCAGTGTTGTTCAGCTTCCTTCTTCACCTTTCCGAAGGAGCCGCTCACTCCGGCTCCCGGAGGCGAATAAGCGGCTTCTTCGCGCTAAGGCGATTGTGCCGGTCACAGTGCACTCCAGTACGGCGGCTTCAGTCGAAATGTGCCCGGGACCAGCGCTTAGCTCCGGGGAGCTGCGTACCTTCGTCTTTAGCGTCTTTTGTGGTCTACATCAATACAGAAAGGTTTTTCACTATGTCTGGCATGGAGAAACTGTGCCTGCACAGAAAACATCTCCCATCGTGTTTCACATGTTGCAGAGCGCTCTGCAGAAGTTTATGCAGGAAGAAAAAGAAAGTTGTCCAAAACACCTTCCAATCGAATGTTCATGTGTTTGGAAAAGGTAGGAGAGTGGTAAGGTACTGTTTTCGATCAGTTTGCAAGCTGCGCACACTATCCCAGTGTTGTGCACCTTCATTCTCACCTTTCCGTAGCTACTGGTGTCTGCGGCTTGTGGAGGCGAAGAAGCGGCTTCTTCGCGCAAAGGCGATTGTGCCGGTCACAGTGCACTCCAGTGCGGCGGCTTCAGTCGAAATGTGCCCGGTTACGGTGCTTAGCTCCGGGGACATCCATACCTGCTTCTTTCGGGACTTTTGTGGTCTTCATCATTGCAGAAAGGTTTTTCACTATGTCTGGCAAGGAGAAACTGTGCCTGCACAGAAAACATCTCCCATCGTGTTTTACATGTTGCAGAGAGGTCTGCAGAGTGTTTTGCAAGAAGAAAAAGAAAGTTTTTGAAAATACCTGCCAATCGAATATTTATGTGTTTGAAAAAGCTAGGAGAGTAGTAAGGTACTGTTTTCTATCAGTTTGCAAGCTGCGCACACTACCCAGTGTTGTGCAGCTTCATTCTCACCTTTCCGAAGCCACTGCTCCCTACGGCTTCCGTAGGCGAAGATGCGGCTTCTTTGCGCAAAGGTGATTGTACCGGTGCCAATGCTCTAAAGTGCGGCGGCTTCTGCCGAAATGTGCCCGGGACCGGCGCCTAGCTCCGGGGAGCTGCGTACCTTCGTCTTTAGCGTCTTTTGTGGTCTACATCATTGCAAAAATCCTTTCCACTATGTCTGGCATGGAGAAACTGTGCCTGCACAGAAAACATCTCTCATGGTGTTTTACATGTTGCAGAGACGACTTCTGAGTGTTTTGCTGGTAGAAAAAGAAAGTTTTCCAAAACACATTCCAATCGAATGTTCATGTGTTTGGAAAAGGTAGGAGAGTGGTAAGGTACTGTTTTCGATCAGTTTGCAAGCTGCGCACACTATCCCAGTGTTGTGCACCTTCATTCTCACCTTTCCGTAGCTACTGGTCTCTCCGGCTCGTGGAGGCGAAGAGGCGGCTTCTTCGCGCAAAGGCGATTGTGCCGGTCACAGTGCACTCCAGTGCGGCGGCTTCAGTCGAAATGTGCCCGGTTCCGGTGCTTAGCTCCGGGGACATCCATACCTGCTTCTTTCGGGACTTTTGTGGTCTTCATCATTGCAGACATGTTTTTCACTATGTCTGGCATGGAGAAACTGCGCCTGCACAGAAAACATCTCCGATGGTGTAATACATGTTGCAGCGAAGTCTGCAGTGTGTTTTGCAGGATGAAAAAGAAAGTTGTCCAAAACACTTTCCAACAGAATGTTCATGTGTTTGGAAAAGGTAGGAGATTGGTAAGGTACTGTTTTCTATCAGTTTGCAAGCTGCACACACAATCCCAGTGTTGTTCAGCTTCCTTCTTCACCTTTCCGAAGCAGCCGCTCACTCCGGCTCCCGGAGGCGAAGAAGCGGCTTCTTCGCGCTAAGGCGATTGTGCCGGTCACAGTGCACTCCAGTGTGGCGGCTTCTGCCGAAATGTGCCCGGGACCGGCGCCTAGCTCCGGGGAGCTGCGTACCTTCGTCTTTAGCGTCTTTTGTGGTCTACATCATTACAGAAATGTTTTTCACTATGTTAGGCAAGGTGAAACTGTGCCAGCACAGAAAACATCTCCCATCGTGTTTTACATGTTGCAGAGCGCTCTGCAGAAGTTTATGCACGAAGAAAAAGAAAGTTTTCCAAAACACCTTCCAATCGAATGTTCTTGTGTCTGCAAGAATTAGGAGAGTGGAAAGGTACTGTTTTTTATCAGTTTGCAAGCTGCGCACACTATCCCAGTGTTGTGCAGGTTCATTCTTCACCTTTACGAAGCAGCCGCCCTCTCCAGCTGCCAGAGGCGAAGAAGCGGCTTATTCGCGCAAAGGCGATTGTGCCGGTCACAGTGCACTCCTGTGCGGCGGCATCTGACGAAATGTGCCCGGGACCGGGGCATAGATCCGGGGAGCTGCGTACCTTCGTCTTTAGTGTCTTTTGTGGTCTACATCATTGCAAAAATCCTTTCCACTATGTCTGGCATGGAGAAACTGTGCCTGCACAGAAAACATCTCCCATCGTGTTTTACATGTTGCAGAGACGACTTCTGAGTGTTTTGCTGGTAGAAAAAGAAAGTTTTCCAAAACACATTCCAATCGAATGTTCATGTGTTTGGAAAAGGTAGGAGAGTGGTAAGGTACTGTTTTCGATCAGTTTGCAAGCTGCGCACACTATCCCAGTGTTGTGCACCTTCATTCTCACCTTTCCGTAGCTACTGGTGTCTGCGGCTTGTGGAGGCGAAGAAGCGGCTTCTTCGCGCAAAGGCGATTGTGCCGGTCACAGTGCACTCCAGTGCGGCGGCTTCAGTCGAAATGTGCCCGGTTACGGTGCTTAGCTCCGGGGACATCCATACCTGCTTCTTTCGGGACTTTTGTGGTCTTCATCATTGCAGAAAGGTTTTTCACTATGTCTGGCAAGGAGAAACTGTGCCTGCACAGAAAACATCTCCCATCGTGTTTTACATGTTGCAGAGAGGTCTGCAGAGTGTTTTGCAAGAAGAAAAAGAAAGTTTTTGAAAATACCTGCCAATCGAATATTTATGTGTTTGAAAAAGCTAGGAGAGTAGTAAGGTACTGTTTTCTATCAGTTTGCACGCTGCGCACACTACCCAGTGTTGTGCAGCTTCATTCTCACCTTTCCGAAGCCACTGCTCCCTACGGCTTCCGTAGGCGAAGATGCGGCTTCTTTGCGCAAAGGTGATTGTACCCGTGCCAATGCTCTAAAGTGCGGCGGCTTCTGCCGAAATGTGCCCGGGACCGGCGCCTAGCTCCGGGGAGCTGCGTACCTTCGTCTTTAGCGTCTTTTGTGGTCTACATCATTGCAAAAATCCTTTCCACTATGTCTGGCATGGAGAAACTGTTTCTGCAGAGAAAACATCTCTCATGCTGTTTTACATGTTGCAGAGAGGTCTTCTGAGTGTTTTGCACGTAGGAAAAGAAAGTTGTCCAAAACACCTTCCAATCGAATGTTCATGTGTTTGGAAAAGGTAGGAAAGTGGTAGGGTACAGTTTTCTATCAGTTTGCGAGCTGCGCACACTATCCCAGTGTTGTGCAGCTTCATTCTTCACCTTTCCGAAGCAGCCGCTCACTCCGGCTCCCGGAGGCGAAGATGCGGCTTCTTCGCGCAAAGGCGATTGTGCCGGTCACAGTGCACTCCAGTGCGGCGGCTTCAGTCGAAATGTGTCCGGGACCGGCGCTTAGCTCCGGGGAGCTGCGTACCTTCGTCTTTAGCGTCTTTTGTGGTCTACATCATTGCAAAAATCCTTTCCACTATGTCTGGCATGGAGAAACTGCGCCTGCACAGAAAACATCTCCGATGGTGTAATACATGTTGCAGCGAAGTCTGCAGTGTGTTTTGCAGGATGAAAAAGAAAGTTGTCCAAAACACTTTCCAACAGAATGTTCATGTGTTTGGAAAAGGTAGGAGATTGGTAAGGTACTGTTTTCTATCAGTTTGCAAGCTGCACACACAATCCCAGTGTTGTTCAGCTTCCTTCTTCACCTTTCCGAAGCAGCCGCTCACTCCGGCTCCCGGAGGCGAAGAAGCGGCTTCTTCGCGCTAAGGCGATTGTGCCGGTCACAGTGCACTCCAGTGCGGCGGCTTCAGTCGAAATGTGTCCGGGACCGGCGCTTAGCTCCGGGGAGCTGCGTACCTTCGTCTTTAGCGTCTTTGTGGTCTACATCATTGCAAAAATCCTTTCCAATATGTCTGGCATGGAGAAACTGTGCCAGCACCGAAAACGTCTCCCATCGTGTTTTACGTGTTGCAGAAATGTTTGAAGAGTATTTTGCAAGCAGAAAAAGAAAGTTTTTGAAAATACCTTCCAATCGAATATTCATGTGTTTGAAAAAGCTAGGAGTTTAGTAAGGTACTGTTTTCTATCAGTTTGCAAGCTGCACACACAATCCCAGTGTTGTTCAGCTTCCTTCTTCACCTTTCCGAAGCAGCCGCTCACTCCGGCTCCCGGAGGCGAAGAAGCGGCTTCTTCGCGCAAAGGCGATTGTGCCGGTCACAGTGCACTCCTGTGCGGCGGCATCTGACGAAATGTGCCCGGGACCGGGGCATAGATCCGGGGAGCTGCGTACCTTCGTCTTTAGCGTCTTTTGTGGTCTACATCATTGCAAAAATCCTTTCCACTATGTCTGGCATGGAGAAACTGTGCCTGCACAGAAAACATCTCTCATGGTGTTTTACATGTTGCAGAGACGACTTCTGAGTGTTTTGCTGGTAGAAAAAGAAAGTTTTCCAAAACACATTCCAATCGAATGTTCATGTGTTTGGAAAAGGTAGGAGAGTGGTAAGGTACTGTTTTCGATCAGTTTGCAAGCTGCGCACACTATCCCAGTGTTGTGCACCTTCATTCTCACCTTTCCGTAGCTACTGGTCTCTCCGGCTCGTGGAGGCGAAGAGGCGGCTTCTTCGCGCAAAGGCGATTGTGCCGGTCACAGTGCACTCCAGTGCGGCGGCTTCAGTCGAAATGTGCCCGGTTCCGGTGCTTAGCTCCGGGGACATCCATACCTGCTTCTTTCGGGACTTTTGTGGTCTTCATCATTGCAGACATGTTTTTCACTATGTCTGGCATGGAGAAACTGCGCCTGCACAGAAAACATCTCCGATGGTGTAATACATGTTGCAGCGAAGACTGCAGTGTGTTTTGCAGGATGAAAAAGAAAGTTGTCCAAAACACTTTCCAACAGAATGTTCATGTGTTTGGAAAAGGTAGGAGAGTGGTAAGGTACTGTTTTCTATCAGTTTGCAAGCTGCGCACACTATCCCAGTGTTGTTCAGCTTCCTTCTTCACCTTTCCGAAGGAGCCGCTCACTCCGGCTCCCGGAGGCGAATAAGCGGCTTCTTCGCGCTAAGGCGATTGTGCCGGTCACAGTGCACTCCAGTACGGCGGCTTCAGTCGAAATGTGCCCGGGACCAGCGCTTAGCTCCGGGGAGCTGCGTACCTTCGTCTTTAGCGTCTTTTGTGGTCTACATCAATACAGAAAGGTTTTTCACTATGTCTGGCATGGAGAAACTGTGCCTGCACAGAAAACATCTCCCATCGTGTTTCACATGTTGCAGAGCGCTCTGCAGAAGTTTATGCAGGAAGAAAAAGAAAGTTGTCCAAAACACCTTCCAATCGAATGTTCATGTGTTTGGAAAAGGTAGGAGAGTGGTAAGGTACTGTTTTCGATCAGTTTGCAAGCTGCGCACACTATCCCAGTGTTGTGCACCTTCATTCTCACCTTTCCGTAGCTACTGGTGTCTGCGGCTTGTGGAGGCGAAGAAGCGGCTTCTTCGCGCAAAGGCGATTGTGCCGGTCACAGTGCACTCCAGTGGGGCGGCTTCAGTCGAAATGTGCCCGGTTACGGTGCTTAGCTCCGGGGACATCCATACCTGCTTCTTTCGGACTTTTGTGGTCTTCATCATTGCAGAAAGGTTTTTCACTATGTCTGGCAAGGAGAAACTGTGCCTGCACAGAAAACATCTCCCATCGTGTTTTACATGTTGCAGAGAGGTCTGCAGAGTGTTTTGCAAGAAGAAAAAGAAAGTTTTTGAAAATACCTGCCAATCGAATATTTATGTGTTTGAAAAAGCTAGGAGAGTAGTAAGGTACTGTTTTCTATCAGTTTGCAAGCTGCGCACACTACCCAGTGTTGTGCAGCTTCATTCTCACCTTTCCGAAGCCACTGCTCCCTACGGCTTCCGTAGGCGAAGATGCGGCTTCTTTGCGCAAAGGTGATTGTACCGGTGCCAATGCTCTAAAGTGCGGCGGCTTCTGCCGAAATGTGCCCGGGACCGGCGCCTAGCTCCGGGGAGCTGCGTACCTTCGTCTTTAGCGTCTTTTGTGGTCTACATCATTGCAAAAATCCTTTCCACTATGTCTGGCATGGAGAAACTGTGCCTGCACAGAAAACATCTCTCATGGTGTTTTACATGTTGCAGAGACGACTTCTGAGTGTTTTGCTGGTAGAAAAAGAAAGTTTTCCAAAACACATTCCAATCGAATGTTCATGTGTTTGGAAAAGGTAGGAGAGTGGTAAGGTACTGTTTTCGATCAGTTTGCAAGCTGCGCACACTATCCCAGTGTTGTGCACCTTCATTCTCACCTTTCCGTAGCTACTGGTCTCTCCGGCTCGTGGAGGCGAAGAGGCGGCTTCTTCGCGCAAAGGCGATTGTGCCGGTCACAGTGCACTCCAGTGCGGCGGCTTCAGTCGAAATGTGCCCGGTTCCGGTGCTTAGCTCCGGGGACATCCATACCTGCTTCTTTCGGGACTTTTGTGGTCTTCATCATTGCAGACATGTTTTTCACTATGTCTGGCATGGAGAAACTGCGCCTGCACAGAAAACATCTCCGATGGTGTAATACATGTTGCAGCGAAGTCTGCAGTGTGTTTTGCAGGATGAAAAAGAAAGTTGTCCAAAACACTTTCCAACAGAATGTTCATGTGTTTGGAAAAGGTAGGAGATTGGTAAGGTACTGTTTTCTATCAGTTTGCAAGCTGCACACACAATCCCAGTGTTGTTCAGCTTCCTTCTTCACCTTTCCGAAGCAGCCGCTCACTCCGGCTCCCGGAGGCGAAGAAGCGGCTTCTTCGCGCTAAGGCGATTGTGCCGGTCACAGTGCACTCCAGTGTGGCGGCTTCTGCCGAAATGTGCCCGGGACCGGCGCCTAGCTCCGGGGAGCTGCGTACCTTCGTCTTTAGCGTCTTTTGTGGTCTACATCATTACAGAAATGTTTTTCACTATGTTAGGCAAGGTGAAACTGTGCCAGCACAGAAAACATCTCCCATCGTGTTTTACATGTTGCAGAGCGCTCTGCAAAAGTTTATGCACGAAGAAAAAGAAAGTTTTCCAAAACACCTTCCAATCGAATGTTCTTGTGTCTGCAAGAATTAGGAGAGTGGAAAGGTACTGTTTTTTATCAGTTTGCAAGCTGCGCACACTATCCCAGTGTTGTGCAGGTTCATTCTTCACCTTTACGAAGCAGCCGCCCTCTCCAGCTGCCAGAGGCGAAGAAGCGGCTTATTCGCGCAAAGGCGATTGTGCCGGTCACAGTGCACTCCTGTGCGGCGGCATCTGACGAAATGTGCCCGGGACCGGGGCATAGATCCGGGGAGCTGCGTACCTTCGTCTTTAGTGTCTTTTGTGGTCTACATCATTGCAAAAATCCTTTCCACTATGTCTGGCATGGAGAAACTGTGCCTGCACAGAAAACATCTCCCATCGTGTTTTACATGTTGCAGAGACGACTTCTGAGTGTTTTGCTGGTAGAAAAAGAAAGTTTTCCAAAACACATTCCAATCGAATGTTCATGTGTTTGGAAAAGGTAGGAGAGTGGTAAGGTACTGTTTTCGATCAGTTTGCAAGCTGCGCACACTATCCCAGTGTTGTGCACCTTCATTCTCACCTTTCCGTAGCTACTGGTGTCTGCGGCTTGTGGAGGCGAAGAAGCGGCTTCTTCGCGCAAAGGCGATTGTGCCGGTCACAGTGCACTCCAGTGCGGCGGCTTCAGTCGAAATGTGCCCGGTTACGGTGCTTAGCTCCGGGGACATCCATACCTGCTTCTTTCGGGACTTTTGTGGTCTTCATCATTGCAGAAAGGTTTTTCACTATGTCTGGCAAGGAGAAACTGTGCCTGCACAGAAAACATCTCCCATCGTGTTTTACATGTTGCAGAGAGGTCTGCAGAGTGTTTTGCAAGAAGAAAAAGAAAGTTTTTGAAAATACCTGCCAATCGAATATTTATGTGTTTGAAAAAGCTAGGAGAGTAGTAAGGTACTGTTTTCTATCAGTTTGCACGCTGCGCACACTACCCAGTGTTGTGCAGCTTCATTCTCACCTTTCCGAAGCCACTGCTCCCTACGGCTTCCGTAGGCGAAGATGCGGCTTCTTTGCGCAAAGGTGATTGTACCGGTGCCAATGCTCTAAAGTGCGGCGGCTTCTGCCGAAATGTGCCCGGGACCGGCGCCTAGCTCCGGGGAGCTGCGTACCTTCGTCTTTAGCGTCTTTTGTGGTCTACATCATTGCAAAAATCCTTTCCACTATGTCTGGCATGGAGAAACTGTTTCTGCAGAGAAAACATCTCTCATGCTGTTTTACATGTTGCAGAGAGGTCTTCTGAGTGTTTTGCACGTAGGAAAAGAAAGTTGTCCAAAACACCTTCCAATCGAATGTTCATGTGTTTGGAAAAGGTAGGAAAGTGGTAGGGTACAGTTTTCTATCAGTTTGCGAGCTGCGCACACTATCCCAGTGTTGTGCAGCTTCATTCTTCACCTTTCCGAAGCAGCCGCTCACTCCGGCTCCCGGAGGCGAAGATGCGGCTTCTTCGCGCAAAGGCGATTGTGCCGGTCACAGTGCACTCCAGTGCGGCGGCTTCAGTCGAAATGTGTCCGGGACCGGCGCTTAGCTCCGGGGAGCTGCGTACCTTCGTCTTTAGCGTCTTTTGTGGTCTACATCATTGCAAAAATCCTTTCCACTATGTCTGGCATGGAGAAACTGCGCCTGCACAGAAAACATCTCCGATGGTGTAATACATGTTGCAGCGAAGTCTGCAGTGTGTTTTGCAGGATGAAAAAGAAAGTTGTCCAAAACACTTTCCAACAGAATGTTCATGTGTTTGGAAAAGGTAGGAGATTGGTAAGGTACTGTTTTCTATCAGTTTGCAAGCTGCACACACAATCCCAGTGTTGTTCAGCTTCCTTCTTCACCTTTCCGAAGCAGCCGCTCACTCCGGCTCCCGGAGGCGAAGAAGCGGCTTCTTCGCGCTAAGGCGATTGTGCCGGTCACAGTGCACTCCAGTGCGGCGGCTTCAGTCGAAATGTGTCCGGGACCGGCGCTTAGCTCCGGGGAGCTGCGTACCTTCGTCTTTAGCGTCTTTGTGGTCTACATCATTGCAAAAATCCTTTCCAATATGTCTGGCATGGAGAAACTGTGCCAGCACCGAAAACGTCTCCCATCGTGTTTTACGTGTTGCAGAAATGTTTGAAGAGTATTTTGCAAGCAGAAAAAGAAAGTTTTTGAAAATACCTTCCAATCGAATATTCATGTGTTTGAAAAAGCTAGGAGTTTAGTAAGGTACTGTTTTCTATCAGTTTGCAAGCTGCACACACAATCCCAGTGTTGTTCAGCTTCCTTCTTCACCTTTCCGAAGCAGCCGCTCACTCCGGCTCCCGGAGGCGAAGAAGCGGCTTCTTCGCGCAAAGGCGATTGTGCCGGTCACAGTGCACTCCTGTGCGGCGGCATCTGCCGAAATGTGCCCGGGACCGGCGCCTAGCTCCGGGGAGCTGCGTACCTTCGTCTTTAGCGTCTTTTGTGGTCTACATCATTGCAAAAATCCTTTCCACTATGTCTGGCATGGAGAAACTGTGCCTGCACAGAAAACATCTCTCATGGTGTTTTACATGTTGCAGAGACGACTTCTGAGTGTTTTGCTGGTAGAAAAAGAAAGTTTTCCAAAACACATTCCAATCGAATGTTCATGTGTTTGGAAAAGGTAGGAGAGTGGTAAGGTACTGTTTTCGATCAGTTTGCAAGCTGCGCACACTATCCCAGTGTTGTGCACCTTCATTCTCACCTTTCCGTAGCTACTGGTCTCTCCGGCTCGTGGAGGCGAAGAGGCGGCTTCTTCGCGCAAAGGCGATTGTGCCGGTCACAGTGCACTCCAGTGCGGCGGCTTCAGTCGAAATGTGCCCGGTTCCGGTGCTTAGCTCCGGGGACATCCATACCTGCTTCTTTCGGGACTTTTGTGGTCTTCATCATTGCAGACATGTTTTTCACTATGTCTGGCATGGAGAAACTGCGCCTGCACAGAAAACATCTCCGATGGTGTAATACATGTTGCAGCGAAGTCTGCAGTGTGTTTTGCAGGATGAAAAAGAAAGTTGTCCAAAACACTTTCCAACAGAATGTTCATGTGTTTGGAAAAGGTAGGAGATTGGTAAGGTACTGTTTTCTATCAGTTTGCAAGCTGCACACACAATCCCAGTGTTGTTCAGCTTCCTTCTTCACCTTTCCGAAGCAGCCGCTCACTCCGGCTCCCGGAGGCGAAGAAGCGGCTTCTTCGCGCAAAGGCGATTGTGCCGGTCACAGTGCACTCCAGTGTGGCGGCTTCTGCCGAAATGTGCCCGGGACCGGCGCCTAGCTCCGGGGAGCTGCGTACCTTCGTCTTTAGCGTCTTTTGTGGTCTACATCATTACAGAAATGTTTTTCACTATGTTAGGCAAGGTGAAACTGTGCCAGCACAGAAAACATCTCCCATCGTGTTTTACATGTTGCAGAGCGCTCTGCAGAAGTTTATGCACGAAGAAAAAGAAAGTTTTCCAAAACACCTTCCAATCGAATGTTTTTGTGTCTGTAAGAATTAGGAGAGTGGAAAGGTACTGTTTTTTATCAGTTTGCAAGCTGCGCAGACTATCCCAGTGTTGTGCAGGTTCATTCTTCACCTTTACGAAGCAGCCGCCCTCTCCAGCTGCCAGAGGCGAAGAAGCGGCTTATTCGCGCAAAGGCGATTGTGCCGGTCACAGTGCACTCCTGTGCGGCGGCTTCTGCCGAAATGTGCCCGGGACCGGCGCCTAGCTCCGGGAAGCTGCGTACCTTCGTCTTTAGCGTCTTTTGTGGTCTACATCATTACAGAAATGTTTTTCACTATGTTAGGCAAGGTGAAACTGTGCCAGCACAGAAAACATCTCCCATCGTGTTTTACATGTTGCAGAGCGCTCTGCAGAAGTTTATGCACGAAGAAAAAGAAAGTTTTCCAAAACACCTTCCAATCGAATGTTCTTGTGTCTGCAAGAATTAGGAGAGTGGAAAGGTACTGTTTTTTATCAGTTTGCAAGCTGCGCACACTATCCCAGTGTTGTGCAGGTTCATTCTTCACCTTTACAAAGCAGCCGCCCTCTCCAGCTGCCGGAGGCGGAGAAGCGGCTTATTCGCGCAAAGGCGATTGTGCCGGTCACAGTGCACTCCTGTGCGGCGGCATCTGACGAAATGTGCCCGGGACCGGGGCATAGATCCGGGGAGCTGCGTACCTTCGTCTTTAGCGTCTTTTGTGGTCTACATCATTGCAAAAATCCTTTCCACTATGTCTGGCATGGAGAAACTGTGCCTGCACAGAAAACATCTCTCATGGTGTTTTACATGTTGCAGAGACGACTTCTGAGTGTTTTGCTGGTAGAAAAAGAAAGTTTTCCAAAACACATTCCAATCGAATGTTCATGTGTTTGGAAAAGGTAGGAGAGTGGTAAGGTACTGTTTTCGATCAGTTTGCAAGCTGCGCACACTATCCCAGTGTTGTGCACCTTCATTCTCACCTTTCCGTAGCTACTGGTCTCTCCGGCTCGTGGAGGCGAAGAGGCGGCTTCTTCGCGCAAAGGCGATTGTGCCGGTCACAGTGCACTCCAGTGCGGCGGCTTCAGTCGAAATGTGCCCGGTTCCGGTGCTTAGCTCCGGGGACATCCATACCTGCTTCTTTCGGGACTTTTGTGGTCTTCATCATTGCAGACATGTTTTTCACTATGTCTGGCATGGAGAAACTGCGCCTGCACAGAAAACATCTCCGATGGTGTAATACATGTTGCAGCGAAGTCTGCAGTGTGTTTTGCAGGATGAAAAAGAAAGTTGTCCAAAACACTTTCCAACAGAATGTTCATGTGTTTGGAAAAGGTAGGAGATTGGTAAGGTACTGTTTTCTATCAGTTTGCAAGCTGCACACACAATCCCAGTGTTGTTCAGCTTCCTTCTTCACCTTTCCGAAGCAGCCGCTCACTCCGGCTCCCGGAGGCGAAGAAGCGGCTTCTTCGCGCTAAGGCGATTGTGCCGGTCACAGTGCACTCCAGTGTGGCGGCTTCTGCCGAAATGTGCCCGGGACCGGCGCCTAGCTCCGGGGAGCTGCGTACCTTCGTCTTTAGCGTCTTTTGTGGTCTACATCATTACAGAAATGTTTTTCACTATGTTAGGCAAGGTGAAACTGTGCCAGCACAGAAAACATCTCCCATCGTGTTTTACATGTTGCAGAGCGCTCTGCAGAAGTTTATGCACGAAGAAAAAGAAAGTTTTCCAAAACACCTTCCAATCGAATGTTCTTGTGTCTGCAAGAATTAGGAGAGTGGAAAGGTACTGTTTTTTATCAGTTTGCAAGCTGCGCAGACTATCCCAGTGTTGTGCAGGTTCATTCTTCACCTTTACGAAGCAGCCGCCCTCTCCAGCTGCCAGAGGCGAAGAAGCGGCTTATTCGCGCAAAGGCGATTGTGCCGGTCACAGTGCACTCCTGTGCGGCGGCATCTGACGAAATGTGCCCGGGACCGGGGCATAGATCCGGGGAGCTGCGTACCTTCGTCTTTAGTGTCTTTTGTGGTCTACATCATTGCAAAAATCCTTTCCACTATGTCTGGCATGGAGAAACTGTGCCTGCACAGAAAACATCTCCCATCGTGTTTTACATGTTGCAGAGACGACTTCTGAGTGTTTTGCTGGTAGAAAAAGAAAGTTTTCCAAAACACATTCCAATCGAATGTTCATGTGTTTGGAAAAGGTAGGAGAGTGGTAAGGTACTGTTTTCGATCAGTTTGCAAGCTGCGCACACTATCCCAGTGTTGTGCACCTTCATTCTCACCTTTCCGTAGCTACTGGTGTCTGCGGCTTGTGGAGGCGAAGAAGCGGCTTCTTCGCGCAAAGGCGATTGTGCCGGTCACAGTGCACTCCAGTGCGAAGGCTTCAGTCGAAATGTGCCCGGTTCCGGTGCTTAGCTCCGGGGA
The DNA here is from genome assembly GCF_047830755.1 of Zonotrichia albicollis. Classification (NCBI taxonomy): domain Eukaryota; kingdom Metazoa; phylum Chordata; class Aves; order Passeriformes; family Passerellidae; genus Zonotrichia; species Zonotrichia albicollis. The sequence goes on from NC_133827.1 coordinate 16,306,670, forward strand.
CATCCATACCTGCTTCTTTCGGGACTTTTGTGGTCTTCATCATTGCAGACATGTTTTTCACTATGTCTGGCAAGGAGAAACTGTGCCTGCACAGAAAACATCTCCCATCGTGTTTTACATGTTGCAGAGAGGTCTGCAGAGTGTTTTGCAAGAAGAAAATGAAAGTTTTTGAAAATACCTGCCAATCGAATATTTATGTGTTTGAAAAAGCTAGGAGAGTAGTAAGGTACTGTTTTCTATCAGTTTGCAAGCTGCACACACAATCCCAGTGTTGTTCAGCTTCCTTCTTCACCTTTCCGAAGCAGCCGCTCACTCCGGCTCCCGGAGGCGAAGAAGCGGCTTCTTCGCGCAAAGGCGATTGTGCCGGTCACAGTGCACTCCAGTGCGGCGGCTTCAGTCGAAATGTGTCCGGGACCGGCGCTTAGCTCCGGGGAGCTGCGTACCTTCGTCTTTAGCGTCTTTGTGGTCTACATCATTGCAAAAATCCTTTCCAATATGTCTGGCATGGAGAAACTGTGCCAGCACCGAAAACGTCACCCATCGTGTTTTACGTGTTGCAGAAATGTTTGAAGAGTATTTTGCAAGCAGAAAAAGAAAGTTTTTGAAAATACCTTCCAATCGAATATTCATGTGTTTGAAAAAGCTAGGAGTTTAGTAAGGTACTGTTTTCTATCAGTTTGCAAGCTGCACACACAATCCCAGTGTTGTTCAGCTTCCTTCTTCACCTTTCCGAAGCAGCCGCTCACTCCGGCTCCCGGAGGCGAAGAAGCGGCTTCTTCGCGCAAAGGCGATTGTGCCGGTCACAGTGCACTCCAGTGTGGCGGCTTCTGCCGAAATGTGCCCGGGACCGGCGCCTAGCTCCGGGGAGCTGCGTACCTTCGTCTTTAGCGTCTTTTGTGGTCTACATCATTACAGAAATGTTTTTCACTATGTTAGGCAAGGTGAAACTGTGCCAGCACAGAAAACATCTCCCATCGTGTTTTACATGTTGCAGAGCGCTCTGCAGAAGTTTATGCACGAAGAAAAAGAAAGTTTTCCAAAACACCTTCCAATCGAATGTTCTTGTGTCTGCAAGAATTAGGAGAGTGGAAAGGTACTGTTTTTTATCAGTTTGCAAGCTGCGCACACTATCCCAGTGTTGTGCAGGTTCATTCTTCACCTTTACGAAGCAGCCGCCCTCTCCAGCTGCCAGAGGCGAAGAAGCGGCTTATTCGCGCAAAGGCGATTGTGCCGGTCACAGTGCACTCCTGTGCGGCGGCATCTGACGAAATGTGCCCGGGACCGAGGCATAGATCCGGGGAGCTGCGTACCTTCGTCTTTAGTGTCTTTTGTGGTCTACATCATTGCAAAAATCCTTTCCACTATGTCTGGCATGGAGAAACTGTGCCTGCACAGAAAACATCTCCCATCGTGTTTTACATGTTGCAGAGACGACTTCTGAGTGTTTTGCTGGTAGAAAAAGAAAGTTTTCCAAAACACATTCCAATCGAATGTTCATGTGTTTGGAAAAGGTAGGAGAGTGGTAAGGTACTGTTTTCGATCAGTTTGCAAGCTGCGCACACTATCCCAGTGTTGTGCACCTTCATTCTCACCTTTCCGTAGCTACTGGTGTCTGCGGCTTGTGGAGGCGAAGAAGCGGCTTCTTCGCGCAAAGGCGATTGTGCCGGTCACAGTGCACTCCAGTGCGGCGGCTTCAGTCGAAATGTGCCCGGTTCCGGTGCTTAGCTCCGGGGACATCCATACCTGCTTCTTTCGGGACTTTTGTGGTCTTCATCATTGCAGACATGTTTTTCACTATGTCTGGCAAGGAGAAACTGTGCCTGCACAGAAAACATCTCCCATCGTGTTTTACATGTTGCAGAGAGGTCTGCAGAGTGTTTTGCAAGAAGAAAATGAAAGTTTTTGAAAATACCTGCCAATCGAATATTTATGTGTTTGAAAAAGCTAGGAGAGTAGTAAGGTACTGTTTTCTATCAGTTTGCAAGCTGCACACACAATCCCAGTGTTGTTCAGCTTCCTTCTTCACCTTTCCGAAGCAGCCGCTCACTCCGGCTCCCGGAGGCGAAGAAGCGGCTTCTTCGCGCAAAGGCGATTGTGCCGGTCACAGTGCACTGCAGTGCGGCGGCTTCAGTCGAAATGTGTCCGGGACCGGCGCTTAGCTCCGGGGAGCTGCGTACCTTCGTCTTTAGCGTCTTTGTGGTCTACATCATTGCAAAAATCCTTTCCAATATGTCTGGCATGGAGAAACTGTGCCAGCACCGAAAACGTCACCCATCGTGTTTTACGTGTTGCAGAAATGTTTGAAGAGTATTTTGCAAGCAGAAAAAGAAAGTTTTTGAAAATACCTTCCAATCGAATATTCATGTGTTTGAAAAAGCTAGGAGTTTAGTAAGGTACTGTTTTCTATCAGTTTGCAAGCTGCACACACAATCCCAGTGTTGTTCAGCTTCCTTCTTCACCTTTCCGAAGCAGCCGCTCACTCCGGCTCCCGGAGGCGAAGAAGCGGCTTCTTCGCGCAAAGGCGATTGTGCCGGTCACAGTGCACTCCAGTGTGGCGGCTTCTGCCGAAATGTGCCCGGGACCGGCGCCTAGCTCCGGGGAGCTGCGTACCTTCGTCTTTAGCGTCTTTTGTGGTCTACATCATTACAGAAATGTTTTTCACTATGTTAGGCAAGGTGAAACTGTGCCAGCACAGAAAACATCTCCCATCGTGTTTTACATGTTGCAGAGCGCTCTGCAGAAGTTTATGCACGAAGAAAAAGAAAGTTTTCCAAAACACCTTCCAATCGAATGTTCTTGTGTCTGCAAGAATTAGGAGAGTGGAAAGGTACTGTTTTTTATCAGTTTGCAAGCTGCGCACACTATCCCAGTGTTGTGCAGGTTCATTCTTCACCTTTAAGAAGCAGCCGCCCTCTCCAGCTGCCAGAGGCGAAGAAGCGGCTTATTCGCGCAAAGGCGATTGTGCCGGTCACAGTGCACTCCTGTGCGGCGGCATCTGACGAAATGTGCCCGGGACCGGGGCATAGATCCGGGGAGCTGCGTACCTTCGTCTTTAGTGTCTTTTGTGGTCTACATCATTGCAAAAATCCTTTCCACTATGTCTGGCATGGAGAAACTGTGCCTGCACAGAAAACATCTCCCATCGTGTTTTACATGTTGCAGAGACGACTTCTGAGTGTTTTGCTGGTAGAAAAAGAAAGTTTTCCAAAACACATTCCAATCGAATGTTCATGTGTTTGGAAAAGGTAGGAGAGTGGTAAGGTACTGTTTTCGATCAGTTTGCAAGCTGCGCACACTATCCCAGTGTTGTGCACCTTCATTCTCACCTTTCCGTAGCTACTGGTGTCTGCGGCTTGTGGAGGCGAAGAAGCGGCTTCTTCGCGCAAAGGCGATTGTGCCGGTCACAGTGCACTCCAGTGCGGCGGCTTCAGTCGAAATGTGCCCGGTTCCGGTGCTTAGCTCCGGGGACATCCATACCTGCTTCTTTCGGGACTTTTGTGGTCTTCATCATTGCAGACATGTTTTTCACTATGTCTGGCATGGAGAAACTGTGCCTGCACAGAAAACATCTCCCATCGTGTTTTACATGTTGCAGAGAGGTCTGCAGAGTGTTTTGCAAGAAGAAAATGAAAGTTTTTGAAAATACCTGCCAATCGAATATTTATGTGTTTGAAAAAGCTAGGAGAGTAGTAAGGTACTGTTTTCTATCAGTTTGCAAGCTGCGCACACTACCCAGTGTTGTGCAGCTTCATTCTCACCTTTCCGAAGCCACTGCTCCCTACGGCTTCCGTAGGCGAAGATGCGGCTTCTTTGCGCAAAGGTGATTGTACCCGTGCCAATGCTCTAAAGTGCGGCGGCTTCTGCCGAAATGTGCCCGGGACCGGCGCCTAGCTCCGGGGAGCTGCGTACCTTCGTCTTTAGCGTCTTTTGTGGTCTACATCATTGCAAAAATCCTTTCCACTATGTCTGGCATGGAGAAACTGTGCCTGCACAGAAAACATCTCTCATGCTGTTTTACATGTTGCAGAGAGGTCTTCTGAGTGTTTTGCACGTAGGAAAAGAAAGTTGTCCAAAACACCTTCCAATCGAATGTTCATGTGTTTGGAAAAGGTAGGAAAGTGGTAGGGTACTGTTTTCTATCAGTTTGCAAGCTGCGCACACTATCCCAGTGTTGTGCAGCTTCATTCTCACCTTTTCGCAGCTACTGGTCTCTCCGGCTCGTGGAGGCGAAGAGGCGGCTTCTTCGCGCAAAGGCGATTGTGCCGGTCACAGTGCACTCCAGTGCGGCGGCTTCAGTCGAAATGTGCCCGGTTCCGGTGCTTAGCTCCGGGGACATCCATACCTGCTTCTTTCGGGACTTTTGTGGTCTTCATCATTGCAGACATGTTTTTCACTATGTCTGGCATGGAGAAACTGCGCCTGCACAGAAAACATCTCCGATGGTGTAATACATGTTGCAGCGAAGTCTGCAGTGTGTTTTGCAGGATGAAAAAGAAAGTTGTCCAAAACACTTTCCAACAGAATGTTCATGTGTTTGGAAAAGGTAGGAGATTGGTAAGGTACTGTTTTCTATCAGTTTGCAAGCTGCACACACAATCCCAGTGTTGTTCAGCTTCCTTCTTCACCTTTCCGAAGCAGCCGCTCACTCCGGCTCCCGGAGGCGAAGAAGCGGCTTCTTCGCGCTAAGGCGATTGTGCCGGTCACAGTGCACTCCAGTGCGGCGGCTTCAGTCGAAATGTGTCCGGGACCGGCGCTTAGCTCCGGGGAGCTGCGTACCTTCGTCTTTAGCGTCTTTTGTGGTCTACATCATTACAGAAATGTTTTTCACTATGTTAGACAAGGTGAAACTGTGCCAGCACAGAAAACATCTCCCATCGTGTTTTACATGTTGCAGAGCGCTCTGCAGAAGTTTATGCACGAAGAAAAAGAAAGTTTTCCAAAACACCTTCCAATCGAATGTTCTTGTGTCTGCAAGAATTAGGAGAGTGGAAAGGTACTGTTTTTTATCAGTTTGCAAGCTGCGCACACTATCCCAGTGTTGTGCAGGTTCATTCTTCACCTTTACGAAGCAGCCGCCCTCTCCAGCTGCCAGAGGCGAAGAAGCGGCTTATTCGCGCAAAGGCGATTGTGCCGGTCACAGTGCACTCCTGTGCGGCGGCATCTGACGAAATGTGCCCGGGACCGGGGCATAGATCCGGGGAGCTGCGTACCTTCGTCTTTAGTGTCTTTTGTGGTCTACATCATTGCAAAAATCCTTTCCACTATGTCTGGCATGGAGAAACTGTGCCTGCACAGAAAACATCTCCCATCGTGTTTTACATTTTGCAGAGACGACTTCTGAGTGTTTTGCTGGTAGAAAAAGAAAGTTTTCCAAAACACATTCCAATCGAATGTTCATGTGTTTGGAAAAGGTAGGAGAGTGGTAAGGTACTGTTTTCGATCAGTTTGCAAGCTGCGCACACTATCCCAGTGTTGTGCACCTTCATTCTCACCTTTCCGTAGCTACTGGTGTCTGCGGCTTGTGGAGGCGAAGAAGCGGCTTCTTCGCGCAAAGGCGATTGTGCCGGTCACAGTGCACTCCAGTGCGGCGGCTTCAGTCGAAATGTGCCCGGTTACGGTGCTTAGCTCCGGGGACATCCATACCTGCTTCTTTCGGGACTTTTGTGGTCTTCATCATTGCAGAAAGGTTTTTCACTATGTCTGGCAAGGAGAAACTGTGCCTGCACAGAAAACATCTCCCATCGTGTTTTACATGTTGCAGAGAGGTCTGCAGAGTGTTTTGCAAGAAGAAAAAGAAAGTTTTTGAAAATACCTGCCAATCGAATATTTATGTGTTTGAAAAAGCTAGGAGAGTAGTAAGGTACTGTTTTCTATCAGTTTGCAAGCTGCGCACACTACCCAGTGTTGTGCAGCTTCATTCTCACCTTTCCGAAGCCACTGCTCCCTACGGCTTCCGTAGGCGAAGATGCGGCTTCTTTGCGCAAAGGTGATTGTACCCGTGCCAATGCTCTAAAGTGCGGCGGCTTCTGCCGAAATGTGCCCGGGACCGGCCCCTAGCTCCGGGGAGCTGCGTACCTTCGTCTTTAGCGTCTTTTGTGGTCTACATCATTGCAAAAATCCTTTCCACTATGTCTGGCATGGAGAAACTGTTTCTGCAGAGAAAACATCTCTCATGCTGTTTTACATGTTGCAGAGAGGTCTTCTGAGTGTTTTGCACGTAGGAAAAGAAAGTTGTCCAAAACACCTTCCAATCGAATGTTCATGTGTTTGGAAAAGGTAGGAAAGTGGTAGGGTACTGTTTTCTATCAGTTTGCAAGCTGCGCACACTATCCCAGTGTTGTGCAGCTTCATTCTCACCTTTTCGCAGCTACTGGTCTCTCCGGCTCGTGGAGGCGAAGAGGCGGCTTCTTCGCGCAAAGGCGATTGTGCCGGTCACAGTGCACTCCAGTGCGGCGGCTTCTGAGGAAATGTGCCCGGTTCCGGTGCTTAGCTCCGGGGACATCCATACCTGCTTCTTTCGGGACTTTTGTGGTCTACATCATTGCAGACAGGTTTTTCACTATGTCTGGCATGGAGAAACTGCGTCTGCACAGAAAACATCTCCGATGGTGTAATACATGTTGCAGCGAAGACTGCAGTGTGTTTTGCAGGATGAAAAAGAAAGTTGTCCAAAACACTTTCCAACAGAATGTTCATGTGTTTGGAAAAGGTAGGAGAGTGGTAAGGTACTGTTTTCTATCAGTTTGCAAGCTGCGCACACTATCCCAGTGTTGTTCAGCTTCCTTCTTCACCTTTCCGAAGGAGCCGCTCACTCCGGCTCCCGGAGGCGAATAAGCGGCTTCTTCGCGCTAAGGCGATTGTGCCGGTCACAGTGCACTCCAGTACGGCGGCTTCAGTCGAAATGTGCCCGGGACCAGCGCTTAGCTCCGGGGAGCTGCGTACCTTCGTCTTTAGCGTCTTTTGTGGTCTACATCAATACAGAAAGGTTTTTCACTATGTCTGGCATGGAGAAACTGTGCCAGCACAGAAAACATCTCCCATCGTGTTTCACATGTTGCAGAGAGCTCTGCAGAAGTTTATGCAGGAAGAAAAAGAAAGTTGTCCAAAACACCTTCCAATCGAATGTTCATGTGTTTGGAAAAGGTAGGAGAGTGGTAAGGTACTGTTTTCGATCAGTTTGCAAGCTGCGCACACTATCCCAGTGTTGTGCACCTTCATTCTCACCTTTCCGTAGCTACTGGTGTCTGCGGCTTGTGGAGGCGAAGAAGCGGCTTCTTCGCGCAAAGGCGATTGTGCCGGTCACAGTGCACTCCAGTGCGGCGGCTTCAGTCGAAATGTGCCCGGTTACGGTGCTTAGCTCCGGGGACATCCATACCTGCTTCTTTCGGGACTTTTGTGGTCTTCATTATTGCAGAAAGGTTTTTCACTATGTCTGGCAAGGAGAAACTGTGCCTGCACAGAAAACATCTCCCATCGTGTTTTACATGTTGCAGAGAGGTCTGCAGAGTGTTTTGCAAGAAGAAAATGAAAGTTTTTGAAAATACCTGCCAATCGAATATTTATGTGTTTGAAAAAGCTAGGAGAGTAGTAAGGTACTGTTTTCTATCAGTTTGCAAGCTGCGCACACTACCCAGTGTTGTGCAGCTTCATTCTCACCTTTCCGAAGCCACTGCTCCCTACGGCTTCCGTAGGCGAAGATGCGGCTTCTTTGCGCAAAGGTGATTGTACCCGTGCCAATGCTCTAAAGTGCGGCGGCTTCTGCCGAAATGTGCCCGGGACCGGCGCCTAGCTCCGGGGAGCTGCGTACCTTCGTCTTTAGCGTCTTTTGTGGTCTACATCATTGCAAAAATCCTTTCCACTATGTCTGGCATGGAGAAACTGTGCCTGCACAGAAAACATCTCTCATGGTGTTTTACATGTTGCAGAGACGACTTCTGAGTGTTTTGCTGGTAGAAAAAGAAAGTTTTCCAAAACACATTCCAATCGAATGTTCATGTGTTTGGAAAAGGTAGGAGAGTGGTAAGGTACTGTTTTCGATCAGTTTGCAAGCTGCGCACACTATCCCAGTGTTGTGCACCTTCATTCTCACCTTTCCGTAGCTACTGGTCTCTCCGGCTCGTGGAGGCGAAGAGGCGGCTTCTTCGCGCAAAGGCGATTGTGCCGGTCACAGTGCACTCCAGTGCGGCGGCTTCAGTCGAAATGTGCCCGGTTCCGGTGCTTAGCTCCGGGGACATCCATACCTGCTTCTTTCGGGACTTTTGTGGTCTTCATCATTGCAGACATGTTTTTCACTATGTCTGGCATGGAGAAACTGCGCCTGCACAGAAAACATCTCCGATGGTGTAATACATGTTGCAGCGAAGTCTGCAGTGTGTTTTGCAGGATGAAAAAGAAAGTTGTCCAAAACACTTTCCAACAGAATGTTCATGTGTTTGGAAAAGGTAGGAGATTGGTAAGGTACTGTTTTCTATCAGTTTGCAAGCTGCACACACAATCCCAGTGTTGTTCAGCTTCCTTCTTCACCTTTCCGAAGCAGCCGCTCACTCCGGCTCCCGGAGGCGAAGAAGCGGCTTCTTCGCGCTAAGGCGATTGTGCCGGTCACAGTGCACTCCAGTGTGGCGGCTTCTGCCGAAATGTGCCCGGGACCGGCGCCTAGCTCCGGGGAGCTGCGTACCTTCGTCTTTAGCGTCTTTTGTGGTCTACATCATTACAGAAATGTTTTTCACTATGTTAGGCAAGGTGAAACTGTGCCAGCACAGAAAACATCTCCCATCGTGTTTTACATGTTGCAGAGCGCTCTGCAGAAGTTTATGCACGAAGAAAAAGAAAGTTTTCCAAAACACCTTCCAATCGAATGTTCTTGTGTCTGCAAGAATTAGGAGAGTGGAAAGGTACTGTTTTTTATCAGTTTGCAAGCTGCGCACACTATCCCAGTGTTGTGCAGGTTCATTCTTCACCTTTACGAAGCAGCCGCCCTCTCCAGCTGCCAGAGGCGAAGAAGCGGCTTATTCGCGCAAAGGCGATTGTGCCGGTCACAGTGCACTCCTGTGCGGCGGCATCTGACGAAATGTGCCCGGGACCGGGGCATAGATCCGGGGAGCTGCGTACCTTCGTCTTTAGTGTCTTTTGTGGTCTACATCATTGCAAAAATCCTTTCCACTATGTCTGGCATGGAGAAACTGTGCCTGCACAGAAAACATCTCCCATCGTGTTTTACATGTTGCAGAGACGACTTCTGAGTGTTTTGCTGGTAGAAAAAGAAAGTTTTCCAAAACACATTCCAATCGAATGTTCATGTGTTTGGAAAAGGTAGGAGAGTGGTAAGGTACTGTTTTCGATCAGTTTGCAAGCTGCGCACACTATCCCAGTGTTGTGCACCTTCATTCTCACCTTTCCGTAGCTACTGGTGTCTGCGGCTTGTGGAGGCGAAGAAGCGGCTTCTTCGCGCAAAGGCGATTGTGCCGGTCACAGTGCACTCCAGTGCGGCGGCTTCAGTCGAAATGTGCCCGGTTCCGGTGCTTAGCTCCGGGGACATCCATACCTGCTTCTTTCGGGACTTTTGTGGTCTTCATCATTGCAGAAAGGTTTTTCACTATGTCTGGCAAGGAGAAACTGTGCCTGCACAGAAAACATCTCCCATCGTGTTTTACATGTTGCAGAGAGGTCTGCAGAGTGTTTTGCAAGAAGAAAAAGAAAGTTTTTGAAAATACCTGCCAATCGAATATTTATGTGTTTGAAAAAGCTAGGAGAGTAGTAAGGTACTGTTTTCTATCAGTTTGCAAGCTGCGCACACTACCCAGTGTTGTGCAGCTTCATTCTCACCTTTCCGAAGCCACTGCTCCCTACGGCTTCCGTAGGCGAAGATGCGGCTTCTTTGCGCAAAGGTGATTGTACCCGTGCCAATGCTCTAAAGTGCGGCGGCTTCTGCCGAAATGTGCCCGGGACCGGCGCCTAGCTCCGGGGAGCTGCGTACCTTCGTCTTTAGCGTCTTTTGTGGTCTACATCATTGCAAAAATCCTTTCCACTATGTCTGGCATGGAGAAACTGTTTCTGCAGAGAAAACATCTCTCATGCTGTTTTACATGTTGCAGAGAGGTCTTCTGAGTGTTTTGCACGTAGGAAAAGAAAGTTGTCCAAAACACCTTCCAATCGAATGTTCATGTGTTTGGAAAAGGTAGGAAAGTGGTAGGGTACAGTTTTCTATCAGTTTGCGAGCTGCGCACACTATCCCAGTGTTGTGCAGCTTCATTCTTCACCTTTCCGAAGCAGCCGCTCACTCCGGCTCCCGGAGGCGAAGATGCGGCTTCTTCGCGCAAAGGCGATTGTGCCGGTCACAGTGCACTCCAGTGCGGCGGCTTCAGTCGAAATGTGTCCGGGACCGGCGCTTAGCTCCGGGGAGCTGCGTACCTTCGTCTTTAGCGTCTTTTGTGGTCTACATCATTGCAAAAATCCTTTCCACTATGTCTGGCATGGAGAAACTGCGCCTGCACAGAAAACATCTCCGATGGTGTAATACATGTTGCAGCGAAGTCTGCAGTGTGTTTTGCAGGATGAAAAAGAAAGTTGTCCAAAACACTTTCCAACAGAATGTTCATGTGTTTGGAAAAGGTAGGAGATTGGTAAGGTACTGTTTTCTATCAGTTTGCAAGCTGCACACACAATCCCAGTGTTGTTCAGCTTCCTTCTTCACCTTTCCGAAGCAGCCGCTCACTCCGGCTCCCGGAGGCGAAGAAGCGGCTTCTTCGCGCTAAGGCGATTGTGCCGGTCACAGTGCACTCCAGTGCGGCGGCTTCAGTCGAAATGTGTCCGGGACCGGCGCTTAGCTCCGGGGAGCTGCGTACCTTCGTCTTTAGCGTCTTTGTGGTCTACATCATTGCAAAAATCCTTTCCAATATGTCTGGCATGGAGAAACTGTGCCAGCACCGAAAACGTCTCCCATCGTGTTTTACGTGTTGCAGAAATGTTTGAAGAGTATTTTGCAAGCAGAAAAAGAAAGTTTTTGAAAATACCTTCCAATCGAATATTCATGTGTTTGAAAAAGCTAGGAGTTTAGTAAGGTACTGTTTTCTATCAATTTGCAAGCTGCACACACAATCCCAGTGTTGTTCAGCTTCCTTCTTCACCTTTCCGAAGCAGCCGCTCACTCCGGCTCCCGGAGGCGAAGAAGCGGCTTCTTCGCGCTAAGGCGATTGTGCCGGTCACAGTGCACTCCAGTACGGCGGCTTCAGTCGAAATGTGCCCGGGACCAGCGCTTAGCTCCGGGGAGCTGCGTACCTTCGTCTTTAGCGTCTTTTGTGGTCTACATCAATACAGAAAGGTTTTTCACTATGTCTGGCATGGAGAAACTGTGCCAGCACAGAAAACATCTCCCATCGTGTTTCACATGTTGCAGAGAGCTCTGCAGAAGTTTATGCAGGAAGAAAAAGAAAGTTGTCCAAAACACCTTCCAATCGAATGTTCATGTGTTTGGAAAAGGTAGGAGAGTGGTAAGGTACTGTTTTCGATCAGTTTGCAAGCTGCGCACACTATCCCAGTGTTGTGCACCTTCATTCTCACCTTTCCGTAGCTACTGGTGTCTGCGGCTTGTGGAGGCGAAGAAGCGGCTTCTTCGCGCAAAGGCGATTGTGCCGGTCACAGTGCACTCCAGTGCGGCGGCTTCAGTCGAAATGTGCCCGGTTACGGTGCTTAGCTCCGGGGACATCCATACCTGCTTCTTTCGGGACTTTTGTGGTCTTCATTATTGCAGAAAGGTTTTTCACTATGTCTGGCAAGGAGAAACTGTGCCTGCACAGAAAACATCTCCCATCGTGTTTTACATGTTGCAGAGAGGTCTGCAGAGTGTTTTGCAAGAAGAAAATGAAAGTTTTTTAAAATACCTGCCAATCGAATATTTATGTGTTTGAAAAAGCTAGGAGAGTAGTAAGGTACTGTTTTCTATCAGTTTGCAAGCTGCGCACACTACCCAGTGTTGTGCAGCTTCATTCTCACCTTTCCGAAGCCACTGCTCCCTACGGCTTCCGTAGGCGAAGATGCGGCTTCTTTGCGCAAAGGTGATTGTACCCGTGCCAATGCTCTAAAGTGCGGCGGCTTCTGCCGAAATGTGCCCGGGACCGGCGCCTAGCTCCGGGGAGCTGCGTACCTTCGTCTTTAGCGTCTTTTGTGGTCTACATCATTGCAAAAATCCTTTCCACTATGTCTGGCATGGAGAAACTGTGCCTGCACAGAAAACATCTCTCATGGTGTTTTACATGTTGCAGAGACGACTTCTGAGTGTTTTGCTGGTAGAAAAAGAAAGTTTTCCAAAACACATTCCAATCGAATGTTCATGTGTTTGGAAAAGGTAGGAGAGTGGTAAGGTACTGTTTTCGATCAGTTTGCAAGCTGCGCACACTATCCCAGTGTTGTGCACCTTCATTCTCACCTTTCCGTAGCTACTGGTCTCTCCGGCTCGTGGAGGCGAAGAGGCGGCTTCTTCGCGCAAAGGCGATTGTGCCGGTCACAGTGCACTCCAGTGCGGCGGCTTCAGTCGAAATGTGCCCGGTTCCGGTGCTTAGCTCCGGGGACATCCATACCTGCTTCTTTCGGGACTTTTGTGGTCTTCATCATTGCAGACATGTTTTTCACTATGTCTGGCATGGAGAAACTGCGCCTGCACAGAAAACATCTCCGATGGTGTAATACATGTTGCAGCGAAGTCTGCAGTGTGTTTTGCAGGATGAAAAAGAAAGTTGTCCAAAACACTTTCCAACAGAATGTTCATGTGTTTGGAAAAGGTAGGAGATTGGTAAGGTACTGTTTTCTATCAGTTTGCAAGCTGCACACACAATCCCAGTGTTGTTCAGCTTCCTTCTTCACCTTTCCGAAGCAGCCGCTCACTCCGGCTCCCGGAGGCGAAGAAGCGGCTTCTTCGCGCAAAGGCGATTGTGCCGGTCACAGTGCACTCCAGTGTGGCGGCTTCTGCCGAAATGTGCCCGGGACCGGCGCCTAGCTCCGGGGAGCTGCGTACCTTCGTCTTTAGCGTCTTTTGTGGTCTACATCATTACAGAAATGTTTTTCACTATGTTAGGCAAGGTGAAACTGTGCCAGCACAGAAAACATCTCCCATCGTGTTTTACATGTTGCAGAGCGCTCTGCAGAAGTTTATGCACGAAGAAAAAGAAAGTTTTCCAAAACACCTTCCAATCGAATGTTCTTGTGTCTGCAAGAATTAGGAGAGTGGAAAGGTACTGTTTTTTATCAGTTTGCAAGCTGCGCACACTATCCCAGTGTTGAGCAGGTTCATTCTTCACCTTTACGAAGCAGCCGCCCTCTCCAGCTGCCAGAGGCGAAGAAGCGGCTTATTCGCGCAAAGGCGATTGTGCCGGTCACAGTGCACTCCTGTGCGGCGGCATCTGACGAAATGTGCCCGGGACCGGGGCATAGATCCGGGGAGCTGCGTACCTTCGTCTTTAGTGTCTTTTGTGGTCTACATCATTGCAAAAATCCTTTCCACTATGTCTGGCATGGAGAAACTGTGCCTGCACAGAAAACATCTCCCATCGTGTTTTACATGTTGCAGAGACGACTTCTGAGTGTTTTGCTGGTAGAAAAAGAAAGTTTTCCAAAACACATTCCAATCGAATGTTCATGTGTTTGGAAAAGGTAGGAGAGTGGTAAGGTACTGTTTTCGATCAGTTTGCAAGCTGCGCACACTATCCCAGTGTTGTGCACCTTCATTCTCACCTTTCCGTAGCTACTGGTGTCTGCGGCTTGTGGAGGCGAAGAAGCGGCTTCTTCGCGCAAAGGCGATTGTGCCGGTCACAGTGCACTCCAGTGCGGCGGCTTCAGTCGAAATGTGCCCGGTTCCGGTGCTTAGCTCCGGGGACATCCATACCTGCTTCTTTCGGGACTTTTGTGGTCTTCATCATTGCAGAAAGGTTTTTCACTATGTCTGGCAAGGAGAAACTGTGCCTGCACAGAAAACATCTCCCATCGTGTTTTACATGTTGCAGAGAGGTCTGCAGAGTGTTTTGCAAGAAGAAAAAGAAAGTTTTTGAAAATACCTGCCAATCGAATATTTATGTGTTTGAAAAAGCTAGGAGAGTAGTAAGGTACTGTTTTCTATCAGTTTGCAAGCTGCGCACACTACCCAGTGTTGTGCAGCTTCATTCTCACCTTTCCGAAGCCACTGCTCCCTACGGCTTCCGTAGGCGAAGATGCGGCTTCTTTGCGCAAAGGTGATTGTACCCGTGCCAATGCTCTAAAGTGCGGCGGCTTCTGCCGAAATGTGCCCGGGACCGGCGCCTAGCTCCGGGGAGCTGCGTACCTTCGTCTTTAGCGTCTTTTGTGGTCTACATCATTGCAAAAATCCTTTCCACTATGTCTGGCATGGAGAAACTGTTTCTGCAGAGAAAACATCTCTCATGCTGTTTTACATGTTGCAGAGAGGTCTTCTGAGTGTTTTGCACGTAGGAAAAGAAAGTTGTCCAAAACACCTTCCAATCGAATGTTCATGTGTTTGGAAAAGGTAGGAAAGTGGTAGGGTACAGTTTTCTATCAGTTTGCGAGCTGCGCACACTATCCCAGTGTTGTGCAGCTTCATTCTTCACCTTTCCGAAGCAGCCGCTCACTCCGGCTCCCGGAGGCGAAGATGCGGCTTCTTCGCGCTAAGGCGATTGTGCCGGTCACAGTGCACTCCAGTGCGGCGGCTTCAGTCGAAATGTGTCCGGGACCGGCGCTTAGCTCCGGGGAGCTGCGTACCTTCGTCTTTAGCGTCTTTTGTGGTCTACATCATTGCAAAAATCCTTTCCACTATGTCTGGCATGGAGAAACTGCGCCTGCACAGAAAACATCTCCGATGGTGTAATACATGTTGCAGCGAAGTCTGCAGTGTGTTTTGCAGGATGAAAAAGAAAGTTGTCCAAAACACTTTCCAACAGAATGTTCATGTGTTTGGAAAAGGTAGGAGATTGGTAAGGTACTGTTTTCTATCAGTTTGCAAGCTGCACACACAATCCCAGTGTTGTTCAGCTTCCTTCTTCACCTTTCCGAAGCAGCCGCTCACTCCGGCTCCCGGAGGCGAAGAAGCGGCTTCTTCGCGCTAAGGCGATTGTGCCGGTCACAGTGCACTCCAGTGCGGCGGCTTCAGTCGAAATGTGTCCGGGACCGGCGCTTAGCTCCGGGGAGCTGCGTACCTTCGTCTTTAGCGTCTTTGTGGTCTACATCATTGCAAAAATCCTTTCCAATATGTCTGGCATGGAGAAACTGTGCCAGCACCGAAAACGTCTCCCATCGTGTTTTACGTGTTGCAGAAATGTTTGAAGAGTATTTTGCAAGCAGAAAAAGAAAGTTTTTGAAAATACCTTCCAATCGAATATTCATGTGTTTGAAAAAGCTAGGAGTTTAGTAAGGTACTGTTTTCTATCAATTTGCAAGCTGCACACACAATCCCAGTGTTGTTCAGCTTCCTTCTTCACCTTTCCGAAGCAGCCGCTCACTCCGGCTCCCGGAGGCGAAGAAGCGGCTTCTTCGCGCTAAGGCGATTGTGCCGGTCACAGTGCACTCCAGTGCGGCGGCTTCTGCCGAAATGTGCCCGGGACCGGGGCATAGATCCGGGGAGCTGCGTACCTTCGTCTTTAGCGTCTTTTGTGGTCTACATCATTACAGAAATGTTTTTCACTATGTTAGGCAAGGTGAAACTGTGCCAGCACAGAAAACATCTCCCATCGTGTTTTACATGTTGCAGAGCGCTCTGCAGAAGTTTATGCACGAAGAAAAAGAAAGTTTTCCAAAACACCTTCCAATCGAATGTTCTTGTGTCTGCAAGAATTAGGAGAGTGGAAAGGTACTGTTTTTTATCAGTTTGCAAGCTGCGCACACTATCCCAGTGTTGTGCAGGTTCATTCTTCACCTTTACGAAGCAGCCGCCCTCTCCAGCTGCCGGAGGCGAAGAAGCGGCTTATTCGCGCAAAGGCGATTGTGCCGGTCACAGTGCACTCCTGTGCGGCGGCATCTGACGAAATGTGCCCGGGACCGGGGCATAGATCCGGGGAGCTGCGTACCTTCGTCTTTAGCGTCTTTTGTGGTCTACATCATTGCAAAAATCCTTTCCACTATGTCTGGCATGGAGAAACTGTGCCTGCACAGAAAACATCTCTCATGGTGTTTTACATGTTGCAGAGACGACTTCTGAGTGTTTTGCTGGTAGAAAAAGAAAGTTTTCCAAAACACATTCCAATCGAATGTTCATGTGTTTGGAAAAGGTAGGAGAGTGGTAAGGTACTGTTTTCGATCAGTTTGCAAGCTGCGCACACTATCCCAGTGTTGTGCACCTTCATTCTCACCTTTCCGTAGCTACTGGTCTCTCCGGCTCGTGGAGGCGAAGAGGCGGCTTCTTCGCGCAAAGGCGATTGTGCCGGTCACAGTGCACTCCAGTGCGGCGGCTTCAGTCGAAATGTGCCCGGTTCCGGTGCTTAGCTCCGGGGACATCCATACCTGCTTCTTTCGGGACTTTTGTGGTCTTCATCATTGCAGACATGTTTTTCACTATGTCTGGCATGGAGAAACTGCGCCTGCACAGAAAACATCTCCGATGGTGTAATACATGTTGCAGCGAAGTCTGCAGTGTGTTTTGCAGGATGAAAAAGAAAGTTGTCCAAAACACTTTCCAACAGAATGTTCATGTGTTTGGAAAAGGTAGGAGATTGGTAAGGTACTGTTTTCTATCAGTTTGCAAGCTGCACACACAATCCCAGTGTTGTTCAGCTTCCTTCTTCACCTTTCCGAAGCAGCCGCTCACTCCGGCTCCCGGAGGCGAAGAAGCGGCTTCTTCGCGCTAAGGCGATTGTGCCGGTCACAGTGCACTCCAGTGTGGCGGCTTCTGCCGAAATGTGCCCGGGACCGGCGCCTAGCTCCGGGGAGCTGCGTACCTTCGTCTTTAGCGTCTTTTGTGGTCTACATCATTACAGAAATGTTTTTCACTATGTTAGGCAAGGTGAAACTGTGCCAGCACAGAAAACATCTCCCATCGTGTTTTACATGTTGCAGAGCGCTCTGCAGAAGTTTATGCACGAAGAAAAAGAAAGTTTTCCAAAACACCTTCCAATCGAATGTTCTTGTGTCTGCAAGAATTAGGAGAGTGGAAAGGTACTGTTTTTTATCAGTTTGCAAGCTGCGCACACTATCCCAGTGTTGAGCAGGTTCATTCTTCACCTTTACGAAGCAGCCGCCCTCTCCAGCTGCCAGAGGCGAAGAAGCGGCTTATTCGCGCAAAGGCGATTGTGCCGGTCACAGTGCACTCCTGTGCGGCGGCATCTGACGAAATGTGCCCGGGACCGGGGCATAGATCCGGGGAGCTGCGTACCTTCGTCTTTAGTGTCTTTTGTGGTCTACATCATTGCAAAAATCCTTTCCACTATGTCTGGCATGGAGAAACTGTGCCTGCACAGAAAACATCTCCCATCGTGTTTTACATGTTGCAGAGACGACTTCTGAGTGTTTTGCTGGTAGAAAAAGAAAGTTTTCCAAAACACATTCCAATCGAATGTTCATGTGTTTGGAAAAGGTAGGAGAGTGGTAAGGTACTGTTTTCGATCAGTTTGCAAGCTGCGCACACTATCCCAGTGTTGTGCACCTTCATTCTCACCTTTCCGTAGCTACTGGTGTCTGCGGCTTGTGGAGGCGAAGAAGCGGCTTCTTCGCGCAAAGGCGATTGTGCCGGTCACAGTGCACTCCAGTGCGGCGGCTTCAGTCGAAATGTGCCCGGTTCCGGTGCTTAGCTCCGGGGACATCCATACCTGCTTCTTTCGGGTCTTTTGTGGTCCTCATCATTGCAGAAAGGTTTTTCACTATGTCTGGCAAGGAGAAACTGTGCCTGCACAGAAAACATCTCCCATCGTGTTTTACATGTTGCAGAGAGGTCTGCAGAGTGTTTTGCAAGAAGAAAAAGAAAGTTTTTGAAAATACCTGCCAATCGAATATTTATGTGTTTGAAAAAGCTAGGAGAGTAGTAAGGTACTGTTTTCTATCAGTTTGCAAGCTGCGCACACTACCCAGTGTTGTGCAGCTTCATTCTCACCTTTCCGAAGCCACTGCTCCCTACGGCTTCCGTAGGCGAAGATGCGGCTTCTTTGCGCAAAGGTGATTGTACCCGTGCCAATGCTCTAAAGTGCGGCGGCTTCTGCCGAAATGTGCCCGGGACCGGCGCCTAGCTCCGGGGAGCTGCGTACCTTCGTCTTTAGCGTCTTTTGTGGTCTACATCATTGCAAAAATCCTTTCCACTATGTCTGGCATGGAGAAACTGTTTCTGCAGAGAAAACATCTCTCATGCTGTTTTACATGTTGCAGAGAGGTCTTCTGAGTGTTTTGCACGTAGGAAAAGAAAGTTGTCCAAAACACCTTCCAATCGAATGTTCATGTGTTTGGAAAAGGTAGGAAAGTGGTAGGGTACAGTTTTCTATCAGTTTGCGAGCTGCGCACACTATCCCAGTGTTGTGCAGCTTCATTCTTCACCTTTCCGAAGCAGCCGCTCACTCCGGCTCCCGGAGGCGAAGAGGCGGCTTCTTCGCGCAAAGGCGATTGTGCCGGTCACAGTGCACTCCAGTGCGGCGGCTTCAGTCGAAATGTGTCCGGGACCGGCGCTTAGCTCCGGGGAGCTGCGTACCTTCGTCTTTAGCGTCTTTTGTGGTCTACATCATTGCAAAAATCCTTTCCACTATGTCTGGCATGGAGAAACTGCGCCTGCACAGAAAACATCTCCGATGGTGTAATACATGTTGCAGCGAAGTCTGCAGTGTGTTTTGCAGGATGAAAAAGAAAGTTGTCCAAAACACTTTCCAACAGAATGTTCATGTGTTTGGAAAAGGTAGGAGATTGGTAAGGTACTGTTTTCTATCAGTTTGCAAGCTGCACACACAATCCCAGTGTTGTTCAGCTTCCTTCTTCACCTTTCCGAAGCAGCCGCTCACTCCGGCTCCCGGAGGCGAAGAAGCGGCTTCTTCGCGCAAAGGCGATTGTGCCGGTCACAGTGCACTCCAGTGCGGCGGCTTCAGTCGAAATGTGTCCGGGACCGGCGCTTAGCTCCGGGGAGCTGCGTACCTTCGTCTTTAGCGTCTTTGTGGTCTACATCATTGCAAAAATCCTTTCCAATATGTCTGGCATGGAGAAACTGTGCCAGCACCGAAAACGTCTCCCATCGTGTTTTACGTGTTGCAGAAATGTTTGAAGAGTATTTTGCAAGCAGAAAAAGAAAGTTTTTGAAAATACCTTCCAATCGAATATTCATGTGTTTGAAAAAGCTAGGAGTTTAGTAAGGTACTGTTTTCTATCAATTTGCAAGCTGCACACACAATCCCAGTGTTGTTCAGCTTCCTTCTTCACCTTTCCGAAGCAGCCGCTCACTCCGGCTCCCGGAGGCGAAGAAGCGGCTTCTTCGCGCTAAGGCGATTGTGCCGGTCACAGTGCACTCCAGTGCGGCGGCTTCTGCCGAAATGTGCCCGGGACCGGGGCATAGATCCGGGGAGCTGCGTACCTTCGTCTTTAGCGTCTTTTGTGGTCTACATCATTACAGAAATGTTTTTCACTATGTTAGGCAAGGTGAAACTGTGCCAGCACAGAAAACATCTCCCATCGTGTTTTACATGTTGCAGAGCGCTCTGCAGAAGTTTATGCACGAAGAAAAAGAAAGTTTTCCAAAACACCTTCCAATCGAATGTTCTTGTGTCTGCAAGAATTAGGAGAGTGGAAAGGTACTGTTTTTTATCAGTTTGCAAGCTGCGCACACTATCCCAGTGTTGTGCAGGTTCATTCTTCACCTTTACGAAGCAGCCGCCCTCTCCAGCTGCCGGAGGCGAAGAAGCGGCTTATTCGCGCAAAGGCGATTGTGCCGGTCACAGTGCACTCCTGTGCGGCGGCATCTGACGAAATGTGCCCGGGACCGGGGCATAGATCCGGGGAGCTGCGTACCTTCGTCTTTAGTGTCTTTTGTGGTCTACATCATTGCAAAAATCCTTTCCACTATGTCTGGCATGGAGAAACTGTGCCTGCACAGAAAACATCTCTCATGGTGTTTTACATGTTGCAGAGACGACTTCTGAGTGTTTTGCTGGTAGAAAAAGAAAGTTTTCCAAAACACATTCCAATCGAATGTTCATGTGTTTGGAAAAGGTAGGAGAGTGGTAAGGTACTGTTTTCGATCAGTTTGCAAGCTGCGCACACTATCCCAGTGTTGTGCACCTTCATTCTCACCTTTCCGTAGCTACTGGTCTCTCCGGCTCGTGGAGGCGAAGAGGCGGCTTCTTCGCGCAAAGGCGATTGTGCCGGTCACAGTGCACTCCAGTGCGGCGGCTTCAGTCGAAATGTGCCCGGTTCCGGTGCTTAGCTCCGGGGACATCCATACCTGCTTCTTTCGGGACTTTTGTGGTCTTCATCATTGCAGACATGTTTTTCACTATGTCTGGCATGGAGAAACTGCGCCTGCACAGAAAACATCTCCGATGGTGTAATACATGTTGCAGCGAAGTCTGCAGTGTGTTTTGCAGGATGAAAAAGAAAGTTGTCCAAAACACTTTCCAACAGAATGTTCATGTGTTTGGAAAAGGTAGGAGATTGGTAAGGTACTGTTTTCTATCAGTTTGCAAGCTGCACACACAATCCCAGTGTTGTTCAGCTTCCTTCTTCACCTTTCCGAAGCAGCCGCTCACTCCGGCTCCCGGAGGCGAAGAAGCGGCTTCTTCGCGCTAAGGCGATTGTGCCGGTCACAGTGCACTCCAGTGTGGCGGCTTCTGCCGAAATGTGCCCGGGACCGGCGCCTAGCTCCGGGGAGCTGCGTACCTTCGTCTTTAGCGTCTTTTGTGGTCTACATCATTACAGAAATGTTTTTCACTATGTTAGGCAAGGTGAAACTGTGCCAGCACAGAAAACATCTCCCATCGTGTTTTACATGTTGCAGAGCGCTCTGCAGAAGTTTATGCACGAAGAAAAAGAAAGTTTTCCAAAACACCTTCCAATCGAATGTTCTTGTGTCTGCAAGAATTAGGAGAGTGGAAAGGTACTGTTTTTTATCAGTTTGCAAGCTGCGCACACTATCCCAGTGTTGAGCAGGTTCATTCTTCACCTTTACGAAGCAGCCGCCCTCTCCAGCTGCCAGAGGCGAAGAAGCGGCTTATTCGCGCAAAGGCGATTGTGCCGGTCACAGTGCACTCCTGTGCGGCGGCATCTGACGAAATGTGCCCGGGACCGGGGCATAGATCCGGGGAGCTGCGTACCTTCGTCTTTAGTGTCTTTTGTGGTCTACATCATTGCAAAAATCCTTTCCACTATGTCTGGCATGGAGAAACTGTGCCTGCACAGAAAACATCTCCCATCGTGTTTTACATGTTGCAGAGACGACTTCTGAGTGTTTTGCTGGTAGAAAAAGAAAGTTTTCCAAAACACATTCCAATCGAATGTTCATGTGTTTGGAAAAGGTAGGAGAGTGGTAAGGTACTGTTTTCGATCAGTTTGCAAGCTGCGCACACTATCCCAGTGTTGTGCACCTTCATTCTCACCTTTCCGTAGCTACTGGTCTCTCCGGCTCGTGGAGGCGAAGAGGCGGCTTCTTCGCGCAAAGGCGATTGTGCCGGTCACAGTGCACTCCAGTGCGGCGGCTTCAGTCGAAATGTGCCCGGTTCCGGTGCTTAGCTCCGGGGACATCCATACCTGCTTCTTTCGGGACTTTTGTGGTCTTCATCATTGCAGAAAGGTTTTTCACTATGTCTGGCAAGGAGAAACTGTGCCTGCACAGAAAACATCTCCCATCGTGTTTTACATGTTGCAGAGAGGTCTGCAGAGTGTTTTGCAAGAAGAAAAAGAAAGTTTTTGAAAATACCTGCCAATCGAATATTTATGTGTTTGAAAAAGCTAGGAGAGTAGTAAGGTACTGTTTTCTATCAGTTTGCAAGCTGCGCACACTACCCAGTGTTGTGCAGCTTCATTCTCACCTTTCCGAAGCCACTGCTCCCTACGGCTTCCGTAGGCGAAGATGCGGCTTCTTTGCGCAAAGGTGATTGTACCCGTGCCAATGCTCTAAAGTGCGGCGGCTTCTGCCGAAATGTGCCCGGGACCGGCGCCTAGCTCCGGGGAGCTGCGTACCTTCGTCTTTAGCGTCTTTTGTGGTCTACATCATTGCAAAAATCCTTTCCACTATGTCTGGCATGGAGAAACTGTTTCTGCAGAGAAAACATCTCTCATGCTGTTTTACATGTTGCAGAGAGGTCTTCTGAGTGTTTTGCACGTAGGAAAAGAAAGTTGTCCAAAACACCTTCCAATCGAATGTTCATGTGTTTGGAAAAGGTAGGAAAGTGGTAGGGTACAGTTTTCTATCAGTTTGCGAGCTGCGCACACTATCCCAGTGTTGTGCAGCTTCATTCTTCACCTTTCCGAAGCAGCCGCTCACTCCGGCTCCCGGAGGCGAAGATGCGGCTTCTTCGCGCAAAGGCGATTGTGCCGGTCACAGTGCACTCCAGTGCGGCGGCTTCAGTCGAAATGTGTCCGGGACCGGCGCTTAGCTCCGGGGAGCTGCGTACCTTCGTCTTTAGCGTCTTTTGTGGTCTACATCATTGCAAAAATCCTTTCCACTATGTCTGGCATGGAGAAACTGCGCCTGCACAGAAAACATCTCCGATGGTGTAATACATGTTGCAGCGAAGTCTGCAGTGTGTTTTGCAGGATGAAAAAGAAAGTTGTCCAAAACACTTTCCAACAGAATGTTCATGTGTTTGGAAAAGGTAGGAGATTGGTAAGGTACTGTTTTCTATCAGTTTGCAAGCTGCACACACAATCCCAGTGTTGTTCAGCTTCCTTCTTCACCTTTCCGAAGCAGCCGCTCACTCCGGCTCCCGGAGGCGAAGAAGCGGCTTCTTCGCGCTAAGGCGATTGTGCCGGTCACAGTGCACTCCAGTGCGGCGGCTTCAGTCGAAATGTGTCCGGGACCGGCGCTTAGCTCCGGGGAGCTGCGTACCTTCGTCTTTAGCGTCTTTGTGGTCTACATCATTGCAAAAATCCTTTCCAATATGTCTGGCATGGAGAAACTGTGCCAGCACCGAAAACGTCTCCCATCGTGTTTTACGTGTTGCAGAAATGTTTGAAGAGTATTTTGCAAGCAGAAAAAGAAAGTTTTTGAAAATACCTTCCAATCGAATATTCATGTGTTTGAAAAAGCTAGGAGTTTAGTAAGGTACTGTTTTCTATCAATTTGCAAGCTGCACACACAATCCCAGTGTTGTTCAGCTTCCTTCTTCACCTTTCCGAAGCAGCCGCTCACTCCGGCTCCCGGAGGCGAAGAAGCGGCTTCTTCGCGCTAAGGC
This sequence comes from Zonotrichia albicollis, assembly GCF_047830755.1. NCBI lineage: Eukaryota > Metazoa > Chordata > Aves > Passeriformes > Passerellidae > Zonotrichia > Zonotrichia albicollis. Next base: position 16,329,991 of record NC_133827.1, read on the forward strand.
GATTGTGCCGGTCACAGTGCACTCCAGTACGGCGGCTTCAGTCGAAATGTGCCCGGGACCAGCGCTTAGCTCCGGGGAGCTGCGTACCTTCGTCTTTAGCGTCTTTTGTGGTCTACATCAATACAGAAAGGTTTTTCACTATGTCTGGCATGGAGAAACTGTGCCAGCACAGAAAACATCTCCCATCGTGTTTCACATGTTGCAGAGAGCTCTGCAGAAGTTTATGCAGGAAGAAAAAGAAAGTTGTCCAAAACACCTTCCAATCGAATGTTCATGTGTTTGGAAAAGGTAGGAGAGTGGTAAGGTACTGTTTTCGATCAGTTTGCAAGCTGCGCACACTATCCCAGTGTTGTGCACCTTCATTCTCACCTTTCCGTAGCTACTGGTGTCTGCGGCTTGTGGAGGCGAAGAAGCGGCTTCTTCGCGCAAAGGCGATTGTGCCGGTCACAGTGCACTCCAGTGCGGCGGCTTCAGTCGAAATGTGCCCGGTTACGGTGCTTAGCTCCGGGGACATCCATACCTGCTTCTTTCGGGACTTTTGTGGTCTTCATTATTGCAGAAAGGTTTTTCACTATGTCTGGCAAGGAGAAACTGTGCCTGCACAGAAAACATCTCCCATCGTGTTTTACATGTTGCAGAGAGGTCTGCAGAGTGTTTTGCAAGAAGAAAATGAAAGTTTTTGAAAATACCTGCCAATCGAATATTTATGTGTTTGAAAAAGCTAGGAGAGTAGTAAGGTACTGTTTTCTATCAGTTTGCAAGCTGCGCACACTACCCAGTGTTGTGCAGCTTCATTCTCACCTTTCCGAAGCCACTGCTCCCTACGGCTTCCGTAGGCGAAGATGCGGCTTCTTTGCGCAAAGGTGATTGTACCCGTGCCAATGCTCTAAAGTGCGGCGGCTTCTGCCGAAATGTGCCCGGGACCGGCGCCTAGCTCCGGGGAGCTGCGTACCTTCGTCTTTAGCGTCTTTTGTGGTCTACATCATTGCAAAAATCCTTTCCACTATGTCTGGCATGGAGAAACTGTTTCTGCAGAGAAAACATCTCTCATGCTGTTTTACATGTTGCAGAGAGGTCTTCTGAGTGTTTTGCACGTAGGAAAAGAAAGTTGTCCAAACCACCTTCCAATCGAATGTTCATGTGTTTGGAAAAGGTAGGAAAGTGGGAGGGTACAGTTTTCTATCAGTTTGCGAGCTGCGCACACTATCCCAGTGTTGTGCAGCTTCATTCTTCACCTTTCCGAAGCAGCCGCTCACTCCGGCTCCCGGAGGCGAAGAAGCGGCTTCTTCGCGCAAAGGCGATTGTGCCGGTCACAGTGCACTCCAGTGCGGCGGCTTCAGTCGAAATGTGTCCGGGACCGGCGCTTAGCTCCGGGGAGCTGCGTACCTTCGTCTTTAGCGTCTTTTGTGGTCTACATCATTGCAAAAATCCTTTCCACTATGTCTGGCATGGAGAAACTGCGCCTGCACAGAAAACATCTCCGATGGTGTAATACATGTTGCAGCGAAGTCTGCAGTGTGTTTTGCAGGATGAAAAAGAAAGTTGTCCAAAACACTTTCCAACAGAATGTTCATGTGTTTGGAAAAGGTAGGAGATTGGTAAGGTACTGTTTTCTATCAGTTTGCAAGCTGCACACACAATCCCAGTGTTGTTCAGCTTCCTTCTTCACCTTTCCGAAGCAGCCGCTCACTCCGGCTCCCGGAGGCGAAGAAGCGGCTTCTTCGCGCTAAGGCGATTGTGCCGGTCACAGTGCACTCCAGTGCGGCGGCTTCAGTCGAAATGTGTCCGGGACCGGCGCTTAGCTCCGGGGAGCTGCGTACCTTCGTCTTTAGCGTCTTTGTGGTCTACATCATTGCAAAAATCCTTTCCAATATGTCTGGCATGGAGAAACTGTGCCAGCACCGAAAACGTCTCCCATCGTGTTTTACGTGTTGCAGAAATGTTTGAAGAGTATTTTGCAAGCAGAAAAAGAAAGTTTTTGAAAATACCTTCCAATCGAATATTCATGTGTTTGAAAAAGCTAGGAGTTTAGTAAGGTACTGTTTTCTATCAATTTGCAAGCTGCACACACAATCCCAGTGTTGTTCAGCTTCCTTCTTCACCTTTCCGAAGCAGCCGCTCACTCCGGCTCCCGGAGGCGAAGAAGCGGCTTCTTCGCGCTAAGGCGATTGTGCCGGTCACAGTGCACTCCAGTACGGCGGCTTCAGTCGAAATGTGCCCGGGACCAGCGCTTAGCTCCGGGGAGCTGCGTACCTTCGTCTTTAGCGTCTTTTGTGGTCTACATCAATACAGAAAGGTTTTTCACTATGTCTGGCATGGAGAAACTGTGCCAGCACAGAAAACATCTCCCATCGTGTTTCACATGTTGCAGAGAGCTCTGCAGAAGTTTATGCAGGAAGAAAAAGAAAGTTGTCCAAAACACCTTCCAATCGAATGTTCATGTGTTTGGAAAAGGTAGGAGAGTGGTAAGGTACTGTTTTCGATCAGTTTGCAAGCTGCGCACACTATCCCAGTGTTGTGCACCTTCATTCTCACCTTTCCGTAGCTACTGGTGTCTGCGGCTTGTGGAGGCGAAGAAGCGGCTTCTTCGCGCAAAGGCGATTGTGCCGGTCACAGTGCACTCCAGTGCGGCGGCTTCAGTCGAAATGTGCCCGGTTACGGTGCTTAGCTCCGGGGACATCCATACCTGCTTCTTTCGGGACTTTTGTGGTCTTCATTATTGCAGAAAGGTTTTTCACTATGTCTGGCAAGGAGAAACTGTGCCTGCACAGAAAACATCTCCCATCGTGTTTTACATGTTGCAGAGAGGTCTGCAGAGTGTTTTGCAAGAAGAAAATGAAAGTTTTTGAAAATACCTGCCAATCGAATATTTATGTGTTTGAAAAAGCTAGGAGAGTAGTAAGGTACTGTTTTCTATCAGTTTGCAAGCTGCGCACACTACCCAGTGTTGTGCAGCTTCATTCTCACCTTTCCGAAGCCACTGCTCCCTACGGCTTCCGTAGGCGAAGATGCGGCTTCTTTGCGCAAAGGTGATTGTACCCGTGCCAATGCTCTAAAGTGCGGCGGCTTCTGCCGAAATGTGCCCGGGACCGGCGCCTAGCTCCGGGGAGCTGCGTACCTTCGTCTTTAGCGTCTTTTGTGGTCTACATCATTGCAAAAATCCTTTCCACTATGTCTGGCATGGAGAAACTGTGCCTGCACAGAAAACATCTCTCATGGTGTTTTACATGTTGCAGAGACGACTTCTGAGTGTTTTGCTGGTAGAAAAAGAAAGTTTTCCAAAACACATTCCAATCGAATGTTCATGTGTTTGGAAAAGGTAGGAGAGTGGTAAGGTACTGTTTTCGATCAGTTTGCAAGCTGCGCACACTATCCCAGTGTTGTGCACCTTCATTCTCACCTTTCCGTAGCTACTGGTCTCTCCGGCTCGTGGAGGCGAAGAGGCGGCTTCTTCGCGCAAAGGCGATTGTGCCGGTCACAGTGCACTCCAGTGCGGCGGCTTCAGTCGAAATGTGCCCGGTTCCGGTGCTTAGCTCCGGGGACATCCATACCTGCTTCTTTCGGGACTTTTGTGGTCTTCATCATTGCAGACATGTTTTTCACTATGTCTGGCATGGAGAAACTGCGCCTGCACAGAAAACATCTCCGATGGTGTAATACATGTTGCAGCGAAGTCTGCAGTGTGTTTTGCAGGATGAAAAAGAAAGTTGTCCAAAACACTTTCCAACAGAATGTTCATGTGTTTGGAAAAGGTAGGAGATTGGTAAGGTACTGTTTTCTATCAGTTTGCAAGCTGCACACACAATCCCAGTGTTGTTCAGCTTCCTTCTTCACCTTTCCGAAGCAGCCGCTCACTCCGGCTCCCGGAGGCGAAGAAGCGGCTTCTTCGCGCTAAGGCGATTGTGCCGGTCACAGTGCACTCCAGTGTGGCGGCTTCTGCCGAAATGTGCCCGGGACCGGCGCCTAGCTCCGGGGAGCTGCGTACCTTCGTCTTTAGCGTCTTTTGTGGTCTACATCATTACAGAAATGTTTTTCACTATGTTAGGCAAGGTGAAACTGTGCCAGCACAGAAAACATCTCCCATCGTGTTTTACATGTTGCAGAGCGCTCTGCAGAAGTTTATGCACGAAGAAAAAGAAAGTTTTCCAAAACACCTTCCAATCGAATGTTCTTGTGTCTGCAAGAATTAGGAGAGTGGAAAGGTACTGTTTTTTATCAGTTTGCAAGCTGCGCACACTATCCCAGTGTTGTGCAGGTTCATTCTTCACCTTTACGAAGCAGCCGCCCTCTCCAGCTGCCAGAGGCGAAGAAGCGGCTTATTCGCGCAAAGGCGATTGTGCCGGTCACAGTGCACTCCTGTGCGGCGGCATCTGACGAAATGTGCCCGGGACCGGGGCATAGATCCGGGGAGCTGCGTACCTTCGTCTTTAGTGTCTTTTGTGGTCTACATCATTGCAAAAATCCTTTCCACTATGTCTGGCATGGAGAAACTGTGCCTGCACAGAAAACATCTCCCATCGTGTTTTACATGTTGCAGAGACGACTTCTGAGTGTTTTGCTGGTAGAAAAAGAAAGTTTTCCAAAACACATTCCAATCGAATGTTCATGTGTTTGGAAAAGGTAGGAGAGTGGTAAGGTACTGTTTTCGATCAGTTTGCAAGCTGCGCACACTATCCCAGTGTTGTGCACCTTCATTCTCACCTTTCCGTAGCTACTGGTGTCTGCGGCTTGTGGAGGCGAAGAAGCGGCTTCTTCGCGCAAAGGCGATTGTGCCGGTCACAGTGCACTCCAGTGCGGCGGCTTCAGTCGAAATGTGCCCGGTTCCGGTGCTTAGCTCCGGGGACATCCATACCTGCTTCTTTCGGGACTTTTGTGGTCTTCATCATTGCAGAAAGGTTTTTCACTATGTCTGGCAAGGAGAAACTGTGCCTGCACAGAAAACATCTCCCATCGTGTTTTACATGTTGCAGAGAGGTCTGCAGAGTGTTTTGCAAGAAGAAAAAGAAAGTTTTTGAAAATACCTGCCAATCGAATATTTATGTGTTTGAAAAAGCTAGGAGAGTAGTAAGGTACTGTTTTCTATCAGTTTGCAAGCTGCGCACACTACCCAGTGTTGTGCAGCTTCATTCTCACCTTTCCGAAGCCACTGCTCCCTACGGCTTCCGTAGGCGAAGATGCGGCTTCTTTGCGCAAAGGTGATTGTACCCGTGCCAATGCTCTAAAGTGCGGCGGCTTCTGCCGAAATGTGCCCGGGACCGGCGCCTAGCTCCGGGGAGCTGCGTACCTTCGTCTTTAGCGTCTTTTGTGGTCTACATCATTGCAAAAATCCTTTCCACTATGTCTGGCATGGAGAAACTGTTTCTGCAGAGAAAACATCTCTCATGCTGTTTTACATGTTGCAGAGAGGTCTTCTGAGTGTTTTGCACGTAGGAAAAGAAAGTTGTCCAAAACACCTTCCAATCGAATGTTCATGTGTTTGGAAAAGGTAGGAAAGTGGTAGGGTACAGTTTTCTATCAGTTTGCGAGCTGCGCACACTATCCCAGTGTTGTGCAGCTTCATTCTTCACCTTTCCGAAGCAGCCGCTCACTCCGGCTCCCGGAGGCGAAGAGGCGGCTTCTTCGCGCAAAGGCGATTGTGCCGGTCACAGTGCACTCCAGTGCGGCGGCTTCAGTCGAAATGTGTCCGGGACCGGCGCTTAGCTCCGGGGAGCTGCGTACCTTCGTCTTTAGCGTCTTTTGTGGTCTACATCATTGCAAAAATCCTTTCCACTATGTCTGGCATGGAGAAACTGCGCCTGCACAGAAAACATCTCCGATGGTGTAATACATGTTGCAGCGAAGTCTGCAGTGTGTTTTGCAGGATGAAAAAGAAAGTTGTCCAAAACACTTTCCAACAGAATGTTCATGTGTTTGGAAAAGGTAGGAGATTGGTAAGGTACTGTTTTCTATCAGTTTGCAAGCTGCACACACAATCCCAGTGTTGTTCAGCTTCCTTCTTCACCTTTCCGAAGCAGCCGCTCACTCCGGCTCCCGGAGGCGAAGAAGCGGCTTCTTCGCGCAAAGGCGATTGTGCCGGTCACAGTGCACTCCAGTGCGGCGGCTTCAGTCGAAATGTGTCCGGGACCGGCGCTTAGCTCCGGGGAGCTGCGTACCTTCGTCTTTAGCGTCTTTGTGGTCTACATCATTGCAAAAATCCTTTCCAATATGTCTGGCATGGAGAAACTGTGCCAGCACCGAAAACGTCTCCCATCGTGTTTTACGTGTTGCAGAAATGTTTGAAGAGTATTTTGCAAGCAGAAAAAGAAAGTTTTTGAAAATACCTTCCAATCGAATATTCATGTGTTTGAAAAAGCTAGGAGTTTAGTAAGGTACTGTTTTCTATCAATTTGCAAGCTGCACACACAATCCCAGTGTTGTTCAGCTTCCTTCTTCACCTTTCCGAAGCAGCCGCTCACTCCGGCTCCCGGAGGCGAAGAAGCGGCTTCTTCGCGCTAAGGCGATTGTGCCGGTCACAGTGCACTCCAGTGCGGCGGCTTCTGCCGAAATGTGCCCGGGACCGGGGCATAGATCCGGGGAGCTGCGTACCTTCGTCTTTAGCGTCTTTTGTGGTCTACATCATTACAGAAATGTTTTTCACTATGTTAGGCAAGGTGAAACTGTGCCAGCACAGAAAACATCTCCCATCGTGTTTTACATGTTGCAGAGCGCTCTGCAGAAGTTTATGCACGAAGAAAAAGAAAGTTTTCCAAAACACCTTCCAATCGAATGTTCTTGTGTCTGCAAGAATTAGGAGAGTGGAAAGGTACTGTTTTTTATCAGTTTGCAAGCTGCGCACACTATCCCAGTGTTGTGCAGGTTCATTCTTCACCTTTACGAAGCAGCCGCCCTCTCCAGCTGCCGGAGGCGAAGAAGCGGCTTATTCGCGCAAAGGCGATTGTGCCGGTCACAGTGCACTCCTGTGCGGCGGCATCTGACGAAATGTGCCCGGGACCGGGGCATAGATCCGGGGAGCTGCGTACCTTCGTCTTTAGTGTCTTTTGTGGTCTACATCATTGCAAAAATCCTTTCCACTATGTCTGGCATGGAGAAACTGTGCCTGCACAGAAAACATCTCTCATGGTGTTTTACATGTTGCAGAGACGACTTCTGAGTGTTTTGCTGGTAGAAAAAGAAAGTTTTCCAAAACACATTCCAATCGAATGTTCATGTGTTTGGAAAAGGTAGGAGAGTGGTAAGGTACTGTTTTCGATCAGTTTGCAAGCTGCGCACACTATCCCAGTGTTGTGCACCTTCATTCTCACCTTTCCGTAGCTACTGGTCTCTCCGGCTCGTGGAGGCGAAGAGGCGGCTTCTTCGCGCAAAGGCGATTGTGCCGGTCACAGTGCACTCCAGTGCGGCGGCTTCAGTCGAAATGTGCCCGGTTCCGGTGCTTAGCTCCGGGGACATCCATACCTGCTTCTTTCGGGACTTTTGTGGTCTTCATCATTGCAGACATGTTTTTCACTATGTCTGGCATGGAGAAACTGCGCCTGCACAGAAAACATCTCCGATGGTGTAATACATGTTGCAGCGAAGTCTGCAGTGTGTTTTGCAGGATGAAAAAGAAAGTTGTCCAAAACACTTTCCAACAGAATGTTCATGTGTTTGGAAAAGGTAGGAGATTGGTAAGGTACTGTTTTCTATCAGTTTGCAAGCTGCACACACAATCCCAGTGTTGTTCAGCTTCCTTCTTCACCTTTCCGAAGCAGCCGCTCACTCCGGCTCCCGGAGGCGAAGAAGCGGCTTCTTCGCGCTAAGGCGATTGTGCCGGTCACAGTGCACTCCAGTGTGGCGGCTTCTGCCGAAATGTGCCCGGGACCGGCGCCTAGCTCCGGGGAGCTGCGTACCTTCGTCTTTAGCGTCTTTTGTGGTCTACATCATTACAGAAATGTTTTTCACTATGTTAGGCAAGGTGAAACTGTGCCAGCACAGAAAACATCTCCCATCGTGTTTTACATGTTGCAGAGCGCTCTGCAGAAGTTTATGCACGAAGAAAAAGAAAGTTTTCCAAAACACCTTCCAATCGAATGTTCTTGTGTCTGCAAGAATTAGGAGAGTGGAAAGGTACTGTTTTTTATCAGTTTGCAAGCTGCGCACACTATCCCAGTGTTGAGCAGGTTCATTCTTCACCTTTACGAAGCAGCCGCCCTCTCCAGCTGCCAGAGGCGAAGAAGCGGCTTATTCGCGCAAAGGCGATTGTGCCGGTCACAGTGCACTCCTGTGCGGCGGCATCTGACGAAATGTGCCCGGGACCGGGGCATAGATCCGGGGAGCTGCGTACCTTCGTCTTTAGTGTCTTTTGTGGTCTACATCATTGCAAAAATCCTTTCCACTATGTCTGGCATGGAGAAACTGTGCCTGCACAGAAAACATCTCCCATCGTGTTTTACATGTTGCAGAGACGACTTCTGAGTGTTTTGCTGGTAGAAAAAGAAAGTTTTCCAAAACACATTCCAATCGAATGTTCATGTGTTTGGAAAAGGTAGGAGAGTGGTAAGGTACTGTTTTCGATCAGTTTGCAAGCTGCGCACACTATCCCAGTGTTGTGCACCTTCATTCTCACCTTTCCGTAGCTACTGGTCTCTCCGGCTCGTGGAGGCGAAGAGGCGGCTTCTTCGCGCAAAGGCGATTGTGCCGGTCACAGTGCACTCCAGTGCGGCGGCTTCAGTCGAAATGTGCCCGGTTCCGGTGCTTAGCTCCGGGGACATCCATACCTGCTTCTTTCGGGACTTTTGTGGTCTTCATCATTGCAGAAAGGTTTTTCACTATGTCTGGCAAGGAGAAACTGTGCCTGCACAGAAAACATCTCCCATCGTGTTTTACATGTTGCAGAGAGGTCTGCAGAGTGTTTTGCAAGAAGAAAATGAAAGTTTTTGAAAATACCTGCCAATCGAATATTTATGTGTTTGAAAAAGCTAGGAGAGTAGTAAGGTACTGTTTTCTATCAGTTTGCAAGCTGCGCACACTACCCAGTGTTGTGCAGCTTCATTCTCACCTTTCCGAAGCCACTGCTCCCTACGGCTTCCGTAGGCGAAGATGCGGCTTCTTTGCGCAAAGGTGATTGTACCCGTGCCAATGCTCTAAAGTGCGGCGGCTTCTGCCGAAATGTGCCCGGGACCGGCGCCTAGCTCCGGGGAGCTGCGTACCTTCGTCTTTAGCGTCTTTTGTGGTCTACATCATTGCAAAAATCCTTTCCACTATGTCTGGCATGGAGAAACTGTTTCTGCAGAGAAAACATCTCTCATGCTGTTTTACATGTTGCAGAGAGGTCTTCTGAGTGTTTTGCACGTAGGAAAAGAAAGTTGTCCAAAACACCTTCCAATCGAATGTTCATGTGTTTGGAAAAGGTAGGAAAGTGGTAGGGTACAGTTTTCTATCAGTTTGCGAGCTGCGCACACTATCCCAGTGTTGTGCAGCTTCATTCTTCACCTTTCCGAAGCAGCCGCTCACTCCGGCTCCCGGAGGCGAAGATGCGGCTTCTTCGCGCAAAGGCGATTGTGCCGGTCACAGTGCACTCCAGTGCGGCGGCTTCAGTCGAAATGTGTCCGGGACCGGCGCTTAGCTCCGGGGAGCTGCGTACCTTCGTCTTTAGCGTCTTTTGTGGTCTACATCATTGCAAAAATCCTTTCCACTATGTCTGGCATGGAGAAACTGCGCCTGCACAGAAAACATCTCCGATGGTGTAATACATGTTGCAGCGAAGTCTGCAGTGTGTTTTGCAGGATGAAAAAGAAAGTTGTCCAAAACACTTTCCAACAGAATGTTCATGTGTTTGGAAAAGGTAGGAGATTGGTAAGGTACTGTTTTCTATCAGTTTGCAAGCTGCACACACAATCCCAGTGTTGTTCAGCTTCCTTCTTCACCTTTCCGAAGCAGCCGCTCACTCCGGCTCCCGGAGGCGAAGAAGCGGCTTCTTCGCGCTAAGGCGATTGTGCCGGTCACAGTGCACTCCAGTGCGGCGGCTTCAGTCGAAATGTGTCCGGGACCGGCGCTTAGCTCCGGGGAGCTGCGTACCTTCGTCTTTAGCGTCTTTGTGGTCTACATCATTGCAAAAATCCTTTCCAATATGTCTGGCATGGAGAAACTGTGCCAGCACCGAAAACGTCTCCCATCGTGTTTTACGTGTTGCAGAAATGTTTGAAGAGTATTTTGCAAGCAGAAAAAGAAAGTTTTTGAAAATACCTTCCAATCGAATATTCATGTGTTTGAAAAAGCTAGGAGTTTAGTAAGGTACTGTTTTCTATCAATTTGCAAGCTGCACACACAATCCCAGTGTTGTTCAGCTTCATTCTTCACCTTTCCGAAGCAGCCGCTCACTCCGGCTCCCGGAGGCGAAGAAGCGGCTTCTTCGCGCTAAGGCGATTGTGCCGGTCACAGTGCACTCCAGTACGGCGGCTTCAGTCGAAATGTGCCCGGGACCAGCGCTTAGCTCCGGGGAGCTGCGTACCTTCGTCTTTAGCGTCTTTTGTGGTCTACATCAATACAGAAAGGTTTTTCACTATGTCTGGCATGGAGAAACTGTGCCAGCACAGAAAACATCTCCCATCGTGTTTCACATGTTGCAGAGAGCTCTGCAGAAGTTTATGCAGGAAGAAAAAGAAAGTTGTCCAAAACACCTTCCAATCGAATGTTCATGTGTTTGGAAAAGGTAGGAGAGTGGTAAGGTACTGTTTTCGATCAGTTTGCAAGCTGCGCACACTATCCCAGTGTTGTGCACCTTCATTCTCACCTTTCCGTAGCTACTGGTGTCTGCGGCTTGTGGAGGCGAAGAAGCGGCTTCTTCGCGCAAAGGCGATTGTGCCGGTCACAGTGCACTCCAGTGCGGCGGCTTCAGTCGAAATGTGCCCGGTTACGGTGCTTAGCTCCGGGGACATCCATACCTGCTTCTTTCGGGACTTTTGTGGTCTTCATTATTGCAGAAAGGTTTTTCACTATGTCTGGCAAGGAGAAACTGTGCCTGCACAGAAAACATCTCCCATCGTGTTTTACATGTTGCAGAGAGGTCTGCAGAGTGTTTTGCAAGAAGAAAATGAAAGTTTTTGAAAATACCTGCCAATCGAATATTTATGTGTTTGAAAAAGCTAGGAGAGTAGTAAGGTACTGTTTTCTATCAGTTTGCAAGCTGCGCACACTACCCAGTGTTGTGCAGCTTCATTCTCACCTTTCCGAAGCCACTGCTCCCTACGGCTTCCGTAGGCGAAGATGCGGCTTCTTTGCGCAAAGGTGATTGTACCCGTGCCAATGCTCTAAAGTGCGGCGGCTTCTGCCGAAATGTGCCCGGGACCGGCGCCTAGCTCCGGGGAGCTGCGTACCTTCGTCTTTAGCGTCTTTTGTGGTCTACATCATTGCAAAAATCCTTTCCACTATGTCTGGCATGGAGAAACTGTTTCTGCAGAGAAAACATCTCTCATGCTGTTTTACATGTTGCAGAGAGGTCTTCTGAGTGTTTTGCACGTAGGAAAAGAAAGTTGTCCAAACCACCTTCCAATCGAATGTTCATGTGTTTGGAAAAGGTAGGAAAGTGGGAGGGTACAGTTTTCTATCAGTTTGCGAGCTGCGCACACTATCCCAGTGTTGTGCAGCTTCATTCTTCACCTTTCCGAAGCAGCCGCTCACTCCGGCTCCCGGAGGCGAAGATGCGGCTTCTTCGCGCAAAGGCGATTGTGCCGGTCACAGTGCACTCCAGTGCGGCGGCTTCAGTCGAAATGTGTCCGGGACCGGCGCTTAGCTCCGGGGAGCTGCGTACCTTCGTCTTTAGCGTCTTTTGTGGTCTACATCATTGCAAAAATCCTTTCCACTATGTCTGGCATGGAGAAACTGCGCCTGCACAGAAAACATCTCCGATGGTGTAATACATGTTGCAGCGAAGTCTGCAGTGTGTTTTGCAGGATGAAAAAGAAAGTTGTCCAAAACACTTTCCAACAGAATGTTCATGTGTTTGGAAAAGGTAGGAGATTGGTAAGGTACTGTTTTCTATCAGTTTGCAAGCTGCACACACAATCCCAGTGTTGTTCAGCTTCCTTCTTCACCTTTCCGAAGCAGCCGCTCACTCCGGCTCCCGGAGGCGAAGAAGCGGCTTCTTCGCGCTAAGGCGATTGTGCCGGTCACAGTGCACTCCAGTGCGGCGGCTTCAGTCGAAATGTGTCCGGGACCGGCGCTTAGCTCCGGGGAGCTGCGTACCTTCGTCTTTAGCGTCTTTGTGGTCTACATCATTGCAAAAATCCTTTCCAATATGTCTGGCATGGAGAAACTGTGCCAGCACCGAAAACGTCTCCCATCGTGTTTTACGTGTTGCAGAAATGTTTGAAGAGTATTTTGCAAGCAGAAAAAGAAAGTTTTTGAAAATACCTTCCAATCGAATATTCATGTGTTTGAAAAAGCTAGGAGTTTAGTAAGGTACTGTTTTCTATCAATTTGCAAGCTGCACACACAATCCCAGTGTTGTTCAGCTTCCTTCTTCACCTTTCCGAAGCAGCCGCTCACTCCGGCTCCCGGAGGCGAAGAAGCGGCTTCTTCGCGCTAAGGCGATTGTGCCGGTCACAGTGCACTCCAGTACGGCGGCTTCAGTCGAAATGTGCCCGGGACCAGCGCTTAGCTCCGGGGAGCTGCGTACCTTCGTCTTTAGCGTCTTTTGTGGTCTACATCAATACAGAAAGGTTTTTCACTATGTCTGGCATGGAGAAACTGTGCCAGCACAGAAAACATCTCCCATCGTGTTTCACATGTTGCAGAGAGCTCTGCAGAAGTTTATGCAGGAAGAAAAAGAAAGTTGTCCAAAACACCTTCCAATCGAATGTTCATGTGTTTGGAAAAGGTAGGAGAGTGGTAAGGTACTGTTTTCGATCAGTTTGCAAGCTGCGCACACTATCCCAGTGTTGTGCACCTTCATTCTCACCTTTCCGTAGCTACTGGTGTCTGCGGCTTGTGGAGGCGAAGAAGCGGCTTCTTCGCGCAAAGGCGATTGTGCCGGTCACAGTGCACTCCAGTGCGGCGGCTTCAGTCGAAATGTGCCCGGTTACGGTGCTTAGCTCCGGGGACATCCATACCTGCTTCTTTCGGGACTTTTGTGGTCTTCATTATTGCAGAAAGGTTTTTCACTATGTCTGGCAAGGAGAAACTGTGCCTGCACAGAAAACATCTCCCATCGTGTTTTACATGTTGCAGAGAGGTCTGCAGAGTGTTTTGCAAGAAGAAAATGAAAGTTTTTGAAAATACCTGCCAATCGAATATTTATGTGTTTGAAAAAGCTAGGAGAGTAGTAAGGTACTGTTTTCTATCAGTTTGCAAGCTGCGCACACTACCCAGTGTTGTGCAGCTTCATTCTCACCTTTCCGAAGCCACTGCTCCCTACGGCTTCCGTAGGCGAAGATGCGGCTTCTTTGCGCAAAGGTGATTGTACCCGTGCCAATGCTCTAAAGTGCGGCGGCTTCTGCCGAAATGTGCCCGGGACCGGCGCCTAGCTCCGGGGAGCTGCGTACCTTCGTCTTTAGCGTCTTTTGTGGTCTACATCATTGCAAAAATCCTTTCCACTATGTCTGGCATGGAGAAACTGTGCCTGCACAGAAAACATCTCTCATGGTGTTTTACATGTTGCAGAGACGACTTCTGAGTGTTTTGCTGGTAGAAAAAGAAAGTTTTCCAAAACACATTCCAATCGAATGTTCATGTGTTTGGAAAAGGTAGGAGAGTGGTAAGGTACTGTTTTCGATCAGTTTGCAAGCTGCGCACACTATCCCAGTGTTGTGCACCTTCATTCTCACCTTTCCGTAGCTACTGGTCTCTCCGGCTCGTGGAGGCGAAGAGGCGGCTTCTTCGCGCAAAGGCGATTGTGCCGGTCACAGTGCACTCCAGTGCGGCGGCTTCAGTCGAAATGTGCCCGGTTCCGGTGCTTAGCTCCGGGGACATCCATACCTGCTTCTTTCGGGACTTTTGTGGTCTTCATCATTGCAGACATGTTTTTCACTATGTCTGGCATGGAGAAACTGCGCCTGCACAGAAAACATCTCCGATGGTGTAATACATGTTGCAGCGAAGTCTGCAGTGTGTTTTGCAGGATGAAAAAGAAAGTTGTCCAAAACACTTTCCAACAGAATGTTCATGTGTTTGGAAAAGGTAGGAGATTGGTAAGGTACTGTTTTCTATCAGTTTGCAAGCTGCACACACAATCCCAGTGTTGTTCAGCTTCCTTCTTCACCTTTCCGAAGCAGCCGCTCACTCCGGCTCCCGGAGGCGAAGAAGCGGCTTCTTCGCGCTAAGGCGATTGTGCCGGTCACAGTGCACTCCAGTGTGGCGGCTTCTGCCGAAATGTGCCCGGGACCGGCGCCTAGCTCCGGGGAGCTGCGTACCTTCGTCTTTAGCGTCTTTTGTGGTCTACATCATTACAGAAATGTTTTTCACTATGTTAGGCAAGGTGAAACTGTGCCAGCACAGAAAACATCTCCCATCGTGTTTTACATGTTGCAGAGCGCTCTGCAGAAGTTTATGCACGAAGAAAAAGAAAGTTTTCCAAAACACCTTCCAATCGAATGTTCTTGTGTCTGCAAGAATTAGGAGAGTGGAAAGGTACTGTTTTTTATCAGTTTGCAAGCTGCGCACACTATCCCAGTGTTGTGCAGGTTCATTCTTCACCTTTACGAAGCAGCCGCCCTCTCCAGCTGCCAGAGGCGAAGAAGCGGCTTATTCGCGCAAAGGCGATTGTGCCGGTCACAGTGCACTCCTGTGCGGCGGCATCTGACGAAATGTGCCCGGGACCGGGGCATAGATCCGGGGAGCTGCGTACCTTCGTCTTTAGTGTCTTTTGTGGTCTACATCATTGCAAAAATCCTTTCCACTATGTCTGGCATGGAGAAACTGTGCCTGCACAGAAAACATCTCCCATCGTGTTTTACATGTTGCAGAGACGACTTCTGAGTGTTTTGCTGGTAGAAAAAGAAAGTTTTCCAAAACACATTCCAATCGAATGTTCATGTGTTTGGAAAAGGTAGGAGAGTGGTAAGGTACTGTTTTCGATCAGTTTGCAAGCTGCGCACACTATCCCAGTGTTGTGCACCTTCATTCTCACCTTTCCGTAGCTACTGGTGTCTGCGGCTTGTGGAGGCGAAGAAGCGGCTTCTTCGCGCAAAGGCGATTGTGCCGGTCACAGTGCACTCCAGTGCGGCGGCTTCAGTCGAAATGTGCCCGGTTACGGTGCTTAGCTCCGGGGACATCCATACCTGCTTCTTTCGGGACTTTTGTGGTCTTCATCATTGCAGAAAGGTTTTTCACTATGTCTGGCAAGGAGAAACTGTGCCTGCACAGAAAACATCTCCCATCGTGTTTTACATGTTGCAGAGAGGTCTGCAGAGTGTTTTGCAAGAAGAAAAAGAAAGTTTTTGAAAATACCTGCCAATCGAATATTTATGTGTTTGAAAAAGCTAGGAGAGTAGTAAGGTACTGTTTTCTATCAGTTTGCAAGCTGCGCACACTACCCAGTGTTGTGCAGCTTCATTCTCACCTTTCCGAAGCCACTGCTCCCTACGGCTTCCGTAGGCGAAGATGCGGCTTCTTTGCGCAAAGGTGATTGTACCCGTGCCAATGCTCTAAAGTGCGGCGGCTTCTGCCGAAATGTGCCCGGGACCGGCGCCTAGCTCCGGGGAGCTGCGTACCTTCGTCTTTAGCGTCTTTTGTGGTCTACATCATTGCAAAAATCCTTTCCACTATGTCTGGCATGGAGAAACTGTTTCTGCAGAGAAAACATCTCTCATGCTGTTTTACATGTTGCAGAGAGGTCTTCTGAGTGTTTTGCACGTAGGAAAAGAAAGTTGTCCAAAACACCTTCCAATCGAATGTTCATGTGTTTGGAAAAGGTAGGAAAGTGGTAGGGTACAGTTTTCTATCAGTTTGCGAGCTGCGCACACTATCCCAGTGTTGTGCAGCTTCATTCTTCACCTTTCCGAAGCAGCCGCTCACTCCGGCTCCCGGAGGCGAAGATGCGGCTTCTTCGCGCAAAGGCGATTGTGCCGGTCACAGTGCACTCCAGTGCGGCGGCTTCAGTCGAAATGTGTCCGGGACCGGCGCTTAGCTCCGGGGAGCTGCGTACCTTCGTCTTTAGCGTCTTTTGTGGTCTACATCATTGCAAAAATCCTTTCCACTATGTCTGGCATGGAGAAACTGCGCCTGCACAGAAAACATCTCCGATGGTGTAATACATGTTGCAGCGAAGTCTGCAGTGTGTTTTGCAGGATGAAAAAGAAAGTTGTCCAAAACACTTTCCAACAGAATGTTCATGTGTTTGGAAAAGGTAGGAGATTGGTAAGGTACTGTTTTCTATCAGTTTGCAAGCTGCACACACAATCCCAGTGTTGTTCAGCTTCCTTCTTCACCTTTCCGAAGCAGCCGCTCACTCCGGCTCCCGGAGGCGAAGAAGCGGCTTCTTCGCGCTAAGGCGATTGTGCCGGTCACAGTGCACTCCAGTGCGGCGGCTTCAGTCGAAATGTGTCCGGGACCGGCGCTTAGCTCCGGGGAGCTGCGTACCTTCGTCTTTAGCGTCTTTGTGGTCTACATCATTGCAAAAATCCTTTCCAATATGTCTGGCATGGAGAAACTGTGCCAGCACCGAAAACGTCTCCCATCGTGTTTTACGTGTTGCAGAAATGTTTGAAGAGTATTTTGCAAGCAGAAAAAGAAAGTTTTTGAAAATACCTTCCAATCGAATATTCATGTGTTTGAAAAAGCTAGGAGTTTAGTAAGGTACTGTTTTCTATCAATTTGCAAGCTGCACACACAATCCCAGTGTTGTTCAGCTTCCTTCTTCACCTTTCCGAAGCAGCCGCTCACTCCGGCTCCCGGAGGCGAAGAAGCGGCTTCTTCGCGCTAAGGCGATTGTGCCGGTCACAGTGCACTCCAGTGCGGCGGCTTCTGCCGAAATGTGCCCGGGACCGGGGCATAGATCCGGGGAGCTGCGTACCTTCGTCTTTAGCGTCTTTTGTGGTCTACATCATTACAGAAATGTTTTTCACTATGTTAGGCAAGGTGAAACTGTGCCAGCACAGAAAACATCTCCCATCGTGTTTTACATGTTGCAGAGCGCTCTGCAGAAGTTTATGCACGAAGAAAAAGAAAGTTTTCCAAAACACCTTCCAATCGAATGTTCTTGTGTCTGCAAGAATTAGGAGAGTGGAAAGGTACTGTTTTTTATCAGTTTGCAAGCTGCGCACACTATCCCAGTGTTGTGCAGGTTCATTCTTCACCTTTACGAAGCAGCCGCCCTCTCCAGCTGCCGGAGGCGAAGAAGCGGCTTATTCGCGCAAAGGCGATTGTGCCGGTCACAGTGCACTCCTGTGCGGCGGCATCTGACGAAATGTGCCCGGGACCGGGGCATAGATCCGGGGAGCTGCGTACCTTCGTCTTTAGTGTCTTTTGTGGTCTACATCATTGCAAAAATCCTTTCCACTATGTCTGGCATGGAGAAACTGTGCCTGCACAGAAAACATCTCTCATGGTGTTTTACATGTTGCAGAGACGACTTCTGAGTGTTTTGCTGGTAGAAAAAGAAAGTTTTCCAAAACACATTCCAATCGAATGTTCATGTGTTTGGAAAAGGTAGGAGAGTGGTAAGGTACTGTTTTCGATCAGTTTGCAAGCTGCGCACACTATCCCAGTGTTGTGCACCTTCATTCTCACCTTTCCGTAGCTACTGGTCTCTCCGGCTCGTGGAGGCGAAGAGGCGGCTTCTTCGCGCAAAGGCGATTGTGCCGGTCACAGTGCACTCCAGTGCGGCGGCTTCAGTCGAAATGTGCCCGGTTCCGGTGCTTAGCTCCGGGGACATCCATACCTGCTTCTTTCGGGACTTTTGTGGTCTTCATCATTGCAGACATGTTTTTCACTATGTCTGGCATGGAGAAACTGCGCCTGCACAGAAAACATCTCCGATGGTGTAATACATGTTGCAGCGAAGTCTGCAGTGTGTTTTGCAGGATGAAAAAGAAAGTTGTCCAAAACACTTTCCAACAGAATGTTCATGTGTTTGGAAAAGGTAGGAGATTGGTAAGGTACTGTTTTCTATCAGTTTGCAAGCTGCACACACAATCCCAGTGTTGTTCAGCTTCCTTCTTCACCTTTCCGAAGCAGCCGCTCACTCCGGCTCCCGGAGGCGAAGAAGCGGCTTCTTCGCGCAAAGGCGATTGTGCCGGTCACAGTGCACTCCAGTGTGGCGGCTTCTGCCGAAATGTGCCCGGGACCGGCGCCTAGCTCCGGGGAGCTGCGTACCTTCGTCTTTAGCGTCTTTTGTGGTCTACATCATTACAGAAATGTTTTTCACTATGTTAGGCAAGGTGAAACTGTGCCAGCACAGAAAACATCTCCCATCGTGTTTTACATGTTGCAGAGCGCTCTGCAGAAGTTTATGCACGAAGAAAAAGAAAGTTTTCCAAAACACCTTCCAATCGAATGTTCTTGTGTCTGCAAGAATTAGGAGAGTGGAAAGGTACTGTTTTTTATCAGTTTGCAAGCTGCGCACACTATCCCAGTGTTGAGCAGGTTCATTCTTCACCTTTACGAAGCAGCCGCCCTCTCCAGCTGCCAGAGGCGAAGAAGCGGCTTATTCGCGCAAAGGCGATTGTGCCGGTCACAGTGCACTCCTGTGCGGCGGCATCTGACGAAATGTGCCCGGGACCGGGGCATAGATCCGGGGAGCTGCGTACCTTCGTCTTTAGTGTCTTTTGTGGTCTACATCATTGCAAAAATCCTTTCCACTATGTCTGGCATGGAGAAACTGTGCCTGCACAGAAAACATCTCCCATCGTGTTTTACATGTTGCAGAGACGACTTCTGAGTGTTTTGCTGGTAGAAAAAGAAAGTTTTCCAAAACACATTCCAATCGAATGTTCATGTGTTTGGAAAAGGTAGGAGAGTGGTAAGGTACTGTTTTCGATCAGTTTGCAAGCTGCGCACACTATCCCAGTGTTGTGCACCTTCATTCTCACCTTTCCGTAGCTACTGGTGTATGCGGCTTGTGGAGGCGAAGAAGCGGCTTCTTCGCGCAAAGGCGATTGTGCCGGTCACAGTGCACTCCAGTGCGGCGGCTTCAGTCGAAATGTGCCCGGTTACGGTGCTTAGCTCCGGGGACATCCATACCTGCTTCTTTCGGGACTTTTGTGGTCTTCATCATTGCAGAAAGGTTTTTCACTATGTCTGGCAAGGAGAAACTGTGCCTGCACAGAAAACATCTCCCATCGTGTTTTACATGTTGCAGAGAGGTCTGCAGAGTGTTTTGCAAGAAGAAAATGAAAGTTTTTGAAAATACCTGCCAATCGAATATTTATGTGTTTGAAAAAGCTAGGAGAGTAGTAAGGTACTGTTTTCTATCAGTTTGCAAGCTGCGCACACTACCCAGTGTTGTGCAGCTTCATTCTCACCTTTCCGAAGCCACTGCTCCCTACGGCTTCCGTAGGCGAAGATGCGGCTTCTTTGCGCAAAGGTGATTGTACCCGTGCCAATGCTCTAAAGTGCGGCGGCTTCTGCCGAAATGTGCCCGGGACCGGCGCCTAGCTCCGGGGAGCTGCGTACCTTCGTCTTTAGCGTCTTTTGTGGTCTACATCATTGCAAAAATCCTTTCCACTATGTCTGGCATGGAGAAACTGTTTCTGCAGAGAAAACATCTCTCATGCTGTTTTACATGTTGCAGAGAGGTCTTCTGAGTGTTTTGCACGTAGGAAAAGAAAGTTGTCCAAAACACCTTCCAATCGAATGTTCATGTGTTTGGAAAAGGTAGGAAAGTGGTAGGGTACAGTTTTCTATCAGTTTGCGAGCTGCGCACACTATCCCAGTGTTGTGCAGCTTCATTCTTCACCTTTCCGAAGCAGCCGCTCACTCCGGCTCCCGGAGGCGAAGATGCGGCTTCTTCGCGCAAAGGCGATTGTGCCGGTCACAGTGCACTCCAGTGCGGCGGCTTCAGTCGAAATGTGTCCGGGACCGGCGCTTAGCTCCGGGGAGCTGCGTACCTTCGTCTTTAGCGTCTTTTGTGGTCTACATCATTGCAAAAATCCTTTCCACTATGTCTGGCATGGAGAAACTGCGCCTGCACAGAAAACATCTCCGATGGTGTAATACATGTTGCAGCGAAGTCTGCAGTGTGTTTTGCAGGATGAAAAAGAAAGTTGTCCAAAACACTTTCCAACAGAATGTTCATGTGTTTGGAAAAGGTAGGAGATTGGTAAGGTACTGTTTTCTATCAGTTTGCAAGCTGCACACACAATCCCAGTGTTGTTCAGCTTCCTTCTTCACCTTTCCGAAGCAGCCGCTCACTCCGGCTCCCGGAGGCGAAGAAGCGGCTTCTTCGCGCTAAGGCGATTGTGCCGGTCACAGTGCACTCCAGTGCGGCGGCTTCAGTCGAAATGTGTCCGGGACCGGCGCTTAGCTCCGGGGAGCTGCGTACCTTCGTCTTTAGCGTCTTTGTGGTCTACATCATTGCAAAAATCCTTTCCAATATGTCTGGCATGGAGAAACTGTGCCAGCACCGAAAACGTCTCCCATCGTGTTTTACGTGTTGCAGAAATGTTTGAAGAGTATTTTGCAAGCAGAAAAAGAAAGTTTTTGAAAATACCTTCCAATCGAATATTCATGTGTTTGAAAAAGCTAGGAGTTTAGTAAGGTACTGTTTTCTATCAATTTGCAAGCTGCACACACAATCCCAGTGTTGTTCAGCTTCCTTCTTCACCTTTCCGAAGCAGCCGCTCACTCCGGCTCCCGGAGGCGAAGAAGCGGCTTCTTCGCGCTAAGGCGATTGTGCCGGTCACAGTGCACTCCAGTACGGCGGCTTCAGTCGAAATGTGCCCGGGACCAGCGCTTAGCTCCGGGGAGCTGCGTACCTTCGTCTTTAGCGTCTTTTGTGGTCTACATCAATACAGAAAGGTTTTTCACTATGTCTGGCATGGAGAAACTGTGCCAGCACAGAAAACATCTCCCATCGTGTTTCACATGTTGCAGAGAGCTCTGCAGAAGTTTATGCAGGAAGAAAAAGAAAGTTGTCCAAAACACCTTCCAATCGAATGTTCATGTGTTTGGAAAAGGTAGGAGAGTGGTAAGGTACTGTTTTCGATCAGTTTGCAAGCTGCGCACACTATCCCAGTGTTGTGCACCTTCATTCTCACCTTTCCGTAGCTACTGGTGTCTGCGGCTTGTGGAGGCGAAGAAGCGGCTTCTTCGCGCAAAGGCGATTGTGCCGGTCACAGTGCACTCCAGTGCGGCGGCTTCAGTCGAAATGTGCCCGGTTACGGTGCTTAGCTCCGGGGACATCCATACCTGCTTCTTTCGGGACTTTTGTGGTCTTCATTATTGCAGAAAGGTTTTTCACTATGTCTGGCAAGGAGAAACTGTGCCTGCACAGAAAACATCTCCCATCGTGTTTTACATGTTGCAGAGAGGTCTGCAGAGTGTTTTGCAAGAAGAAAATGAAAGTTTTTGAAAATACCTGCCAATCGAATATTTATGTGTTTGAAAAAGCTAGGAGAGTAGTAAGGTACTGTTTTCTATCAGTTTGCAAGCTGCGCACACTACCCAGTGTTGTGCAGCTTCATTCTCACCTTTCCGAAGCCACTGCTCCCTACGGCTTCCGTAGGCGAAGATGCGGCTTCTTTGCGCAAAGGTGATTGTACCGGTGCCAATGCTCTAAAGTGCGGCGGCTTCTGCCGAAATGTGCCCGGGACCGGCGCCTAGCTCCGGGGAGCTGCGTACCTTCGTCTTTAGCGTCTTTTGTGGTCTACATCATTGCAAAAATCCTTTCCACTATGTCTGGCATGGAGAAACTGTGCCTGCACAGAAAACATCTCTCATGGTGTTTTACATGTTGCAGAGACGACTTCTGAGTGTTTTGCTGGTAGAAAAAGAAAGTTTTCCAAAACACATTCCAATCGAATGTTCATGTGTTTGGAAAAGGTAGGAGAGTGGTAAGGTACTGTTTTCGATCAGTTTGCAAGCTGCGCACACTATCCCAGTGTTGTGCACCTTCATTCTCACCTTTCCGTAGCTACTGGTGTCTGCGGCTTGTGGAGGCGAAGAAGCGGCTTCTTCGCGCAAAGGCGATTGTGCCGGTCACAGTGCACTCCAGTGCGGCGGCTTCAGTCGAAATGTGCCCGGTTACGGTGCTTAGCTCCGGGGACATCCATACCTGCTTCTTTCGGGACTTTTGTGGTCTTCATTATTGCAGACATGTTTTTCACTATGTCTGGCATGGAGAAACTGCGCCTGCACAGAAAACATCTCCGATGGTGTAATACATGTTGCAGCGAAGTCTGCAGTGTGTTTTGCAGGATGAAAAAGAAAGTTGTCCAAAACACTTTCCAACAGAATGTTCATGTGTTTGGAAAAGGTAGGAGATTGGTAAGGTACTGTTTTCTATCAGTTTGCAAGCTGCACACACAATCCCAGTGTTGTTCAGCTTCCTTCTTCACCTTTCCGAAGCAGCCGCTCACTCCGGCTCCCGGAGGCGAAGAAGCGGCTTCTTCGCGCTAAGGCGATTGTGCCGGTCACAGTGCACTCCAGTGTGGCGGCTTCTGCCGAAATGTGCCCGGGACCGGCGCCTAGCTCCGGGGAGCTGCGTACCTTCGTCTTTAGCGTCTTTTGTGGTCTACATCATTACAGAAATGTTTTTCACTATGTTAGGCAAGGTGAAACTGTGCCAGCACAGAAAACATCTCCCATCGTGTTTTACATGTTGCAGAGCGCTCTGCAGAAGTTTATGCACGAAGAAAAAGAAAGTTTTCCAAAACACCTTCCAATCGAATGTTCTTGTGTCTGCAAGAATTAGGAGAGTGGAAAGGTACTGTTTTTTATCAGTTTGCAAGCTGCGCACACTATCCCAGTGTTGTGCAGGTTCATTCTTCACCTTTACGAAGCAGCCGCCCTCTCCAGCTGCCAGAGGCGAAGAAGCGGCTTATTCGCGCAAAGGCCATTGTGCCGGTCACAGTGCACTCCTGTGCGGCGGCATCTGACGAAATGTGCCCGGGACCGGGGCATAGATCCGGGGAGCTGCGTACCTTCGTCTTTAGTGTCTTTTGTGGTCTACATCATTGCAAAAATCCTTTCCACTATGTCTGGCATGGAGAAACTGTGCCTGCACAGAAAACATCTCCCATCGTGTTTTACATGTTGCAGAGACGACTTCTGAGTGTTTTGCTGGTAGAAAAAGAAAGTTTTCCAAAACACATTCCAATCGAATGTTCATGTGTTTGGAAAAGGTAGGAGAGTGGTAAGGTACTGTTTTCGATCAGTTTGCAAGCTGCGCACACTATCCCAGTGTTGTGCACCTTCATTCTCACCTTTCCGTAGCTACTGGTGTCTGCGGCTTGTGGAGGCGAAGAAGCGGCTTCTTCGCGCAAAGGCGATTGTGCCGGTCACAGTGCACTCCAGTGCGGCGGCTTCAGTCGAAATGTGCCCGGTTACGGTGCTTAGCTCCGGGGACATCCATACCTGCTTCTTTCGGGACTTTTGTGGTCTTCATCATTGCAGAAAGGTTTTTCACTATGTCTGGCAAGGAGAAACTGTGCCTGCACAGAAAACATCTCCCATCGTGTTTTACATGTTGCAGAGAGGTCTGCAGAGTGTTTTGCAAGAAGAAAAAGAAAGTTTTTGAAAATACTTGCCAATCGAATATTTATGTGTTTGAAAAAGCTAGGAGAGTAGTAAGGTACTGTTTTCTATCAGTTTGCAAGCTGCGCACACTACCCAGTGTTGTGCAGCTTCATTCTCACCTTTCCGAAGCCACTGCTCCCTACGGCTTCCGTAGGCGAAGATGCGGCTTCTTTGCGCAAAGGTGATTGTACCCGTGCCAATGCTCTAAAGTGCGGCGGCTTCTGCCGAAATGTGCCCGGGACCGGCGCCTAGCTCCGGGGAGCTGCGTACCTTCGTCTTTAGCGTCTTTTGTGGTCTACATAATTGCAAAAATCCTTTCCACTATGTCTGGCATGGAGAAACTGTTTCTGCAGAGAAAACATCTCTCATGCTGTTTTACATGTTGCAGAGAGGTCTTCTGAGTGTTTTGCACGTAGGAAAAGAAAGTTGTCCAAAACACCTTCCAATCGAATGTTCATGTGTTTGGAAAAGGTAGGAAAGTGGTAGGGTACAGTTTTCTATCAGTTTGCGAGCTGCGCACACTATCCCAGTGTTGTGCAGCTTCATTCTTCACCTTTCCGAAGCAGCCGCTCACTCCGGCTCCCGGAGGCGAAGATGCGGCTTCTTCGCGCAAAGGCGATTGTGCCGGTCACAGTGCACTCCAGTGCGGCGGCTTCAGTCGAAATGTGTCCGGGACCGGCGCTTAGCTCCGGGGAGCTGCGTACCTTCGTCTTTAGCGTCTTTTGTGGTCTACATCATTGCAAAAATCCTTTCCACTATGTCTGGCATGGAGAAACTGCGCCTGCACAGAAAACATCTCCGATGGTGTAATACATGTTGCAGCGAAGTCTGCAGTGTGTTTTGCAGGATGAAAAAGAAAGTTGTCCAAAACACTTTCCAACAGAATGTTCATGTGTTTGGAAAAGGTAGGAGATTGGTAAGGTACTGTTTTCTATCAGTTTGCAAGCTGCACACACAATCCCAGTGTTGTTCAGCTTCCTTCTTCACCTTTCCGAAGCAGCCGCTCACTCCGGCTCCCGGAGGCGAAGAAGCGGCTTCTTCGCGCTAAGGCGATTGTGCCGGTCACAGTGCACTCCAGTGCGGCGGCTTCAGTCGAAATGTGTCCGGGACCGGCGCTTAGCTCCGGGGAGCTGCGTACCTTCGTCTTTAGCGTCTTTTGTGGTCTACATCATTACAGAAATGTTTTTCACTATGTTAGGCAAGGTGAAACTGTGGCAGCACAGAAAACATCTCCCATCGTGTTTTACGTGTTGCAGAAATGTTTGAAGAGTATTTTGCAAGCAGAAAAAGAAAGTTTTTGAAAATACCTTCCAATCGAATATTCATGTGTTTGAAAAAGCTAGGAGTTTAGTAAGGTACTGTTTTCTATCAATTTGCAAGCTGCACACACAATCCCAGTGTTGTTCAGCTTCCTTCTTCACCTTTCCGAAGCAGCCGCTCACTCCGGCTCCCGGAGGCGAAGAAGCGGCTTCTTCGCGCTAAGGCGATTGTGCCGGTCACAGTGCACTCCAGTGCGGCGGCTTCTGCCGAAATGTGCCCGGGACCGGGGCATAGATCCGGGGAGCTGCGTACCTTCGTCTTTAGCGTCTTTTGTGGTCTACATCATTACAGAAATGTTTTTCACTATGTTAGGCAAGGTGAAACTGTGCCAGCACAGAAAACATCTCCCATCGTGTTTTACATGTTGCAGAGCGCTCTGCAGAAGTTTATGCACGAAGAAAAAGAAAGTTTTCCAAAACACCTTCCAATCGAATGTTCTTGTGTCTGCAAGAATTAGGAGAGTGGAAAGGTACTGTTTTTTATCAGTTTGCAAGCTGCGCACACTATCCCAGTGTTGTGCAGGTTCATTCTTCACCTTTACGAAGCAGCCGCCCTCTCCAGCTGCCGGAGGCGAAGAAGCGGCTTATTCGCGCAAAGGCGATTGTGCCGGTCACAGTGCACTCCTGTGCGGCGGCATCTGACGAAATGTGCCCGGGACCGGGGCATAGATCCGGGGAGCTGCGTACCTTCGTCTTTAGTGTCTTTTGTGGTCTACATCATTGCAAAAATCCTTTCCACTATGTCTGGCATGGAGAAACTGTGCCTGCACAGAAAACATCTCTCATGGTGTTTTACATGTTGCAGAGACGACTTCTGAGTGTTTTGCTGGTAGAAAAAGAAAGTTTTCCAAAACACATTCCAATCGAATGTTCATGTGTTTGGAAAAGGTAGGAGAGTGGTAAGGTACTGTTTTCGATCAGTTTGCAAGCTGCGCACACTATCCCAGTGTTGTGCACCTTCATTCTCACCTTTCCGTAGCTACTGGTCTCTCCGGCTCGTGGAGGCGAAGAGGCGGCTTCTTCGCGCAAAGGCGATTGTGCCGGTCACAGTGCACTCCAGTGCGGCGGCTTCAGTCGAAATGTGCCCGGTTCCGGTGCTTAGCTCCGGGGACATCCATACCTGCTTCTTTCGGGACTTTTGTGGTCTTCATCATTGCAGACATGTTTTTCACTATGTCTGGCATGGAGAAACTGCGCCTGCACAGAAAACATCTCCGATGGTGTAATACATGTTGCAGCGAAGTCTGCAGTGTGTTTTGCAGGATGAAAAAGAAAGTTGTCCAAAACACTTTCCAACAGAATGTTCATGTGTTTGGAAAAGGTAGGAGATTGGTAAGGTACTGTTTTCTATCAGTTTGCAAGCTGCACACACAATCCCAGTGTTGTTCAGCTTCCTTCTTCACCTTTCCGAAGCAGCCGCTCACTCCGGCTCCCGGAGGCGAAGAAGCGGCTTCTTCGCGCAAAGGCGATTGTGCCGGTCACAGTGCACTCCAGTGTGGCGGCTTCTGCCGAAATGTGCCCGGGACCGGCGCCTAGCTCCGGGGAGCTGCGTACCTTCGTCTTTAGCGTCTTTTGTGGTCTACATCATTACAGAAATGTTTTTCACTATGTTAGGCAAGGTGAAACTGTGCCAGCACAGAAAACATCTCCCATCGTGTTTTACATGTTGCAGAGCGCTCTGCAGAAGTTTATGCACGAAGAAAAAGAAAGTTTTCCAAAACACCTTCCAATCGAATGTTTTTGTGTCTGCAAGAATTAGGAGAGTGGAAAGGTACTGTTTTTTATCAGTTTGCAAGCTGCGCAGACTATCCCAGTGTTGTGCAGGTTAATTCTTCACCTTTACGAAGCAGCCGCCCTCTCCAGCTGCCAGAGGCGAAGAAGCGGCTTATTCGCGCAAAGGCGATTGTGCCGGTCACAGTGCACTCCTGTGCGGCGGCATCTGACGAAATGTGCCCGGGACCGGGGCATAGATCCGGGGAGCTGCGTACCTTCGTCTTTAGCGTCTTTTGTGGTCTACATCATTACAGAAATGTTTTTCACTATGTTAGGCAAGGTGAAACTGTGCCAGCACAGAAAACATCTCCCATCGTGTTTTACATGTTGCAGAGCGCTCTGCAGAAGTTTATGCACGAAGAAAAAGAAAGTTTTCCAAAACACCTTCCAATCGAATGTTCTTGTGTCTGCAAGAATTAGGAGAGTGGAAAGGTACTGTTTTTTATCAGTTTGCAAGCTGCGCACACTATCCCAGTGTTGTGCAGGTTCATTCTTCACCTTTACGAAGCAGCCGCCCTCTCCAGCTGCCGGAGGCGAAGAAGCGGCTTATTCGCGCAAAGGCGATTGTGCCGGTCACAGTGCACTCCTGTGCGGCGGCATCTGACGAAATGTGCCCGGGACCGGGGCATAGATCCGGGGAGCTGCGTACCTTCGTCTTTAGCGTCTTTTGTGGTCTACATCATTGCAAAAATCCTTTCCACTATGTCTGGCATGGAGAAACTGTGCCTGCACAGAAAACATCTCTCATGGTGTTTTACATGTTGCAGAGACGACTTCTGAGTGTTTTGCTGGTAGAAAAAGAAAGTTTTCCAAAACACATTCCAATCGAATGTTCATGTGTTTGGAAAAGGTAGGAGAGTGGTAAGGTACTGTTTTCGATCAGTTTGCAAGCTGCGCACACTATCCCAGTGTTGTGCACCTTCATTCTCACCTTTCCGTAGCTACTGGTCTCTCCGGCTCGTGGAGGCGAAGAGGCGGCTTCTTCGCGCAAAGGCGATTGTGCCGGTCACAGTGCACTCCAGTGCGGCGGCTTCAGTCGAAATGTGCCCGGTTCCGGTGCTTAGCTCCGGGGACATCCATACCTGCTTCTTTCGGGACTTTTGTGGTCTTCATCATTGCAGACATGTTTTTCACTATGTCTGGCATGGAGAAACTGCGCCTGCACAGAAAACATCTCCGATGGTGTAATACATGTTGCAGCGAAGTCTGCAGTGTGTTTTGCAGGATGAAAAAGAAAGTTGTCCAAAACACTTTCCAACAGAATGTTCATGTGTTTGGAAAAGGTAGGAGATTGGTAAGGTACTGTTTTCTATCAGTTTGCAAGCTGCACACACAATCCCAGTGTTGTTCAGCTTCCTTCTTCACCTTTCCGAAGCAGCCGCTCACTCCGGCTCCCGGAGGCGAAGAAGCGGCTTCTTCGCGCAAAGGCGATTGTGCCGGTCACAGTGCACTCCAGTGTGGCGGCTTCTGCCGAAATGTGCCCGGGACCGGCGCCTAGCTCCGGGGAGCTGCGTACCTTCGTCTTTAGCGTCTTTTGTGGTCTACATCATTACAGAAATGTTTTTCACTATGTTAGGCAAGGTGAAACTGTGCCAGCACAGAAAACATCTCCCATCGTGTTTTACATGTTGCAGAGCGCTCTGCAGAAGTTTATGCACGAAGAAAAAGAAAGTTTTCCAAAACACCTTCCAATCGAATGTTTTTGTGTCTGCAAGAATTAGGAGAGTGGAAAGGTACTGTTTTTTATCAGTTTGCAAGCTGCGCAGACTATCCCAGTGTTGTGCAGGTTCATTCTTCACCTTTACGAAGCAGCCGCCCTCTCCTGCTGCCAGAGGCGAAGAAGCGGCTTATTCGCGCAAAGGCGATTGTGCCGGTCACAGTGCACTCCTGTGCGGCGGCATCTGACGAAATGTGCCCGGGACCGGCGCCTAGCTCCGGGGAGCTGCGTACCTTCGTCTTTAGCGTCTTTTGTGGTCTACATCATTACAGAAATGTTTTTCACTATGTTAGGCAAGGTGAAACTGTGCCAGCACAGAAAACATCTCCCATCGTGTTTTACATGTTGCAGAGCGCTCTGCAGAAGTTTATGCACGAAGAAAAAGAAAGTTTTCCAAAACACCTTCCAATCGAATGTTCTTGTGTCTGCAAGAATTAGGAGAGTGGAAAGGTACTGTTTTTTATCAGTTTGCAAGCTGCGCACACTATCCCAGTGTTGAGCAGGTTCATTCTTCACCTTTACGAAGCAGCCGCCCTCTCCAGCTGCCGGAGGCGAAGAAGCGGCTTATTCGCGCAAAGGCGATTGTGCCGGTCACAGTGCACTCCTGTGCGGCGGCATCTGACGAAATGTGCCCGGGACCGGGGCATAGATCCGGGGAGCTGCGTACCTTCGTCTTTAGCGTCTTTTGTGGTCTACATCATTGCAAAAATCCTTTCCACTATGTCTGGCATGGAGAAACTGTGCCTGCACAGAAAACATCTCTCATGGTGTTTTACATGTTGCAGAGACGACTTCTGAGTGTTTTGCTGGTAGAAAAAGAAAGTTTTCCAAAACACATTCCAATCGAATGTTCATGTGTTTGGAAAAGGTAGGAGAGTGGTAAGGTACTGTTTTCGATCAGTTTGCAAGCTGCGCACACTATCCCAGTGTTGTGCACCTTCATTCTCACCTTTCCGTAGCTACTGGTCTCTCCGGCTCGTGGAGGCGAAGAGGCGGCTTCTTCGCGCAAAGGCGATTGTGCCGGTCACAGTGCACTCCAGTGCGGCGGCTTCAGTCGAAATGTGCCCGGTTCCGGTGCTTAGCTCCGGGGACATCCATACCTGCTTCTTTCGGGACTTTTGTGGTCTTCATCATTGCAGACATGTTTTTCACTATGTCTGGCATGGAGAAACTGCGCCTGCACAGAAAACATCTCCGATGGTGTAATACATGTTGCAGCGAAGTCTGCAGTGTGTTTTGCAGGATGAAAAAGAAAGTTGTCCAAAACACTTTCCAACAGAATGTTCATGTGTTTGGAAAAGGTAGGAGATTGGTAAGGTACTGTTTTCTATCAGTTTGCAAGCTGCACACACAATCCCAGTGTTGTTCAGCTTCCTTCTTCACCTTTCCGAAGCAGCCGCTCACTCCGGCTCCCGGAGGCGAAGAAGCGGCTTCTTCGCGCAAAGGCGATTGTGCCGGTCACAGTGCACTCCAGTGTGGCGGCTTCTGCCGAAATGTGCCCGGGACCGGCGCCTAGCTCCGGGGAGCTGCGTACCTTCGTCTTTAGCGTCTTTTGTGGTCTACATCATTACAGAAATGTTTTTCACTATGTTAGGCAAGGTGAAACTGTGCCAGCACAGAAAACATCTCCCATCGTGTTTTACATGTTGCAGAGCGCTCTGCAGAAGTTTATGCACGAAGAAAAAGAAAGTTTTCCAAAACACCTTCCAATCGAATGTTCTTGTGTCTGCAAGAATTAGGAGAGTGGAAAGGTACTGTTTTTTATCAGTTTGCAAGCTGCGCACACTATCCCAGTGTTGTGCAGGTTCATTCTTCACCTTTACGAAGCAGCCGCCCTCTCCAGCTGCCAGAGGCGAAGAAGCGGCTTATTCGCGCAAAGGCGATTGTGCAGGTCACAGTGCACTCCTGTGCGGCGGCATCTGACGAAATGTGCCCGGGACCGGGGCATAGATCCGGGGAGCTGCGTACCTTCGTCTTTAGTGTCTTTTGTGGTCTACATCATTGCAAAAATCCTTTCCACTATGTCTGGCATGGAGAAACTGTGCCTGCACAGAAAACATCTCCCATCGTGTTTTACATGTTGCAGAGACGACTTCTGAGTGTTTTGCTGGTAGAAAAAGAAAGTTTTCCAAAACACATTCCAATCGAATGTTCATGTGTTTGGAAAAGGTAGGAGAGTGGTAAGGTACTGTTTTCGATCAGTTTGCAAGCTGCGCACACTATCCCAGTGTTGTGCACCTTCATTCTCACCTTTCCGTAGCTACTGGTCTCTCCGGCTCGTGGAGGCGAAGAGGCGGCTTCTTCGCGCAAAGGCGATTGTGCCGGTCACAGTGCACTCCAGTGCGGCGGCTTCAGTCGAAATGTGCCCGGTTCCGGTGCTTAGCTCCGGGGACATCCATACCTGCTTCTTTCGGGACTTTTGTGGTCTTCATCATTGCAGACATGTTTTTCACTATGTCTGGCATGGAGAAACTGCGCCTGCACAGAAAACATCTCCGATGGTGTAATACATGTTGCAGCGAAGTCTGCAGTGTGTTTTGCAGGATGAAAAAGAAAGTTGTCCAAAACACTTTCCAACAGAATGTTCATGTGTTTGGAAAAGGTAGGAGATTGGTAAGGTACTGTTTTCTATCAGTTTGCAAGCTGCACACACAATCCCAGTGTTGTTCAGCTTCCTTCTTCACCTTTCCGAAGCAGCCGCTCACTCCGGCTCCCGGAGGCGAAGAAGCGGCTTCTTCGCGCAAAGGCGATTGTGCCGGTCACAGTGCACTCCAGTGTGGCGGCTTCTGCCGAAATGTGCCCGGGACCGGCGCCTAGCTCCGGGGAGCTGCGTACCTTCGTCTTTAGCGTCTTTTGTGGTCTACATCATTACAGAAATGTTTTTCACTATGTTAGGCAAGGTGAAACTGTGCCAGCACAGAAAACATCTCCCATCGTGTTTTACATGTTGCAGAGCGCTCTGCAGAAGTTTATGCACGAAGAAAAAGAAAGTTTTCCAAAACACCTTCCAATCGAATGTTCTTGTGTCTGCAAGAATTAGGAGAGTGGAAAGGTACTGTTTTTTATCAGTTTGCAAGCTGCGCACACTATCCCAGTGTTGAGCAGGTTCATTCTTCACCTTTACGAAGCAGCCGCCCTCTCCAGCTGCCAGAGGCGAAGAAGCGGCTTATTCGCGCAAAGGCGATTGTGCCGGTCACAGTGCACTCCTGTGCGGCGGCATCTGACGAAATGTGCCCGGGACCGGGGCATAGATCCGGGGAGCTGCGTACCTTCGTCTTTAGTGTCTTTTGTGGTCTACATCATTGCAAAAATCCTTTCCACTATGTCTGGCATGGAGAAACTGTGCCTGCACAGAAAACATCTCCCATCGTGTTTTACATGTTGCAGAGACGACTTCTGAGTGTTTTGCTGGTAGAAAAAGAAAGTTTTCCAAAACACATTCCAATCGAATGTTCATGTGTTTGGAAAAGGTAGGAGAGTGGTAAGGTACTGTTTTCGATCAGTTTGCAAGCTGCGCACACTATCCCAGTGTTGTGCACCTTCATTCTCACCTTTCCGTAGCTACTGGTGTATGCGGCTTGTGGAGGCGAAGAAGCGGCTTCTTCGCGCAAAGGCGATTGTGCCGGTCACAGTGCACTCCAGTGCGGCGGCTTCAGTCGAAATGTGCCCGGTTACGGTGCTTAGCTCCGGGGACATCCATACCTGCTTCTTTCGGGACTTTTGTGGTCTTCATCATTGCAGAAAGGTTTTTCACTATGTCTGGCAAGGAGAAACTGTGCCTGCACAGAAAACATCTCCCATCGTGTTTTACATGTTGCAGAGAGGTCTGCAGAGTGTTTTGCAAGAAGAAAATGAAAGTTTTTGAAAATACCTGCCAATCGAATATTTATGTGTTTGAAAAAGCTAGGAGAGTAGTAAGGTACTGTTTTCTATCAGTTTGCAAGCTGCGCACACTACCCAGTGTTGTGCAGCTTCATTCTCACCTTTCCGAAGCCACTGCTCCCTACGGCTTCCGTAGGCGAAGATGCGGCTTCTTTGCGCAAAGGTGATTGTACCCGTGCCAATGCTCTAAAGTGCGGCGGCTTCTGCCGAAATGTGCCCGGGACCGGCGCCTAGCTCCGGGGAGCTGCGTACCTTCGTCTTTAGCGTCTTTTGTGGTCTACATCATTGCAAAAATCCTTTCCACTATGTCTGGCATGGAGAAACTGTTTCTGCAGAGAAAACATCTCTCATGCTGTTTTACATGTTGCAGAGAGGTCTTCTGAGTGTTTTGCACGTAGGAAAAGAAAGTTGTCCAAAACACCTTCCAATCGAATGTTCATGTGTTTGGAAAAGGTAGGAAAGTGGTAGGGTACAGTTTTCTATCAGTTTGCGAGCTGCGCACACTATCCCAGTGTTGTGCAGCTTCATTCTTCACCTTTCCGAAGCAGCCGCTCACTCCGGCTCCCGGAGGCGAAGATGCGGCTTCTTCGCGCAAAGGCGATTGTGCCGGTCACAGTGCACTCCAGTGCGGCGGCTTCAGTCGAAATGTGTCCGGGACCGGCGCTTAGCTCCGGGGAGCTGCGTACCTTCGTCTTTAGCGTCTTTTGTGGTCTACATCATTGCAAAAATCCTTTCCACTATGTCTGGCATGGAGAAACTGCGCCTGCACAGAAAACATCTCCGATGGTGTAATACATGTTGCAGCGAAGTCTGCAGTGTGTTTTGCAGGATGAAAAAGAAAGTTGTCCAAAACACTTTCCAACAGAATGTTCATGTGTTTGGAAAAGGTAGGAGATTGGTAAGGTACTGTTTTCTATCAGTTTGCAAGCTGCACACACAATCCCAGTGTTGTTCAGCTTCCTTCTTCACCTTTCCGAAGCAGCCGCTCACTCCGGCTCCCGGAGGCGAAGAAGCGGCTTCTTCGCGCTAAGGCGATTGTGCCGGTCACAGTGCACTCCAGTGCGGCGGCTTCAGTCGAAATGTGTCCGGGACCGGCGCTTAGCTCCGGGGAGCTGCGTACCTTCGTCTTTAGCGTCTTTGTGGTCTACATCATTGCAAAAATCCTTTCCAATATGTCTGGCATGGAGAAACTGTGCCAGCACCGAAAACGTCTCCCATCGTGTTTTACGTGTTGCAGAAATGTTTGAAGAGTATTTTGCAAGCAGAAAAAGAAAGTTTTTGAAAATACCTTCCAATCGAATATTCATGTGTTTGAAAAAGCTAGGAGTTTAGTAAGGTACTGTTTTCTATCAATTTGCAAGCTGCACACACAATCCCAGTGTTGTTCAGCTTCCTTCTTCACCTTTCCGAAGCAGCCGCTCACTCCGGCTCCCGGAGGCGAAGAAGCGGCTTCTTCGCGCTAAGGCGATTGTGCCGGTCACAGTGCACTCCAGTACGGCGGCTTCAGTCGAAATGTGCCCGGGACCAGCGCTTAGCTCCGGGGAGCTGCGTACCTTCGTCTTTAGCGTCTTTTGTGGTCTACATCAATACAGAAAGGTTTTTCACTATGTCTGGCATGGAGAAACTGTGCCAGCACAGAAAACATCTCCCATCGTGTTTCACATGTTGCAGAGAGCTCTGCAGAAGTTTATGCAGGAAGAAAAAGAAAGTTGTCCAAAACACCTTCCAATCGAATGTTCATGTGTTTGGAAAAGGTAGGAGAGTGGTAAGGTACTGTTTTCGATCAGTTTGCAAGCTGCGCACACTATCCCAGTGTTGTGCACCTTCATTCTCACCTTTCCGTAGCTACTGGTGTCTGCGGCTTGTGGAGGCGAAGAAGCGGCTTCTTCGCGCAAAGGCGATTGTGCCGGTCACAGTGCACTCCAGTGCGGCGGCTTCAGTCGAAATGTGCCCGGTTACGGTGCTTAGCTCCGGGGACATCCATACCTGCTTCTTTCGGGACTTTTGTGGTCTTCATTATTGCAGAAAGGTTTTTCACTATGTCTGGCAAGGAGAAACTGTGCCTGCACAGAAAACATCTCCCATCGTGTTTTACATGTTGCAGAGAGGTCTGCAGAGTGTTTTGCAAGAAGAAAATGAAAGTTTTTGAAAATACCTGCCAATCGAATATTTATGTGTTTGAAAAAGCTAGGAGAGTAGTAAGGTACTGTTTTCTATCAGTTTGCAAGCTGCGCACACTACCCAGTGTTGTGCAGCTTCATTCTCACCTTTCCGAAGCCACTGCTCCCTACGGCTTCCGTAGGCGAAGATGCGGCTTCTTTGCGCAAAGGTGATTGTACCGGTGCCAATGCTCTAAAGTGCGGCGGCTTCTGCCGAAATGTGCCCGGGACCGGCGCCTAGCTCCGGGGAGCTGCGTACCTTCGTCTTTAGCGTCTTTTGTGGTCTACATCATTGCAAAAATCCTTTCCACTATGTCTGGCATGGAGAAACTGTGCCTGCACAGAAAACATCTCTCATGGTGTTTTACATGTTGCAGAGACGACTTCTGAGTGTTTTGCTGGTAGAAAAAGAAAGTTTTCCAAAACACATTCCAATCGAATGTTCATGTGTTTGGAAAAGGTAGGAGAGTGGTAAGGTACTGTTTTCGATCAGTTTGCAAGCTGCGCACACTATCCCAGTGTTGTGCACCTTCATTCTCACCTTTCCGTAGCTACTGGTGTCTGCGGCTTGTGGAGGCGAAGAAGCGGCTTCTTCGCGCAAAGGCGATTGTGCCGGTCACAGTGCACTCCAGTGCGGCGGCTTCAGTCGAAATGTGCCCGGTTACGGTGCTTAGCTCCGGGGACATCCATACCTGCTTCTTTCGGGACTTTTGTGGTCTTCATTATTGCAGACATGTTTTTCACTATGTCTGGCATGGAGAAACTGCGCCTGCACAGAAAACATCTCCGATGGTGTAATACATGTTGCAGCGAAGTCTGCAGTGTGTTTTGCAGGATGAAAAAGAAAGTTGTCCAAAACACTTTCCAACAGAATGTTCATGTGTTTGGAAAAGGTAGGAGATTGGTAAGGTACTGTTTTCTATCAGTTTGCAAGCTGCACACACAATCCCAGTGTTGTTCAGCTTCCTTCTTCACCTTTCCGAAGCAGCCGCTCACTCCGGCTCCCGGAGGCGAAGAAGCGGCTTCTTCGCGCTAAGGCGATTGTGCCGGTCACAGTGCACTCCAGTGTGGCGGCTTCTGCCGAAATGTGCCCGGGACCGGCGCCTAGCTCCGGGGAGCTGCGTACCTTCGTCTTTAGCGTCTTTTGTGGTCTACATCATTACAGAAATGTTTTTCACTATGTTAGGCAAGGTGAAACTGTGCCAGCACAGAAAACATCTCCCATCGTGTTTTACATGTTGCAGAGCGCTCTGCAGAAGTTTATGCACGAAGAAAAAGAAAGTTTTCCAAAACACCTTCCAATCGAATGTTCTTGTGTCTGCAAGAATTAGGAGAGTGGAAAGGTACTGTTTTTTATCAGTTTGCAAGCTGCGCACACTATCCCAGTGTTGTGCAGGTTCATTCTTCACCTTTACGAAGCAGCCGCCCTCTCCAGCTGCCAGAGGCGAAGAAGCGGCTTATTCGCGCAAAGGCCATTGTGCCGGTCACAGTGCACTCCTGTGCGGCGGCATCTGACGAAATGTGCCCGGGACCGGGGCATAGATCCGGGGAGCTGCGTACCTTCGTCTTTAGTGTCTTTTGTGGTCTACATCATTGCAAAAATCCTTTCCACTATGTCTGGCATGGAGAAACTGTGCCTGCACAGAAAACATCTCCCATCGTGTTTTACATGTTGCAGAGACGACTTCTGAGTGTTTTGCTGGTAGAAAAAGAAAGTTTTCCAAAACACATTCCAATCGAATGTTCATGTGTTTGGAAAAGGTAGGAGAGTGGTAAGGTACTGTTTTCGATCAGTTTGCAAGCTGCGCACACTATCCCAGTGTTGTGCACCTTCATTCTCACCTTTCCGTAGCTACTGGTGTCTGCGGCTTGTGGAGGCGAAGAAGCGGCTTCTTCGCGCAAAGGCGATTGTGCCGGTCACAGTGCACTCCAGTGCGGCGGCTTCAGTCGAAATGTGCCCGGTTACGGTGCTTAGCTCCGGGGACATCCATACCTGCTTCTTTCGGGACTTTTGTGGTCTTCATCATTGCAGAAAGGTTTTTCACTATGTCTGGCAAGGAGAAACTGTGCCTGCACAGAAAACATCTCCCATCGTGTTTTACATGTTGCAGAGAGGTCTGCAGAGTGTTTTGCAAGAAGAAAAAGAAAGTTTTTGAAAATACTTGCCAATCGAATATTTATGTGTTTGAAAAAGCTAGGAGAGTAGTAAGGTACTGTTTTCTATCAGTTTGCAAGCTGCGCACACTACCCAGTGTTGTGCAGCTTCATTCTCACCTTTCCGAAGCCACTGCTCCCTACGGCTTCCGTAGGCGAAGATGCGGCTTCTTTGCGCAAAGGTGATTGTACCCGTGCCAATGCTCTAAAGTGCGGCGGCTTCTGCCGAAATGTGCCCGGGACCGGCGCCTAGCTCCGGGGAGCTGCGTACCTTCGTCTTTAGCGTCTTTTGTGGTCTACATCATTGCAAAAATCCTTTCCACTATGTCTGGCATGGAGAAACTGTTTCTGCAGAGAAAACATCTCTCATGCTGTTTTACATGTTGCAGAGAGGTCTTCTGAGTGTTTTGCACGTAGGAAAAGAAAGTTGTCCAAAACACCTTCCAATCGAATGTTCATGTGTTTGGAAAAGGTAGGAAAGTGGTAGGGTACAGTTTTCTATCAGTTTGCGAGCTGCGCACACTATCCCAGTGTTGTGCAGCTTCATTCTTCACCTTTCCGAAGCAGCCGCTCACTCCGGCTCCCGGAGGCGAAGATGCGGCTTCTTCGCGCAAAGGCGATTGTGCCGGTCACAGTGCACTCCAGTGCGGCGGCTTCAGTCGAAATGTGTCCGGGACCGGCGCTTAGCTCCGGGGAGCTGCGTACCTTCGTCTTTAGCGTCTTTTGTGGTCTACATCATTGCAAAAATCCTTTCCACTATGTCTGGCATGGAGAAACTGCGCCTGCACAGAAAACATCTCCGATGGTGTAATACATGTTGCAGCGAAGTCTGCAGTGTGTTTTGCAGGATGAAAAAGAAAGTTGTCCAAAACACTTTCCAACAGAATGTTCATGTGTTTGGAAAAGGTAGGAGATTGGTAAGGTACTGTTTTCTATCAGTTTGCAAGCTGCACACACAATCCCAGTGTTGTTCAGCTTCCTTCTTCACCTTTCCGAAGCAGCCGCTCACTCCGGCTCCCGGAGGCGAAGAAGCGGCTTCTTCGCGCTAAGGCGATTGTGCCGGTCACAGTGCACTCCAGTGCGGCGGCTTCAGTCGAAATGTGTCCGGGACCGGCGCTTAGCTCCGGGGAGCTGCGTACCTTCGTCTTTAGCGTCTTTTGTGGTCTACATCATTACAGAAATGTTTTTCACTATGTTAGGCAAGGTGAAACTGTGCCAGCACAGAAAACATCTCCCATCGTGTTTTACGTGTTGCAGAAATGTTTGAAGAGTATTTTGCAAGCAGAAAAAGAAAGTTTTTGAAAATACCTTCCAATCGAATATTCATGTGTTTGAAAAAGCTAGGAGTTTAGTAAGGTACTGTTTTCTATCAATTTGCAAGCTGCACACACAATCCCAGTGTTGTTCAGCTTCCTTCTTCACCTTTCCGAAGCAGCCGCTCACTCCGGCTCCCGGAGGCGAAGAAGCGGCTTCTTCGCGCTAAGGCGATTGTGCCGGTCACAGTGCACTCCAGTGTGGCGGCTTCTGCCGAAATGTGCCCGGGACCGGCGCCTAGCTCCGGGGAGCTGCGTACCTTCGTCTTTAGCGTCTTTTGTGGTCTACATCATTACAGAAATGTTTTTCACTATGTTAGGCAAGGTGAAACTGTGCCAGCACAGAAAACATCTCCCATCGTGTTTTACATGTTGCAGAGCGCTCTGCAGAAGTTTATGCACGAAGAAAAAGAAAGTTTTCCAAAACACCTTCCAATCGAATGTTCTTGTGTCTGCAAGAATTAGGAGAGTGGAAAGGTACTGTTTTTTATCAGTTTGCAAGCTGCGCACACTATCCCAGTGTTGTGCAGGTTCATTCTTCACCTTTACGAAGCAGCCGCCCTCTCCAGCTGCCGGAGGCGAAGAAGCGGCTTATTCGCGCAAAGGCGATTGTGCCGGTCACAGTGCACTCCTGTGCGGCGGCATCTGACGAAATGTGCCCGGGACCGGGGCATAGATCCGGGGAGCTGCGTACCTTCGTCTTTAGTGTCTTTTGTGGTCTACATCATTGCAAAAATCCTTTCCACTATGTCTGGCATGGAGAAACTGTGCCTGCACAGAAAACATCTCTCATGGTGTTTTACATGTTGCAGAGACGACTTCTGAGTGTTTTGCTGGTAGAAAAAGAAAGTTTTCCAAAACACATTCCAATCGAATGTTCATGTGTTTGGAAAAGGTAGGAGAGTGGTAAGGTACTGTTTTCGATCAGTTTGCAAGCTGCGCACACTATCCCAGTGTTGTGCACCTTCATTCTCACCTTTCCGTAGCTACTGGTCTCTCCGGCTCGTGGAGGCGAAGAGGCGGCTTCTTCGCGCAAAGGCGATTGTGCCGGTCACAGTGCACTCCAGTGCGGCGGCTTCAGTCGAAATGTGCCCGGTTCCGGTGCTTAGCTCCGGGGACATCCATACCTGCTTCTTTCGGGACTTTTGTGGTCTTCATCATTGCAGACATGTTTTTCACTATGTCTGGCATGGAGAAACTGCGCCTGCACAGAAAACATCTCCGATGGTGTAATACATGTTGCAGCGAAGTCTGCAGTGTGTTTTGCAGGATGAAAAAGAAAGTTGTCCAAAACACTTTCCAACAGAATGTTCATGTGTTTGGAAAAGGTAGGAGATTGGTAAGGTACTGTTTTCTATCAGTTTGCAAGCTGCACACACAATCCCAGTGTTGTTCAGCTTCCTTCTTCACCTTTCCGAAGCAGCCGCTCACTCCGGCTCCCGGAGGCGAAGAAGCGGCTTCTTCGCGCAAAGGCGATTGTGCCGGTCACAGTGCACTCCAGTGTGGCGGCTTCTGCCGAAATGTGCCCGGGACCGGCGCCTAGCTCCGGGGAGCTGCGTACCTTCGTCTTTAGCGTCTTTTGTGGTCTACATCATTACAGAAATGTTTTTCACTATGTTAGGCAAGGTGAAACTGTGCCAGCACAGAAAACATCTCCCATCGTGTTTTACATGTTGCAGAGCGCTCTGCAGAAGTTTATGCACGAAGAAAAAGAAAGTTTTCCAAAACACCTTCCAATCGAATGTTTTTGTGTCTGCAAGAATTAGGAGAGTGGAAAGGTACTGTTTTTTATCAGTTTGCAAGCTGCGCAGACTATCCCAGTGTTGTGCAGGTTCATTCTTCACCTTTACGAAGCAGCCGCCCTCTCCAGCTGCCAGAGGCGAAGAAGCGGCTTATTCGCGCAAAGGCGATTGTGCCGGTCACAGTGCACTCCTGTGCGGCGGCATCTGACGAAATGTGCCCGGGACCGGGGCATAGATCCGGGGAGCTGCGTACCTTCGTCTTTAGCGTCTTTTGTGGTCTACATCATTACAGAAATGTTTTTCACTATGTTAGGCAAGGTGAAACTGTGCCAGCACAGAAAACATCTCCCATCGTGTTTTACATGTTGCAGAGCGCTCTGCAGAAGTTTATGCACGAAGAAAAAGAAAGTTTTCCAAAACACCTTCCAATCGAATGTTCTTGTGTCTGCAAGAATTAGGAGAGTGGAAAGGTACTGTTTTTTATCAGTTTGCAAGCTGCGCACACTATCCCAGTGTTGTGCAGGTTCATTCTTCACCTTTACGAAGCAGCCGCCCTCTCCAGCTGCCGGAGGCGAAGAAGCGGCTTATTCGCGCAAAGGCGATTGTGCCGGTCACAGTGCACTCCTGTGCGGCGGCATCTGACGAAATGTGCCCGGGACCGGGGCATAGATCCGGGGAGCTGCGTACCTTCGTCTTTAGTGTCTTTTGTGGTCTACATCATTGCAAAAATCCTTTCCACTATGTCTGGCATGGAGAAACTGTGCCTGCACAGAAAACATCTCTCATGGTGTTTTACATGTTGCAGAGACGACTTCTGAGTGTTTTGCTGGTAGAAAAAGAAAGTTTTCCAAAACACATTCCAATCGAATGTTCATGTGTTTGGAAAAGGTAGGAGAGTGGTAAGGTACTGTTTTCGATCAGTTTGCAAGCTGCGCACACTATCCCAGTGTTGTGCACCTTCATTCTCACCTTTCCGTAGCTACTGGTCTCTCCGGCTCGTGGAGGCGAAGAGGCGGCTTCTTCGCGCAAAGGCGATTGTGCCGGTCACAGTGCACTCCAGTGCGGCGGCTTCAGTCGAAATGTGCCCGGTTCCGGTGCTTAGCTCCGGGGACATCCATACCTGCTTCTTTCGGGACTTTTGTGGTCTTCATCATTGCAGACATGTTTTTCACTATGTCTGGCATGGAGAAACTGCGCCTGCACAGAAAACATCTCCGATGGTGTAATACATGTTGCAGCGAAGTCTGCAGTGTGTTTTGCAGGATGAAAAAGAAAGTTGTCCAAAACACTTTCCAACAGAATGTTCATGTGTTTGGAAAAGGTAGGAGATTGGTAAGGTACTGTTTTCTATCAGTTTGCAAGCTGCACACACAATCCCAGTGTTGTTCAGCTTCCTTCTTCACCTTTCCGAAGCAGCCGCTCACTCCGGCTCCCGGAGGCGAAGAAGCGGCTTCTTCGCGCAAAGGCGATTGTGCCGGTCACAGTGCACTCCAGTGTGGCGGCTTCTGCCGAAATGTGCCCGGGACCGGCGCCTAGCTCCGGGGAGCTGCGTACCTTCGTCTTTAGCGTCTTTTGTGGTCTACATCATTACAGAAATGTTTTTCACTATGTTAGGCAAGGTGAAACTGTGCCAGCACAGAAAACATCTCCCATCGTGTTTTACATGTTGCAGAGCGCTCTGCAGAAGTTTATGCACGAAGAAAAAGAAAGTTTTCCAAAACACCTTCCAATCGAATGTTTTTGTGTCTGCAAGAATTAGGAGAGTGGAAAGGTACTGTTTTTTATCAGTTTGCAAGCTGCGCAGACTATCCCAGTGTTGTGCAGGTTCATTCTTCACCTTTACGAAGCAGCCGCCCTCTCCAGCTGCCAGAGGCGAAGAAGCGGCTTATTCGCGCAAAGGCGATTGTGCCGGTCACAGTGCACTCCTGTGCGGCGGCATCTGACGAAATGTGCCCGGGACCGGCGCCTAGCTCCGGGGAGCTGCGTACCTTCGTCTTTAGCGTCTTTTGTGGTCTACATCATTACAGAAATGTTTTTCACTATGTTAGGCAAGGTGAAACTGTGCCAGCACAGAAAACATCTCCCATCGTGTTTTACATGTTGCAGAGCGCTCTGCAGAAGTTTATGCACGAAGAAAAAGAAAGTTTTCCAAAACACCTTCCAATCGAATGTTCTTGTGTCTGCAAGAATTAGGAGAGTGGAAAGGTACTGTTTTTTATCAGTTTGCAAGCTGCGCACACTATCCCAGTGTTGTGCAGGTTCATTCTTCACCTTTACGAAGCAGCCGCCCTCTCCAGCTGCCGGAGGCGAAGAAGCGGCTTATTCGCGCAAAGGCGATTGTGCCGGTCACAGTGCACTCCTGTGCGGCGGCATCTGACGAAATGTGCCCGGGACCGGGGCATAGATCCGGGGAGCTGCGTACCTTCGTCTTTAGCGTCTTTTGTGGTCTACATCATTGCAAAAATCCTTTCCACTATGTCTGGCATGGAGAAACTGTGCCTGCACAGAAAACATCTCTCATGGTGTTTTACATGTTGCAGAGACGACTTCTGAGTGTTTTGCTGGTAGAAAAAGAAAGTTTTCCAAAACACATTCCAATCGAATGTTCATGTGTTTGGAAAAGGTAGGAGAGTGGTAAGGTACTGTTTTCGATCAGTTTGCAAGCTGCGCACACTATCCCAGTGTTGTGCACCTTCATTCTCACCTTTCCGTAGCTACTGGTCTCTCCGGCTCGTGGAGGCGAAGAGGCGGCTTCTTCGCGCAAAGGCGATTGTGCCGGTCACAGTGCACTCCAGTGCGGCGGCTTCAGTCGAAATGTGCCCGGTTCCGGTGCTTAGCTCCGGGGACATCCATACCTGCTTCTTTCGGGACTTTTGTGGTCTTCATCATTGCAGACATGTTTTTCACTATGTCTGGCATGGAGAAACTGCGCCTGCACAGAAAACATCTCCGATGGTGTAATACATGTTGCAGCGAAGTCTGCAGTGTGTTTTGCAGGATGAAAAAGAAAGTTGTCCAAAACACTTTCCAACAGAATGTTCATGTGTTTGGAAAAGGTAGGAGATTGGTAAGGTACTGTTTTCTATCAGTTTGCAAGCTGCACACACAATCCCAGTGTTGTTCAGCTTCCTTCTTCACCTTTCCGAAGCAGCCGCTCACTCCGGCTCCCGGAGGCGAAGAAGCGGCTTCTTCGCGCAAAGGCGATTGTGCCGGTCACAGTGCACTCCAGTGTGGCGGCTTCTGCCGAAATGTGCCCGGGACCGGCGCCTAGCTCCGGGGAGCTGCGTACCTTCGTCTTTAGCGTCTTTTGTGGTCTACATCATTACAGAAATGTTTTTCACTATGTTAGGCAAGGTGAAACTGTGCCAGCACAGAAAACATCTCCCATCGTGTTTTACATGTTGCAGAGCGCTCTGCAGAAGTTTATGCACGAAGAAAAAGAAAGTTTTCCAAAACACCTTCCAATCGAATGTTCTTGTGTCTGCAAGAATTAGGAGAGTGGAAAGGTACTGTTTTTTATCAGTTTGCAAGCTGCGCACACTATCCCAGTGTTGTGCAGGTTCATTCTTCACCTTTACGAAGCAGCCGCCCTCTCCAGCTGCCAGAGGCGAAGAAGCGGCTTATTCGCGCAAAGGCGATTGTGCAGGTCACAGTGCACTCCTGTGCGGCGGCATCTGACGAAATGTGCCCGGGACCGGGGCATAGATCCGGGGAGCTGCGTACCTTCGTCTTTAGTGTCTTTTGTGGTCTACATCATTGCAAAAATCCTTTCCACTATGTCTGGCATGGAGAAACTGTGCCTGCACAGAAAACATCTCCCATCGTGTTTTACATGTTGCAGAGACGACTTCTGAGTGTTTTGCTGGTAGAAAAAGAAAGTTTTCCAAAACACATTCCAATCGAATGTTCATGTGTTTGGAAAAGGTAGGAGAGTGGTAAGG